>NC_056481.1:20497870-20867473 GCF_008729295.1 Plectropomus leopardus | reverse complement strand
TTTTTTATGTTTTTTTGCTATACTATGACTTTTTATGACCCATTTATATATATATATTTCTAACTATTTATAGTGTTTTCTTACAGCATACTGTTCCCTGACTTTTTTTTTTATCAAATGTATTAAGTAAGTGTGATTTTCCCTGTGCAGACAGAACAGGAGAGATCGTCTGGTCAGGAAGCGATGGTCTCACATTCCCTCTCATCTCATCACACCGCTGGAGTACAATGAACTCAATGTCATCTGTCTGAAGGTACATAAGGTGTAAATCACTCAGTCAGCACGCAGGCTCTTTTTTTGTACTCTGTCACTTAGTGGCCCGAAAAGGACAGTGAAGCTTAAAATGATCTAGTAAAAACTTTCTACAGCTCTGTCCTTACTTTTCAGCTATTACGTTATTATTATTAGAAATTACTCAAGTTTTACTTTGTTTTTGAACATGAATGCATACGTTAAAAAAAAAAAACTGCCCTTCATGTGCTCCCATCAGATTGAAGAGGAAAGGAAAAACAAGAAGTTCCAGATCCGCCGCGCGCACTACGATAAGAAGGTAGCTGGACACATTCCCAAATCAATTAATATGCTATTGCACTGGACCGAGCATAAGGATTTAATTACTGGTGTGATTACTGCAATGTTTTCAGATTGTGATTCTGAAGGAGCTGGAGCACTCAGATGGGAACTTTAAGGAGAAACAGATGATAGAACTGAATGCGGTGAGATGCACAAACAGGAGGTGGTTTGAGTGATGTTGGGTTTTTACTGATTTGCCATCTTTAAGCTTTCACTCACTTATGTTAATGTTTAAAGAGCTACTGTTTATTCTTTTCTCTGCAGCTCCTACAAATCGACTATTACAACCTTACTAAGTTTTATGGCACGGTGGAGTTTGACGAAGGTGTGTTTGGAGTGTTTGAGTACGGAGAGAGAGGGTCACTCAGGGTACGTATGGCATGCTCACGTGCAGTTATATTGGAATGGAAGTTTAGTTTGCACATATCAAATGACCACTTTGATTGGCAAGTCACAAATATTAGTAGCTTGCTACAGAAAAAAAAGCAAAACCCATCAAATATCAGTTTAGACAACAGTGGCTTTACCAGATTTCTGTCCTTTTCTTCCTCCAGTATGTGCTAAATGACAAGATTTCGTACCCGGAGGAGACCTTCATGGACTGGGAGTTCAAGATCTCTGTTATGTTCGACATCGCCAAGGTGAGATGCAAACTCTGCTGATGAACAACACATGAGGTAACTCTTAAATGTTGCATTTGAAACATAGCACGTGACATCATATGGAGCCTTATAAATGACTGAAATGTGTGTGCCATATCGTAAACTCAACACCATAACACTTCTAACAGATTATTAAATCACAGGAAACCCAGATTCCATAATATTACTTTTTTTGATATTCTTTACTATGGCATTTTTATTTTTATTTTTCTACATATTTATACTATGCCTTTTTTGAAAGAAAAATGCAGTTACATGCTGTACTAGGTCTTTTTTAATTAACCTTTTTGACATATATATTATTAATTTATTTTTTATATGTTTTTTTCTCACATTTGTAGTTGTATTAAAGGTAAACCTTAGCACATTTTTCCTTTCTGTTTGTGTTTTTTTCTTTGAATTTCTTTTCTACTTAATATAGTATAAGTGAACAATAAAATGATAGAATTTTGGTGTTAAGAAAACATAATTCATAATTTTATATTTGAAAGATGCACAAATGGGAGTTGTTGTTGCAGTTCTCCCTGGCAGCCAGTAGAGGTCAGTAAAGATCACAGAAAACTTACTGCTCTTTTATTTGAAATCCTCTGCTGTGACATCCTCTGCAGGGCATGTCCTATCTCCACTCCAGTCACATCCAGGTGCACGGTCGCCTCAAGTCCACCAACTGTGTAGTGGACAATCGTATGGTAGTGAAGATTACAGACTTTGGCTGCAACAGCTTCCTCAGCCCCGGCAGAGGTGAAACAACAAACTATAGTTTGTAGTAATCCCTTCACTTTTATCACTGTCTTACTTTACTTTCTGCTTTTCACCTCCTCCTCTCAGACTTGTGGACGGCTCCGGAGCACCTGAGGAGAGTGGGCACCTCTCAGAAAGGAGACGTCTACAGCTTCGCCATCATCGCTCATGAGATTGTTCTCAGGAAGAGCACCTTCTACACAGAGAGATGCTCCGACCGGACAGGTGGGATACAAAAATCCCCCACAATTATGACAAAACAGAGAGTGTTATGTATGTTCTATTTTCTCTGAAGAGAAAGTAGCTTGATTTTTGTGCGATTTGCTCATTAATATTGTACATAAATGTGGGAAAGTGATGTCTGTCTTTTGTAACAGAGAAGCTTGAGAGGGTCATCATGTCCTACTTCAGACCTGATCTGAACCTTGAGGCGGCTTCAGAGAAAGAGTTAGAGGTGAGTTAAAGCCACTTTCTAAGCAAAGACCAATGGAAGCAGAATTGATGCAAAACTTAGCAAGAAATTAGTAAAAAAAAAAGTACAAGGAAATTATGCTAAAATTAGTAAAATAAATAACTAAGTAAAATAAAATCACAAAACAAAAAAAACATGGAAGAAACAGAAAAATGCTTGAAAATTCTAATACTTTTGTAACATAATTTCAATTGTGTAATTATGATAATTATAATTCTAGTTTTTCCCTAGCTTTTGTCTTTTTCTGCTAGACATTTCTCGCTTGCCTTTTATGCCAAGACATTTTCCCCTATTTCTTTCTTTTTTTTTTACCTAGAGATTTTTCCCTAGCACCAATATGCTCATGGTTCAAAGATTTCAATATTTGTGAAAAGCATCTGATGTCGCTCCAGATTTCAAAGGGTTAAAGCTTTGCATCCTCCATCTCGTAGGTGTACATGTTGATAAAAAGCTGTTGGGATGAGGATCCAGAAAAAAGACCTGACTTCAAGAGAATAGAAAACTATTTGGGAAAAATCATCAGGTAATAGCGATCTTTACTTTTAGGGGCTCTTGTTGCAAATTTCAGCCTTTAGAAACTCTAAAGTTTAAGTTTGTGTTATTTCCTTCCCTTTCCTTCTGCTCCTCTTTTGTCATCCTACAGTAAAATTCATAACCAGGACAATGAGAGCTACATGGACAACATGATCCGGCGGCTGCAGATGTATTCCAGAAACCTGGAGCACCTGGTGGAGGAGAGAACGGCGCTCTACAAAGCTGAGAGAGATCGAGCAGACTGCCTCAACTTCATGCTGTTACCTCGGTCTGCCAACACTCAAACAAGAACACAGATGATAATGATAAAAACATTTTTACCTGCCTGATTTAAGAAAAGATACCCCACATGAGGTCTTGTGGTGGCACACAGTGCCACACACCCCGCTGACAAAGCAGAGACGTGTGATGACTTGGGATGAGAATGTGGTGGAACTGGAGGGGCCGAATTGCTAACTTATTTCAGGTCTAATGACTCATTCCTGGGGTACTATATAAAATTGTTTTTCCAAAATTTCAATTTTTTGGCAGTGATTAGACATAGACATAGTTGTTGCCTAAGTTAGGCTGGCTGTATAGAGATGTTTTGATAGTGGCTGAATGTCATAACAGTGACAAACAATCCTGAGGTTTAGGGCAACCACTATCGTTACCTGGCTGTGCATGAATGGGGACTTGGCTCAACTCAAACACAGTTATCAGGCAAACAGCAATGGAGTTTTAGGTGAGAATTGATGCAATGTTGAAATTAAAAAACGAACATCAAATTTTTAAGTCAAATAGGAAAAAACACGTCTTGCAAAAAGACACTTATCCATTCAGTAGGCAAAAGGGCTGTTGCTTGCACCATCTGGGGTCTAACTGTGTTTGTGCTTGTTGATACAGCGGGAAAAAAAACTGTTTTGGCAGACTTACCTGGACTTAAGTGAGGTGGATTATCTGGTTTAATCTGTTTCTCCTTGTGTAGTCCAGCAGTGAAAAGCCTGAAGGAGACCGGTGTGGTGGAGCCGGAGCTGTATGAGGAAGTGACGATATACTTCAGTGACATAGTGGGTTTCACCACTCTGTGCCAGTACAGCACGCCCATGGAAGTTGTGGACATGCTCAACGACATCTACAAGGGCTTCGACGGCATCGTCGACCACCATGACGTATACAAGGTAATAAAGGGTAGCTTTTTTTTTAACCTGGACTCTATGCTCAGACATTTTTGAAATGATTAATGTGAACAATCATTTTTGAAATTGACAGTACAGTATTGTAGAGAAGTGGTTCCCAACTGGACAGGCCACGTGGTCCAAATTTCTGCGTAGTTTTCTATATTAAGCGTCATACTTGAATTTGGCCATGTGGTCGAGCTAGTTTGTGGTCTCAAGAAACAGCACTTCAAAATATAAGCCCTGTGCTAGAAATTCACTGTTCTTAAAAATAAAATATGCTTTTATAAACTAGCCTATTTATAATGGATGCAACCCAAATTTGGACTGCATCCCACAAGTTGGAAACCACTGTTATAGAGAGACTATGAAACAGCCTGTAATGTAACCAGTCGGGGCATTTGTGCACCAACACTTTACATCCACCAAAAGTATTTTGTTTTTTTTGGTCACTGACAGGCTCAGATTGTTTTCTAAGTGAAATAAAAACCATAATTTATGCAGTTAGATGTGAAATTATGCTGGCTCTATACACACTAAAATGACTGCTTATTCAAATAGAGTCTGGTGGGTTTGGTTGTAATGTTTTTGGGTCTGTTTCTGGTTAAACAAATAGGATATTTCTCTTCAACAAAAAGGTCTGTCTCTGTAGGGATCATTTCCATAATTAGGTCAAAGAACAAACTGATCAGTGGCAAAAACATGCACTTTCTTCGTGGACTGACAGTGCACAAATGCCCTGAGTAGTTACCTTGCAACCTGTTCCGCAGCTGCCAGCTGCAGTGCTCGCTTAATACTGGGCAAGTTTCAAAAATTGTTGTTGCAATTTTTTATTTAGACACAAAACATGGGAAAACAGAATCCAGGTTGAAAAATTGGAGGTGAAATTCAGTAGAATGCTAGTTAGACAGCACAGAGATAATTTCTAACCTTTGCCCTCAGGTGGAGACGATTGGTGACGCCTACATGGTGGCCTCGGGGCTTCCAGAGCGAAATGGGAACAGGCACGCAGTGGATGTCTGCCGTATGGCGCTGGACATCTTGGCATTTATTGGTACCTTCCAGCTCCGACACCTGCCTGGTATCCCTGTGTGGATACGCATAGGCGTTCACTCAGGTAGATGGCACTAAACTGTGGACTGTGCAAAATATTAATTTTACTAACCCCCCCTCGTTAACGGAACTGAACGCTAAAATGACTTGATCTGTAAATGCAGTGCGAGGTCACGGCGATAAGACATGAATGTGTGTATCCAGGTCCGTGTGCAGCAGGTGTCGTGGGGATAAAGATGCCCAGATACTGTTTATTTGGAGACACAGTCAACACAGCATCTCGTATGGAGTCTACAGGACACCGTGAGTGGCCAAAAAAACCCCTAAAGTTTCAGGGTTTCAGATTCAGGGTTCCTATAGTGTAACACAAGTAAGATTTAAGACTTTTTCAAACGTTTTTTATACCACATTGCAAAATTTGAAGAAAAAAAAAAGAACCAACATAAATTTCTTGGGGTTAAGGACAATACTGGAGAGAAAACACAAAGGCTGCATACTAGATTGCTCCCATTAATATTTAAATCAATTATTAACAAGATGACATTTCCAGCTACAAGCTTTTGGTAATTGAATTTAATATTTATGAGGATATGTGTATGTTTTATGAACTTTCTAGGGACAAAATTGCCCAAAAAATTTATTGTAACATAAATGATGTTTTTGGTGACCTTACTTTTAAAGTGACATATTTTGACATTTTACAATGCAATGCCAGGGGGAAAAAAAAGATTAATAAAATTCTACTTTCCATGTCTAAGCATTGTTTAAAAGGCTTTTGAAAAATTAATTAAAGACATTTTAATACCAGTTACTATTTTAAAATAAATCAGAAACCTGCATTTAATGAGTAAACTGATTTCATGCTACCAACTAGTATAGTCCGCATATGTTTCAATAATATGTTTTGCTCTGCTCATTACTCATGTGCAATCACAGAAGCTACCAATCAACCTAATGAAATATATTTAGCACAGCCAAGCTTTGGTAAAAAACAGATGCCTGTTTTTTTATCTGTTCACATCCTGCAGCCCTGCGGATCCACGTCAGTCAGCCAACTATAAATATCCTGCAGAGGACGAACTGCAAGTTTGAATATGAGATCAGAGGAGAGACATATCTGAAGGTAAAGATGGGTCTCCTCATCACATTTAATAACGGTGTCAGACAAATGGACCACTTTGAAATCCAGAAACACTCAGTTCTGCAGAAAGCACAGACTGAAGAGAGTAAAGCGTGGATGTCTGCACACTCATGCAAAATGTTTTAAATGTCTGTGTTTTCCAAGGGTAAAGGCACAGAGACGACCTACTGGCTGACAGGGGAGACGGGCCAAGACTACGACCTCCCAACTCCACCCACAACGTAAGCAAACCCTCAAGCATCCGTCTTTACTACTTTAACCAATAACTCTAGTTTATGGAGCTTCCTGAGCTGCTTTAGTGAGACTGATGATTTGAGCAGGTTAAAGCTGTTTTCTGGGAGGAGGGGGATATACAGATATTCTCTTTCAACAAATCTTAGTTGTCTTTAAATCTGCATTTGGCATGATCATTTTGTAAAAGGTCAGTCAGTAAATTATGTGAAATATGCTTAATTTCTTTCTTGCGGAGTTAGTTGAGAAGACTGACACCGCTCTCGTGTTTGAACCACAAATATAAAGCTACAGCCAGCAGCTGGTTAGCCTAGCATATGTGGCAGGCCGGACGTTGCTGCGGCAATGCCACCTGGAGGAATTTCACCCCCAGGAAATAGTTAACTTTAACTCGCCTACAACTAAAGGGCACACAGGTTCGGTAAACAAAGCGCAAAACCAACCAGCCAGGTATAAAGGTAATTATTTCCTAGACTCTCAAACAAAGACATAATAGCAAATTAGTCCAAGATCACGTGAAATAAAACAACACAAAAATACAAAACATAAAAGCTAGGGGTCGGACACTGTCTTTTTTTTTTTTTTTAAAGGTATTTTGATTTCGGGCTGATTGTGACTGGTGGAATGGTGTAATGAGGCATATTTATCATAGGATATCTAGCCCACAGATTGAATAGTCACGGATCAAAGTGACACTAGCGCACACTTTTTCGATAACACATTGTTTGTGTGTGTGTGTGTGTGTGTGTGTCCCTACTTCAAACATACTGCCAGCCTCTGTTCAGGATCAATTGCTTCACTGACATCCTGAAATACACCTAAAGCCTTCTCATGAACACAGCATCTCAAGAACAGCTCAAGGGAATTTTTTCAAATTTGGCACAAACATTTACTTGGACTCAACAATGAACTGATTGGATCTTAGTGGACCAAGGTCACTGTGTCGTAGCATCCGTCTCTTGCTCATGAATGCCATATCTTGAGAAGGCCTTGAGACAGTTTTGTCAAATTTGGCACAAATGTCCACTTGGACTCAAGAATGAACTGGTTAGCATTTGGTGGTTGAGGGTCAAAGGTAAAAGGTCACTGTGACCTCACAGAACATGTTTTGGGGCATAACTCTAACGCTAATACATAGTTATGATGAAATTTGACACAAACGTCTAGGATATAGGATACGACTATGAAGAGATGACATTTTATATCCAAACGGTCGAAGGTCAACTTCACCATAACATCATAATCTGCAAAAACACTTCTGGCTATTACTCAACATCATATCTCAGAACATTTGGTCAGACACTGAATTGGTGACTGACTCAGTCATACAACAGGAAGGCAATGGTTCTCATGTTCGTATGGATTTATCCCAATAAAAGTAATTCCATCATTACTGTAGATACTAAACAGAAGTAAGTGTCCAATTGTTTTGACTTCGCCTGACTTTGCATAATTCTACAGAGGAACTGACACTAACATGTATTTAGTATTCTTCATATTTACTGTAGTTTGACGGGCTTACCTTAGACTTGTTGGTTCTTGCTTTTGCAGGGAGAACTTCCAGCGGCTGCAGCAGGACCTCGCCCAAATGATCCTGACATGTCTGGAGAGGCGCTCACGTGGCTCTATCCAGAGGAAGAAGACGCTCTCGAGTCAGAGCAGGGAGGATAACGAGGACCAGGAGTCAGAAGTGGAGTCTGAGAGCGACCGTCATCCTGAGTACCTGCATCTGGCCACTGTGGATAACACCCTCAGCACATTCCTGTAGTACAAAACTACCATCAAGTATCACAATCTGTTGGTATTTAAATATTCATTCAGAGTGGGAAGGCTGAGATAGAAAAGAAAGGGAAGTACAACAGCAAGCAGATGTGAAAATTGATCGATCAGTTCCACTTGTGGCTAAACTGAAGCTAAGATGAGCATCAATGCCCACATTATGGCAAAGTAATGTTCTTGTTTATATGGATCTGTCCTCTGCAAATTCTTGTCAGGTACACTGTTTTGTTTTAATATGTAATTTGTTAACTGTTTGGTCTAAAACTGTGCCTTATAGAGGTATAAAGATACTGTAGTTATTTATTTCCGGTGCTTAATATCTTTGACATTTTAAAGGGAACTTGTTTGTGCATGTCTTGCTAATAGCAAGGTGATTTACAGGAATGAGAACATAAACAGGAACATAAAATAATAAAAAGCAAATCTGTAGGTGTAGTTACACTGTGCCGGCTTTGAGGCAACTCAACATTACGCCAGTGAAAGTGCGACTTTGTGATTTAGCGACTAAAGTAACAGATATTAGACTTGGTAAAAATATAGACTGAATCATGTTTGTTTAAAACTTAAACTTTGAACTTTGACAGAGTTAACCACATGTATGCTTTGAGCAGGAACAGCCAATTACACACAAGGATTTAACTGATATCTGCTGTATTGTTTATTCTTAAAAAAACAAACAAAAAAACCCCCGACATTTTACCCACTGCTGTTTTTTGTTTTAGTTTTCTTTTTTTTTTGTGTAAAATCTCTGGTATTTCTAGTTGGTCTTTAAAAAAAACAAAAACTTTTATTTTTGCACTGGTTATTTTATATTCATGTTTATTCTCACCCCAACGACAATACACCTACTCTGACCACTCTTGCATCTCTAGTGTGATGTAGCACTGGCTGTACATTTTAACTACTGAGATTCATGTCAGATGTATTAGGATGTAACTGCTGCCACAGCTGTATGCAGCTGTTGACTGTATAACTAGCTTTGCTGTTTCAGATGTTGTATGCTTTCATGAGGGCTCAACACGCGCGTGTCATGGTTGTAACATCCGCCTCAGAGGAAAAATAAAATAAAATCTGTATTTTAAACCAAAGGACAGATTTATTTTTGTTGAATAGTGACATTCATTTACATTAAATTAAACAAAAAAAGAAATCTCCTTTTGTCACATTGTTGAAAATGTTTTTCAGGTGAAATACAAAAATCAAAACAGTGTTCGTTGAAGCCTGTACAGGTTCATCTGAGGCGTTATACAATGCATGTGTCACATTGTTTGATGTATACAGACACTGAGGCTCTATGGACAGCAGAAAAAAAAACAAAACTCCAGCATCAGATTAAGATATTTTTCTATCCACAGCTGCCTGGCAGATGTTTGTTTTTTGCACAGAATAATGAAAGAGGACTTTTACACATCGAATACTATGTGAAAACACACTCTACTGTACAGCAGAAACAACACAGTGTACACATATGAAAAGTAAGTGTGGATCCAGCAAACCAAACCAGGTCACTGGACATGCAAATGAAGGTTTATAAAACTGACCTACTCATTTTCATCAAAGAAAAAAAAACTCCATTTACGTGAACTAAAACGAACATACTTAGTAAACCTGATGATTGTATTTCTATATATCGTTGCTCATCAGGTTAGTCAAAAATAAGTCAAGTAGAAAAAAAGCAAAAGTCACCCAAAGATGACATTAACCCCCCCGCCCCACTTAAAAATGTTGAAATTCTTTTTATCGTGTAACATTCAAAACAAAAGAATAAATTAGACAACTGAACATACAAAAAAATAAAAAAAGCATGACATTTTATATAAAACAGCTTCAGCCTTCTGCAAGAGCTGCATGAAAGCAGCTTCACCTCACACTCAGCTTTCTTTATCTCAGCACTTTATGAAAAATAAAATTCTCAGAACAAACATGCACTGGAAGGAATTTACACAAACTTGGACTTTCAGTGAGATCATAAACTACCCATTCGTCTGCTATAATATATCATATAAAAAAAATGTAAAACACCTATGACCATTTTTTGACGTCGGTGTCAGTTTTGCTTAAACTCAAGGCACCGAATGATCTGAGCAGAAAAATAAAGGTGAGAAAAAGATAAAATGACAAAAAGTCTTCTTCCTCCTGCTAATATCACTGTCACTGTGATTATCAGAAGCATGATGTAACTATTCTAACATTTATAAGGTATTGCAAAGAACCTTAAAGGTTCTGGATATCTGTTTATACTTCAGATGGACGAGACACTATGCACGCACACAATATTGTATTTGCAGCCTTTTTTTTTTTTCGATTTAATTATCAAAATGTTATTAAAAAAGTCATGATCCTAATTCTGGATTGTCTCACGTTGTAACTCTAAGTGCTTATTGCCTGTATAAAACAGCCCGTGTGTGTTTCCCGACTGTGTGTTGCCGGTCAATCAGTCAGTCTGTTACAAAGGAGCTAAACAGCGGGGGGGTTCGACATAAGCTGCTGACAGCAAGCGCTCAATATGGCTGCCCAAATCTTTAGAGGCAGAAATAATCTCTCTACGTGAGATGAACCTCAGCGGGCAGAGCCAAAGAACTGTAGTTTTTCTTAGGGTTAATTCAGGACAGCTTTCACAACTAACTTAAGGATACATTAAGTGATATTTAATATTTTAATTCTGGTCAACCACTTCCATAAAAAACAAAAACAACTATGAATTAGTCCTACCAAATGTGATTTGGACTGCAGCTAAAAGTGAAAATAAACTAGAAAAATTGTTTTATTGTTTTATATACCCATGTTTGAGTAATGTTACTAAAAACTACAGCTCCCAGGTTTTTTTTAGGAAATATTTTCATCATGTCTGCGTCTTATCTACACAGCTGTTGGCCAGTACTGATAAGAATTTTGCCTTAACTTTATGAAGTAAATGATGATTGCAGTGTTATGTTGTTAGAAAAATGCCACCATCAGCAGTTCAACTGGTTCCCAGTAAGCCTCACTGTCATTGTGCCATTCTGTGTGCCACCAGTAACAACCTCCCGGAAAAATGAAGGCTTGATTTGCGGCACAAAGAAAGTCAGTCCCTCCAGGATATTGTGATCACAACAATTCACACAAATTCTGCCAATCCCTATGAAATCTGTGCAACCGCCCAATTTTTTCCAATCACCACAACTGTGCCACAAATTTAACTATTTGAAACAGGTAAAATATTATTTTGTTGTAGAGCTGCATGCAGTGTATTGATTCATTCAGTCTCTCTCTATCTCCCTGTCCTTATCTGTGGAGCATGCATTTCCACTTTGTAGAAAAACTAAAGTGAAATCAGATATTTCAGTTCACAATAATCCCAAAACAGCCAGTGAAATCCTGGAGAGAATGGAAGTGTGTCGACCATTGCATAACAAAAACAAGAAAAGGATAGAGCTTTTCTAGCTGTTGGTAGCTCTCCCCAATTACAAAAAGTATAATTTTGGTTGTATGCAGCTACTATTGCAAGTAGAAGAAACAGTGGATGATGAACAATTGCAGAAACTGTGGAAACTCTAACCGGCCAAGACAGAGATCCCTGTTGCTCAGCTTTGAGGAAAACAGAAAGCAGTCCAGCTCCACAACAGCGGAGCCAACGACAATATCACTTGTAAATGCTAGAATGGAAAAAGTTGAAAAGTTGTCCGTTTCAACTTTCAATTTGGAATGCAGACTGCACTAATTAGATAACTAGTATGGCAACCCTTTAATGTTATGGTTGTTTGGCTCCTCCCACTGCTGATCAACTCAATTATTTGAGTAATTTATGCCTCCAGGAATATGACCTGCCCTGCTTCCATCAGAATCTGTTTAACAAAGTATTTTCTATATATTCTTTTGTTTTCGTTTAATGTTTTCTGATAAGCTGCAACATGACTTTGGGCTGTTATAGATGTATTTTAGGCATATTTACACATTATATTACCTGCTGATAAAAACAGAACACCCTGTTATTTTTAAGTTACTTTGTTTTCCAGCTCCAGAGTTTTACTTTAAATGTGCTGGCAACACCTAGAAATGAAACAGCACTACACAAACTGTCAAGGGTTGAGCCACGGACTTTGTGCAGGGGATACACATTTGATTTGTGGTGTAGTTCCTACAAGTTGCCAACAGAGGTTGTTAAAATTTGTGTGTGATCTAACTTCCTAGACCCTTTTCAATCATACACCTGCACTGCGGCAGATCTGCTCTTCCTTTTTCCTTTTTACAAACAAAGATGATGACAGAGGACATTTTTGGACGATCACTGTTAGAAAACGGAGCTACAACTCATTCTCCTGTCTCTCCTTCTCCTTTTGATACCGCCTCCTCCTGCCCTCAACACGTCTCTGTTACAGTCTTTTTGTGACTCATGCCAACATCTCTCTGTCGGTCTGGGCTCTGGATCTCAGCCAGAGTGACAGACTGAGACGACACTGCTGCTGAGCATGCACCAGCACGAGGTGATGCAGGTGTGCATCAGTGCACGACAGGGTGTTGGTGCAGGGGAAAATGTAGAGCAGTATACGAGGTCTGTTGGACAGCTTGTCTGCAGGGGGATAAAACCTTTTTAAGGTGACCAGTAAGCAACAGTGAGGAATAAGATAACATGTCTGTCTCCAGCTACACTGATTCCATCAAACTGATAGATGGCTGCGCTAACATCTGATTCATGAGATTAAACCACTGTTCACACAGAGCACATAACTACAGGTAGGTAAGGTCAATGCATCCCCACAACTCAGAACTGTACTGCACTGACTCACACGTGCTGTGTTAGGGCTTTACCCAGAATTATGCCAGTCGAATCAGATTTAGTTGTTCAATTTTTACATAAAGTTTGAAAGTTTAAATGGGGATCAGTGTGAGTGTGACATTCAAGTCTTACAGTAAATAAGCTAATGGATAATGTGCAACATTGTTTGCCAAAATTAGATATCAAACAAAAGCCAGAGACCTTATCGTATTAAGTTGCTGTGAGCTGTTAATTCACGAATTCGAAGCAAAAGGGCCTGTACACATGCTACTTTATTTGTGCTGCCTCAACTCTATTGTTTTTAATGCGGATACGTGGCAGGTGCTGCTGCATGTCATGTAAGGACAACAATCAATCACAGTCGGCAGATATCGTCCCTTCATCCATAAATATCAGTCTGTGGTAAATACTGAGGCAAAGTTGATCATTTAAGCACACGGATACCCAGCTTCACATCTGTCCCACGGACTATATTTTAGGGCAAAAAAACACTTACAAAACATCTTCTGGAGGACGATCAGCTCTGCACTTGGGAGTTCTGGTAAGAGCTATGATAGTGCCCTCGTGATGGTTATTTAGCAACCCAGACGCATCCTGCCTCTGTGCTCTTCAAAGCTGGCACAAGGGTAGCACCCAGCGCTTGACCTCGCATTTTCCAAGCAGTTAAAGACACAGCATGTATACGAGCCCTCCACCTGTCCAAGCAGCTTCTTTCATTTCTGTGGGTCTCTGACTGTTGATTTGAATTTCTAACTTTTAGGGGATAGCCCTTCTTTGTATGCAGTTCACACTGGTAAGATCCGCTTGGGCTGCAGAGTCAGTGAACAATGAGATCTAACCAGTGTTTTCACACTGACGGGAACAAATAATGCAATTGTCGTGGTTTTCTACAAGCTTAACCATGTCCTGGCTGAAATACCTGCAGTCAACAGCTTGTTGACCAAGGTGATTTTTTTCTCTCCAAACTTGTGCCTCAAGTACAAAAAAAGTGAAAAGACTATGGGAACATTAAGGAATGTAATAATTCAAAGTTGCACAACACTGTTATCATCTGATCCTTTCATTTATCAGGTAATAGTGACGCAGAATCAGCTCACTTTACACTACAAAGTTTTCTTCAGGCAGATTTTTTCTGTCGTGTTTTGGTTGAGCACCTTAGTTCGGCTTTAATCTTGATCTTTGGTTAGAATTTACTAAGCTCCACTATTGCCCTTGGCAATATATAACGTTTGTGCGCACCAATGCATGACCATTTCTACATTAAAAAAAATATACTGACTGAAAAATGTTTCTGAACATGTTGCTGTAATTTACCTTTGGGTAATCTTTCTTACTGGCATTTTTGTCAAAGAACTGATGCTACAACTCTGTTTTGATGAGTGTCCGTTGATGCGCGCGGATACCATGTAGGGATAAGACGAGAAAAAAATAAGCTATATTCTTTTGATTTCTACATCCGGGACCCGTGGATCTGGAAAAGCTGTGAAACAAAAGAAAAAAAAGAAAAAAGAAGTTAGGAAAATTTGCAATTTAATCTATGAGCATTTGATATAATCTATGCTGTGATAGTGATGGTAATGATGATGAAAATGGTAACAGAATGAGAGCAAATGACTTCACTGACAAGTAATGGCTGGGAACATCAACGAAAACACGCACAGCCATGTCTTAACCACTTATTTTTTTTTTTTTAAATGTGCCCCATTAACATTTATTTTTTAAATATGTTTAAATGTGTCCTGTATGTGACTGTGTGTGGCTCTATTTTGAGAATGTACACACAGAGTGGGAAGGACAGCTTACACTGCTGCTGCACTGAAAGATCTGGGATATTTCATGTCCCTGCGTTGGTAATGAGAGCCCACAGAGACACAGCGCTAAATCAATATCTAGTCAGGCTGTCGGGTTACCGACGGACCGCACTGAGCATGCCCGCAGTTAAACACAAGCTGGTGCAGGTCACTGTGACAAACAGCACCAGACAGTGACATTTTAGCAAAAGGTATCACACATGCTGGGTATTTTAACTGATGGTTTTTTTTTTTTAGATCATGACGTCTTTGATCAACTGAGGATACATTTTCAGCTGCGGGAACGTTTTTCTGGTTTGTTTTCTATGACCTTGAAGCATTTTGCATCCTTACAGATTAGAGAAATGCTCTGACAGTCTGAATATGTTGAAACGTTTTCTCATAAGAGCAAAAAAAAGGACAAATAAAAAGGACACTGGAGGAAAAGACAGTTTGGGTTGTTTCAGTTCAGCTTGGTTCTTTGGCAGAGATCACCAGCATCAGGCTGAAGGGTGATGACTGAAATAATCATGAGATTATCCTTTCTTACATTGCTAATAGCAGTCATTTGTCATCAGTGGGGTATTTAGAGAGCATTACTGTTGCTCGTTTTTCTCTACAACTGTTATAAAATTAGATGGTTATAAAGGTAGTATGCGTCACATTTCTTCGGTGGTCCCTCCAGGATTTCCTGATTGCAACAATTAACGCATATTCAACCAATTCCCAGTAATGTCTGTGCTACCTCGCAATTTTGTGCCTTATTTTTAAGAGGGGAGGTGGTGGCGCAAAATCGCACTGAGGAGGGGATTATGTATTTTAGTTTAGGGCAGGTACATTCAACTTTAAAGGGTCTTGTTATTTATATGACATATATATATATATTTTAAAAACCATCAAAATCCCAACAGCAAGTGGGTTTAAATGTTTTGCGTGTTTTCTTTAAAAATCTCCAAAAACACACAATTTATCACAGCCAGACAATATGAAGTTTGGTTATTTATGGTGGAGGGAGGGTCATGTGTTTTCCCCTGGTTACTCAGGGAGGCTAAAGAAAAAATATTTGTAGCTCCACGGAGGCCACCCCACTACTCTGATTAAGTATGGTCCCTTGACTAAAATGCGTTTTTAAGACCTAGTTTTATTCTTTACAAAAGTCACCCCCCCCCCCCCCAATACATTTAGCAAAATAGTTGCAACTAATTTTCTATCAATTAGCTGACTGATTAATAAACTAATGATTGCAGCTGTACTTGTATTAACTGTTAGGTAATTTATTTCATTACAAAACATCATATTTTATAAACTCTTATTATGCATTAAGATAAATGGAGTGAATGGAGTACCACTGAAATGTAGTGTAGTAAAGGTATAATCACCTCAAATTTGTGCTCAAGTACAGTACTTGAGTAAATGTACTAAGTTATATTCCACCACTGGCTTTGGCTAGCTAATGTGTTTGCTCATAGTGATTTCACAGCTGTTGGGAACTGTCTATTTATATATATATATATTTAGCGTTTTCAGTGAGAAATGAATTTACTGAGGGACACCTCAGAGGTCACACTCAATGCAGCACCATGAAACACCCCAGATCTCAACAGACAACACACACACACACACACACATATATACACACAGACTAAAATCTACTAGGTCTACGCACTTGCACATCTATCACACAGTTCCTCACCCATTCCGCCTCCCTTTGGAACAAAGAAACATGACTCCCTCAATCTCTAAGCCAATCATTTGGCGTGGTATCTCTCCCTCCCTCCTCCTCCTCCTCCTCCTCCTCCTCATCCTTCGCGGCTTCCTCTTCCTGCATCTCGGTCGGCTTCATTCAGCATGAAAGACGGAGGGGAGAACACAAAAGAAAAAGGGAAAACAAAACAAGACAGAAAACGACAAAAAAAAAATGAACACACTGATGAGTGTCAGTGAGTGGACAGTGAGGAGCTTGGAGGTAAATATAGAGACAGGCAGATATGTATCTATATATCCATTGTGAAAAAGAGAGATATAGATTGATACAGTAACAGTTAGACAGGAGGTGAGAGGTCGATAATGACAGGAAGGAGAGGCAGAGCTGTGTGGATGATGGAGTGAATGTGTTTGTGAATGACATTTTGAGGCGAGTGACATTTGGGGCTTCTCAGTGGAGAGTGCACGATCAAAGCCAGTCGCTTCAATGACAGGAGACACCCCCCTGTCTCTTTCACACACACAAGACACATACAAAACAAGGACAGGACACACACGTGGACACACAGCCTTGCATTCTACAGGGAGCATTCAAAGACTTGTGTTTGTGAGAAAAAAACAAACAGAGGCTCACCTTGGTTTTGTGGCTCTGCTCCGTCGCCAATCCAGATCCTGGAGTGTGAAGCTCCTTGGACACAACACAGAGAAACTCAGCCTGGTCCTCTGTCCCGTAGCTGTACGACGAGCCGATGTTCACCATCTAGAAAAAGACAGGGACATGGATAGAAAAATATATGCGGATGGAAGAAATGGGGACAGAGACAGAGAGACAGAGTAAGCCTCAGGAAGAAATAGAGAAAACAAAAAGCAAGAGAAAGAAGTAGATCCCAGACTGAAGCGAGGAAAGGCTTTATGTGCTCATGCATGGTAGTGGGGGGGGGGGGGGCACGGAGCAGACAGCCTGCTGTTACACACTCAGCAGTGGACTCGACAAAAAGCATCTTTTACTTATGGGAACAGCACAAACTACTGTGGTTCAGCTTCTGCAGGGACGTGAGCTGTGCAGCATGCAGTGGAGCCTGGTGCCAAAGCAGTGGGAAAGGGGGGGGGGGGTCTATGTGTGACTTCTAGGCTACAGTGTGGACCGGCTGACCTATTACGACTCCTCGAGGTTCTGAGTTGTAACTCTGTCACTGTTGGAGTCGATGAACTAAAGCCTTTCAGTCCTTCACCTTAAAAGATTGTTAAAACTTTTCTTTGTTACTGATGTTACAGTGACTCAGAAGACCATATTTTTGTAACAATTCTAATGTATTCAAACTGTGAGCAATGGCTGCAAATTCATTCTTTTTCAGACTTTTTAATGCCACACGTGATGGCATTAAAAATCAGTTTTACAATAACAAAAAATTGAAGAAAAAAACTCTTAACTAACGTCAATAAAGAACTCCGGTAATGAGTCCTAAAACCCTGAAATTAATTAGCATTTCAGCACCTCCTGTTCCTAGTCTCAAAGTGTTACTTTTTAATGGTTTTTGGTTAGAAGCCTGAAATTAGATATGTTGTTCACACAAGCTTATGAGACATGTTTTGTTATCCCACATAAAGGCATCAGTTAATAACCCACTGAGAACTTTTAAGCTTTTGTGTCTTAAGAATGACAGTTGTTTACAATTAGCTATATGAGACTACAGAATGTCATTATATTGAGCACACCTTTTCAGCCTTGTTGCCACAGCAACCAGTTTAGTCGTTTATAGCCTAGCTTTTTTTTACTTCTGGCAAACTAAATTTAGGTTTCAAAAATCCTGAAAGTGGTGTTCATTTGTGAAGATTATTCTTCTGAACAAACCATGTTACTATCAAAAATGCTTGTTTACCACAGAGATTATTTTCTGATCCAAAATCCAACTGAAAAAACCCACAGGCTTTTTGACGAGGGAACCAGTGCGACGTTAGCTTCCGGGTTGGCCTACAGAAAAACGTCATCCTCAGAGCACTTTATGGAACTGGGAAATATCTGGCATTTGTTGGGGAGTTTTCTTGGCAATTTTATGTTTTTCACTCTGCATGTGGGATTCCCACAGCACTAAGCAATAAAAAGTTTCTGCATAAAATACACCAAGCCACTGAGGACTCAGACCACTACTAAATAAACTGATGTAGTGGTCTGAGTCCCTTGTTGGTAGTGACATCAAAGCATGGGCATTATCTCAGCTAAGTAAAAAACTTTCCTGGGTCCACAGCAGAAAGCATAAATCAACTCATCTGTAACAGATCTTAATTTGGTTGCTCACAATTTGAAAAATTTGTTTTATTAGAGGCGTATAAGTCCTTTAATCTATGGTGGACTTAAACACAAAATGGACATTTGGACTTTGATAAATAAACAGTAAATCTAACAACTAAAGACAAACTTCTTGATTGGGTACAGACTAGGGATCTTATCTAGGTTCTGAACCCTTCATAAAAGGCTGAACATAAAAAGATAATGAAGATTGGGTGCTGCGTCATGATGGTTTTATATAACTGCAACGGAGAATCGTTCAGATTCAGCTTGTTGGGTCTATTTGTAAAAAAAAAAAAAAAAAAAAAAATGTCAGCATACATTGACATACTAGTTAGTCCTACTTCAGGTCCATAAATCAGTCTACACTGAACTAATACAATCAGGGAGTCCTAATTTCAATTTGGGGGTGCAGATAGCAGGGCTCAGGTCGGGGCCAAGGGGGTCAGGCCAAGGATCAAGATTAAAGGGTCAGCAGCAGCGTGAGTCCAACCCACAGTCCAGAGCAGTCCGGTGCGGGGCTTTCTGCAGGCGCGCACGCTGACCTGCTCAAACTTCCAGCCGTCCGACATCGTGGAGACCATCTGGGTGAGCTCCTCCTCCTGGCATTGCAACACTCGGTAGACATGCTTGGGGGGCACCTGCTGGGGAAAGAGAGAAGAGGTGGGGGTTGAGAAGAAAGGATCACATATCACACATTTCACATAACCAAGCCTCAGGAAGAAGATAAGAGTCGTGAGCTAGCTACAACCACCAGAACTTCTATAATCATATTTTGGCACAACATTTGACCCCACGCAATGTCTCGCAGTGAGTCCTGTAAAGTACGGTAGAACACAGGGAAGTGGGAGTATGTTTGAGAGGGCAGCAGGATTATGTAAGAGTGAGTGCAACCATCCTGAGAAAAGAAAAGTAGCCTCATACAGCACTACAGCTGAGCTCTCTTTAGAAAAGCACAGAAGGGTGAAATCATCAACAAAGAGCAGAAAGGCACTGCACTTACACCACCAGCACAATGGTGCGTGTGGATGAGTACAATATGTCTGCTTGTTTTGGATGCAGACAACATTGAAAAACGTACTACGGTTTGACATTATGACTGCCAGATGCAAAAAACGCTTCATGGTGTAAGAAGAATAATATAACAGTCTGTCTTCAAAATTACATAAAAATGATAAGCACTGCAGTGACTGAGGCAATCTGACTTTGATTTAAACAGCGCTTTGATCAGAGTGAAGCAGCCGTCTCCTTTATCATAAAAATACTTGACGAGTTCTGTGTATACCTGTGTGGCTTTGGAGTCCCTCTCCACAATCCTTTCCTTGATCAGTTTGATCAGTGGGGTGATGTTGTAAAACTCAGCCTCCTCCAGGACGCCTTGAAACAGAAGAAACACGCAACTCAGCTCCTGTGAATACCGAAGCAAAGTGGCTCCCAACTAGAGTTCATCTGGCACAGCCTTGTTAGATAAACTCCACATCCCCTTTATTGACGTCATTCATGTTACATATGTGCTCATTTGAACTGATTATACACCAGATAACATTAATATAGTGACACTAGTGACACAAAAATGGATAGAACTTTTTCTTGGGCTGCCTCTTGAAAGTCAGAAACTTGAATCATCAGTTGGAGATCCCCAGTCGACTGAGACGAGTCAAGCAGTGTTTTTTTTTTTCTATGCAGTGTGCTTCTGTGCACATTTTGATCTGCAGATTTTGCTGCGGAATGAGTGCTCTTAACTTTGATCTGCTTTTTGCAGCTGCAGATATGCAGGCAGCAGCATGAAGAGAGACAGAGACCTTTTTCATGCAAATGAACTGTTTCTACTGTTTATCGAGTACTTAAAGCTAACTGTTTGCCAGTTAACGTAGACTCACAGTATTCTGGACACTTAAAATACTTTCAGGCCATGAATCAAATATATGTATATCTGTGTCATCATTTTCCCCTTATTTTCATCTTTTGACCACCCAAGAAGCATCTACTTCATTAATTTGAGAGAAATCAGGGTGAGTTTCCAGTGTGCACCCACAGATGCACGGACATAACCGGTGGAGGGGGATTTTGTTGCAGGAAGCTTGGGGTAGCGGAGAGCCTATGAAGGCATATCACTGTCAATAATCACGAGCAGAGTATGTCTCTTTAATAAACTATTTCAAACTTTTTGTCCTTTATTTTAACTATTTCAGCTGTTTATCCAATACTTTTATCAATTTCAACTTTGTCCATCACTTTAAGCTAACTATTCAAATCCCATCACTTTATTTAACTACTTGTCTATTATATGTAGCTAATTATTTCTACTATTTATCCATTACTTTTAGTTAACTAATACAAAAGAAAGTATTTACCAATCTGTGTATATTATACATTTTCTAAAATCTAAAAAGCTGGGAGACCCTCAAGAACAAACTAGATCACATGAGGTAGTATGGAAGCATGCAGTGTTTTCTAAGCATTGCCCAAAAATAAAAACCTGAGCAGAGTCAAAGTGTATCAAAGACCTTCTTCTGCCAGCTCCTTGTTGTAGACCAGTTTGCCATGCCGCAAGTAGTTGAGGATGGGACCAAAGTAAGTGGGGTCTCTGTCAATCACATAGGCTCCAGACTCATCCTGTTATAAAGAATCACAGAGACAAACAGAAAAACAAACATAATCACATCATAAAGTGTGTGTATTTACATTGCGCAGAAAGCCACTTTTTTCTCGGGTTTTTACTCATGGGGAGTTTTTATTGACCTGAACTGGGGTGTGCTCAGTGCAATGTTATTCTATTGTAAGCTGTGTGTGTTGTAACTTGTTACAGTACTCAAGACAACTTTTTGTGGTCATGTGTATAAACATAGGATGTGGCTACTTTTATTTTCGGACCATTAATGGACCTCTTCTGAGATATATTGAGTATTTTTAGACCCAAAAGCTCACCAGCTGGAGAATAACATCCTGGTCTGCTATTTTCATCTTACGTACGCAGTACTGGCTGTCCAGAGCAGGGGTATGTTTGCAAGATGCATTGCAGAGGACTTGGTCTCCATAATAAAAGCCCCCTTACAGCTAATAAAAACAACTTTGTGATTATAAAATTGTTCTGGTATTCCCAAATTCCCATTAAACTTTGTTGCTCCCTTTTGCAAATGCAGCATTGCTTTTTCACATTCCTGCAACTGCTTTTTTTCCAGCTGGACACAGAAGTTGCTGCTTACTGGGGCTGCAGAGTAGTTGTTGCTGACTTTGTTAACACACGTGTGTCGGCAGCCTGCTTGTCTCCCACCTCCGGGCTACTTTCTGCCAAGCCTGCCTGGCTGTTATGTCATGACTACTGCCCCTCCAACATACACACACATTCTCTCTTTACCCTTCTTTCCTTGTGATGAACGCTTGAAGGAGAGCCCCCTTTTTAGAGTTGAATTCACAAAAGAGCTACTGCTGGAAAAATCCATACAAAAACATACAGGCCTTTAGGAGATTCAAGCTGAGTGATGTATAGGGAAGAGCAAGTTAAATAACATTGGTCACATCTGCTGATCATGTGTCATTAACACACGGCTCAATGGTCTCTGTAGAAAGCATTCGGGACGCGAAGGAGGACAGAAAAAGGACGCATATATTTTGGGATCAAGGCTGAACTCTGGACTAGTAAGTCCCAGAATTCAAAATCCCCCTTCACTACATTGCACAAACCGCAAGTTTTAAAAAGTGCAGGCCTTAAAAATAATGGTTAAAAGGCTGATTAAGTGAAGAAAATGACAGGAAGCTTGATAATGTGAATCTACTCTTTCCACATGACTGATTCTTTTCTGATGTGCTGAAGTGGCAACGGACAACAGTAGCCTCCAGCAGCATCTTGCACAGAAACATGTTATCACTTTTATTACCGGATCCTCATTCACACAGTAACTCTCACTTTAACTGTAATGAGCTTTTAATATTTGATTAAAATCCTGACTTCGAAGGCTGAATCCAGACATTTATACTTTGTAAAAAACAAAAAAATATTGCCATGTATCTGACATTCCTGGTGCAGCTTGGTAGTGTAATTCAAATGCTGCAGGTAACCCTGATTAGGATTTGGCACTCTTACAAATATTCAAGGGGCTTAACTGGACTTTCCAGTTGTTTATGCATATTCCATTTTTTTTATATGGATGTGTGATATTATCAGCTCTCGGTTTGAGAGTTCCAGTTGTTCATCTGGACTGTAAACAAGGAGCTGGCTCACAGCCAGTTTTCAGTTAAATAATGAAAATGTGAGGCCAAACTTCTCTTCAGTATGGAGGTAGAGGCTTTCAGGTCACTCTGAGGTCCTGGCCTGTGGAGGAGTGTTTGCTGTGAGGAGTCTGAAGGGCAACATGTCGATCCATATCATCATCAGGATACGCCTTTGTTTTTAAAATTTCTGTATCACTGTCAAGACAGCGGCAGGCAAAGAACGGCACGCAGCCAAGAAAAAGACGATAAGGAGAACCTTATTTACTTAGGAATAAATCAGCACTGTGGAAATATTTTAGATCTCAGAGAGAATAAGGGGCAACAGACATAGCATATGCCAAAGAAAAAAACATCATCAGAAAAACAACCTTTTTTCTGTAAACCTCGACAGTTGTCATAGAGCTGAATTATATGCTTTTGTTAGATTATCTTGTTACTAATCTATGGCCGTTGCCTTCAGGGCTTTAAGCCAGATAACTCTGACGTTTTAGGAAAAAGATCAATGTTTAGGTTAAAATGAAAATACTTCTCACAGAAAGGTCTTTTTTAAAATTAAAATGTTCATCACAAAAACTACTTATGAAATCAGTTGCCATGTGTAACTGATGCGTAGCTGACTGCGCTAATAGACAAAAACTAATGTTAGTTTAACATATGATCACTTTGTGTAAGAGAGGTGATTTAAGAGAGGAATGTAGTCAAAACATCTGACCTCAAGCTTCATAAAAAGACGTTAACTAATGACATAGACTCGGAAGATTTTATGTAACATTGTGCAAATATAGACACATCATACCTGAAATTACAAATGGCTTTGCTAAACGTCCCACTAACAGGGTTCCCAAACATTTTCATGGACAAACCCTCAAAACTCTTCCAAATTCTCAAAAAGGACCCATAAAAAGAAAAGTTTTCTTTGCCCCACTTGCCTGCCGTTTTTTGAACATATCATATTCAAACTCTGTTCGTACATAATATCAGCTCGCTGGCACTCATGGAGGAAGACAGGAACGTATGCATGGTAAACAAACATCGATGCATGATAGAGAAATGTTATGCCGACAGCTGCAAAAAATACATCAGACGCTTTTGAATGATGGATACCGCGTCGAAGCTCATCTCTTCAAGCCCAGCCAATCTTTGCTGGCGTAGCGTGACATGAGCTTCTGATGAGCCACTCCCAGTGTGAGACACCAAACTAATGCAATGAACGAGGACACCTACATACACAAGCAGACAGATTCAGACTGTAAAGCAGTCCATAGGATGTGTGATGCAGCTAGATGAGGGATGGATTAGTGGAGAAAAGAGGCATGACAGGACAGCCAGAGAGAGACCTGCAGATCAACAGCGGAAATAAACAGCGGGACGACAAATATGTTAGGAGAGACAGTATGACGAATAATCTCCAAATAGAAATGAAGGGGAGACACTCTTGCAAACACCACAGGCGAAAAAGCACAGAGAGACAGCGCCATAGAGCCAAGGGATGAAGACACACGGGGTTTTTGTGTCTGTGACAGAGAGACACGAAGATGGGATATGAAGACCAAGAAGCAGCTTGTGAAGACGCAGCACTAGGTGTGTCTGAGTGTGTGCCTGCACTGAAAATCACAATTATTAGAGTGTGGAAGGGCGATGACTGCAGAGCGGAGACACACACACACACACACACACACACACACACACACACACACACACACACACACACACACACACACACACACACACACACACACACACACCACTCTAAATGAGTGGAGCTGCAGTGGAGGACAGACTGACGCCTCATCAACGTGACTTGACTTGACAGTGTGGGCATGACAACACGGGGGAAACGCTTCCTGAATCTGCCAGAGCCCTGTTTTTTACCCTCTCTCTCTCTCTCACACACACACTCACTTACATACTGAATTATTACTGTTGATCATTATTTGCAGATGGAGCATGCTCACTTTCTCACAAGGTGATGTAAGTTGTCGGGAAGTGGGACACTAGTTGGTGAGTTAATGGTTTACAATGCATTTGTTCAGGGAAATAAGATGTGACTCAACAACATCTCCCTGATGAGGTGAGTACATCCCACAGGCTATCAGCATAAGCCAAACAAAAGCCCTGTTCACTTCTCAGAACACACACACACACACACACACACAAACACGCCTGCCTGCATACTGCTGCTTGCGTGAGCATGTGTAAACATAAGGGCTGAATGATACTAAAAAAATGTAACATTGCAAAATGTGTTTGCATTATCCTTTGTGGCATTCTTTAAGCATTACTGACAGTGGTGTCCAAAAGTGTGAGAGCCAAGATACTTCACTTTTGCATTTGTTTAGAATGTAACACTATTTTTATTCACTATATTTATTCCTTTTTTTAAAAAAAAAAAACAACAACCCTGCCCCTGTGATTGCCTGTCAAGCTGTCGGAGCTACCATACCATCACTAACTGCACTCCCTGAAATAATATGATTTTTGGCAAAATGAAAATGCATTTTCACAGAGAAGCAGACAGAGGGGTCCACAGTATGTATTCGAAGGATATATACAGGATGTCAAACTCAATTGGCAGTAAAAACAGGTTAAAAATATAAAGATAGAAGGTAAAACTTTGCCAATATTCAACAGCTTTGTGTCATCACAATGTGTGCAGATTAACAGTATTTGTGGTGTGCGACCTGCTACTCGGTTAACCATTCACACACACTCAGAAGTAGGGCTGCCCCCTAAGAGTCTGAGATTTAAATCATCAGTAAAACACCCCTCAGTCAACCATGATAGCTTCAAGTCGAGTCTTTTTTTTGGTTTGTTTTGCTACTCAGTGTACTGCACAGTGTACTTTTGGGGATGTTTTTCTCCCCAAGATTTGCTGCCGAATGAGTACTCTTGACAGTCACGCTACTTTTTGGTACTGGCTACAACAGACACAATGCAGCCGCACAGAGAAAGAGGGATTCTGCATCATAAGGCTCGGAGCAACTAGACACAACACAGACAAACTTTTGTTTGATATCTATTATCTGCAAAAAATTGTTGCGCACATGTGATCTGTTGTTAGCACCTTTAGCTTGTTTACTATATTACATGATTGACGCTGTCGCACCGAACGTCCCTGCTGAGCTCCGTTCAACCTTTAAAACTTGAATGGAAAAGCAAAACTAATTGTTGAATATCTGTGTTGAACAGCCAAATCCAATTCAACAGGCATCATTTTGAGTTGGGTACAGCCCCAATAAAGGTAAACACTAGCTGCAAGTTGTGAAACTTCATGAGCCCCAGATGTGCACATCAAATCCACCTGAGTGTTATCTGAACACATGCTTCAATGGAAGGGGCACAACTCAAGGAAATATGGCCTTTTGTACAAAGGAGTTAAGTTGGTCAGTGCCACAAATTACTTTAACTTTTTTAAATAACTTTGAAATGTTTCTGATTTCTCATAATCACTAACTATTTCCAGGTTTATGTGAAAATATTACAGATTTCCAATATGGTCTCTCGCTTTTGGAAACCACTCTTTGTGTGTGTAACTTCTGATGTAAGAAAAAGTAGGGCAGTTGTTCAATTTTCTGGTTGATTACACACGACCAGTCCCATCAGTTTCATACAATCAATATTCATTAATCAATCCCTTGTCTTACACTAACTGTAAAGTTCTGGAATGAGAGCCGTGGAAAAAAATGGTGCTTGATGGTATTTGATTCCTTTTTATCAGAGAGCTAGTTAAATATTAAGAAAGCCTGAAGCAGTGCCAAGTGTTTTTAAAGATGCGTTTTTAAGGAGATGATAGGCCAGTACATTGTTTAACCATTTTTGTGCAGCACTAGCATCCCTGCTCTGCTGTTTTTTACTCTACAAATTTCAAATCCACCACATAGTTATTTTAAATCACGGGTCATCAACTTATTAATCAGACAGACTAAACTGTTAAGCTTTACTACACCCCACAAAAAAAGCTTACTTTGCCAAATTTAATCATCTATTTCTATAGGCTTTGCATTATTGTAATAAAACATATGGCTGGGTATCATTTACAAAATAACTATACCAGTACAAAAACCAGTAAAGTGATACATTGGGATTTTCCTGCGGCCGCCTCCATCACATTTCCTCCCGAAATTTCCTTCATGGAAAACACTTTTCTAACAATTGTGTTGCACTACTTTCATTCCAGTCATTTATAATGGCAATTGTGGCATTACTTCAATGTGGTAGCACTGTACCATAATCAGTACAGTGCAATGAGAAAGGCACTTCCAAAACTGCCATAGAGGAAGAAAAGAGCGGTCTGTTTTTGCAAGTCAGCAGCAAAGCAGCTACCAGCCCTATAAACATGAGAGAGAACCAATGAGTAGCAGCAGTCTTTTTTTTTCTCTGCCGCTTTAATACACTTTCATATGGCCAGCTGGCACTTAGAAATGCTGATCCCAGTAGGCAGCTGCGTTTGCGAACGCAGGCTTATGCAGTTTGGTAAACCTCGAAAAACAATTCAAGACTCAAACTTCCAAGAACAATAACATAAAAGCAAATCGCTCTTAAAACAGAAACAACGAGCTACAACCTCATTATCATCAAGTAAGCGGTCCTCCAAGCTGGATAACTTTCGTTGCCGTCCGTGTGCAACCAGCTGTGAGACAAAATATTCAAAAACTGAATTTTTATAAAGTGTAGTGTCACCAAAATCACTTCACACATGAATGGTTTCTGTAGGTTATATGACACTTAATTTGTCTAATTATAAGGAAAACTTATTGACAAAACATTGAATAAATTCTTTGTTACACAGTGCAGTCACCAAAATCACTTAACACACAATTATTATAACTCCTAAAATATGTTGCATGTAAAAAAAGAAGATTTGGCTTAAATCACTTCAAGGCACGGTATCCATGCACGTGTTTACACATGATCAGGCTGGAACCACCTCCGCCTCATTTTGAGCCAGGATCAAGATACCAGCTGCTGCATTAGTGGGCCGATCACACACTGCATTAAATCAAAGAACGCTTCCTGTGATTGGCTGTAAGAAAAACCATACACAAAAAATCTCAAGTTCTGGGTACAAAAAAGGATTAAAGGCAGGCATCTTTTGACCGGAGAAGATTTGATACTACTTAATACTGGGTTATTTTGGTCAAAAAGGTACTGAGCACTGATACCAAAGCCCTCACAAAAACATGCATACTGTGATGTATATGGTTCACTGAAATACTGCTCAGTCTTCGTGAAAATGTGAGAACACACACATATTTTGGCTTTCCCATTCTGATCTAAAGGGGGACACGAGTTGTGGGGAAAAAAAACTATGCACATGAGTGTGTTTTCTAATTACGGATCAGCCTAATTTATCATCTCCAACACCACAGATGGTCTGGCTGAACCCCTGACTTCTCAGTGTTGGTGACATTTTTGATGTAGGAGGCATCACAGCGGCTCCACGCTGATGAACACATTTGACTGTGTGTTCTTCAGCTCCATGCACGGTGAATGAAACATTTTTAGTAATGTTTTAGTAAATTAATGAAAAAGTCTTGTAATTGTATTCACCTAGCTGCAACCTATTTTATTTTCACCTGTATTTTTCTAATTACAGCTGGACGCCAGACTTTAACATACAAATGAATGTCCGTTACATTCAAGCCCTCGCCGAATCAGCTAATGCATTGCTGGTTAAACCTATAGCTACCAGGGAGAGCTCTCTGTATTTCACAGTATACTGAAGTTGAGGTGTCTGCAGAAGTGATGCCTTCCAAGTCAGCCAGCCAGATGTGGGGGGGTACAGTGACGGTGCAGCAGCTAAGAGTATGTCAGACGGTAAGGTGGAACATTTTTAAAAAAAATGTATTTGGAGTTGACGGTCCAGAAAAAAAATAGATAAACTTGGCTAGAATTACCATCTATGGAAGTTTGAATCTGAGTTGGTCTTTTCAGCCTTATCGTATTGCTTTAGTCAGACAGCTGCTGTCCCCTCTCCCCTGTACTGAGCGCACCAGCCTTGTTTCAGCTCTGGTTATAACTTGGAATGTCAAAGAAACAAACCAAAGGCTGCCTTCTTCTTCTAAAATACATACAGCAAGACATGCTCCATGCACAATCTACTCTTTCCAGAGCCCTGACGCTCCGCCCCCTGCTGCATGATTCAGAGAGACTGTTCACGTGTTTATTTAAAGTTTATTAATATCGAACATGTCGCACGTCCAAATTGTACCTAATTCGACACAGCACACCCTTTGGTCCCCAGCAATACACCTGCCAAACCTGAAGAAGTTTGGATGAACAGATCCCGAGATATGCGAAGGACACACGGCATACATACACATGCACAGACATTCCCTGCTTTAAAGTTAACATTTCCTCAAGGCGTTGTTGAGATAAGAGAGGGACAGACAGAGGAACAACCTGAAGTCATAATGCCTCCAGCCACAACTACCGCCAGCTTTGAGGCATAAAAAAGCGCGTCTATGGGCGGGGAAGATGCAGCAAGCTTGCCTGCAGGAAATATGTCATAAGTATGCGTTGCAGTGTTTTTGCAATTACTCTTCAATGTCAGGGACAAGAGAGTTGCACACTGAACCTTCAAGTAAGCTAGTGTAATTAACCCTCTGAAACCTGGATCAATCACTTTTCTTGTGTTCTTGTTTTTAAGTATTTAAATCGTCAGGAAAAAAGGAAATGAGCAACATAGCAGGAACTGTTTTGCAAAGTGCAAGAAATTAGCAGATTGGGAAAATTATTTTTTTTTAAAAAACTTGGGAAAATTTCCACAAAAATATTTTATAGTTATCATTATTACAAATTTAAAATTCTGTTACAGAATTATTATTATTATTATTTATTGGGGATTTTTGGGGTAATTTCCTTGTTTGTCTGTTTTTGTTATTTTTTTATGTTTTACATTTCTTGGGTAATTTCATCGCCTTGCACTCTACTTTTTTTTTTTTTTTTTGCCAATTTTTGGGCCATTTCTTCTGAAATTGCATTTTCACGTTTTTGAAAGAAATCAAGCCAGCAAAGCAATTAAGAAAAATAAAAGGCAGCTTAAATAATGGATAAATGGCAGCTTTTTTGTGTTTTTGTTTCTGAGAAAGGTTTGTCAATTCCAGCCCTGAATTCTAACTAAATACCAAACAAGGTCCTATTGTGTAACCCAAACCAAAGTCTTATTCATGTATCCTGAAAGTAGAACGGGGCAAGTTCACACAACTCTGTTTATTCAAATGAGAACCTTGGCTCCAACATCGTTTGCATGATTACTGGCCGCTGCCAATGCCTCACATTAGACCTCTCAGATAGGGTGATAAAGCAAGTCTCAACATGTTGTGGAATCCACGATGACACAGCGAGATGGGACAGAGATTTTAAAGGTAGAAAAGAAACATCTGAACATTTACAGAAAAGCCAGGTTAAAGCATCAGGCCATCAACGCTCACCTTGTGATCACCATGTTTTTTCATATGAATTAAGCCATTCATAATCACAAATCTGTGGTAATAAGATTATGTGGTTATAGTCCACAACTGGCCATCCTGTTACACCTGCTCAACTAACATAATCTAGCATCATCAGAGCTGAATTTAAGCTGCGTAATGTGATTGGGGTGGGACAGCATGAGGTCAGCTTGGGTGGCGTTAACAGCAGATAGCCCTGGGTTTGGTTCGGTGAGGGGGCAGGGCAGCTGAGGTGCTGGTAATCTCATTAAAACAGTCACACAGAGCCAGACAGTTAGTGGGTTTAAAAACAGCCAGGAACCCCTGAGCAGAAACATGCTAACGCCAGCGGATTAGACGGGAACTTCAGCGAGGATAAATTCGGCTTCTCTCCTGAGTAAGACACGAAAACACACAGACTGAAGTGCTGCTGTGTAAATTCAGCCTCAAATGGCTTCAAAAAGACAACATGCTGCCACAATGAGCCCCTTCAAAGATCCTTAAATATGCACTTCAAAGTTTTCCAGACCTTACTTTGGGACAGAATTTCTTCTGAAAAAATTGTTGTGCAGAGGTTTTAAGAATTCCAGATCTTGATCCATTTAGTAAGTAACATTTAGCCTGAGGGGTACCCTGATGGATTATGTTTTTTCAATAAAAGTGTATTCCCTTTTTCTGATTTTAGTGGAGGGAAAACGTGGGAAACATCATCTAGAGAGTTTGGCCAAGTGACACCACGCAACACTGACCTGCCACACTTGAGTGATTATTGTTTATAAGTAGGGGTGTACTGATCTATCAATTTGGATCAATGTTTCAATTCAATGATCTACAATATAATATGATTGATGCATAGTGAAAACATCCATCTATATCATTATCTTTAGTATATGGCTTTATTTTGAAATTCTGTGACACCATCAGACAGCATCAGGCAGATAACGGCAAGAGTCAGACAGTGAGGATAATGTTATTCACCAGGGAATAAATCAGCACCTCTCAATACATCTGACGACCTTAGCCACATACATATTACTCTTCAGGAAAATCCTGATTCCTCCAGCGACCGACGTTTCATACTTGACTTTGAAAAACCTGAATCTCTGGGTAAAATACAAAGGAACTTGTCCTTGTGTCTGTCGTGAGGGTGCATTAATAACTTGCTTTATAATAGAAACACATAAAGACAGACAGAATAAAACATAAACCCCTTGTAATAACCCTGAGACACGTCTATCTGGCTTCCATCAGGTCTTTCTATAGTGTACCATCTATAAATGTATACATGCTGAGATGTTATACATCTGACAAAAAACTGTTGTCTGTCCTCAGCCATCATGTTCACAAGTCACAACTCAGAGGATTCAGAGCCTCGCCTACAGCTCACTTCCTGTTTTCAGGATGACAGCAACACGACATAACAAGAAAAAGAAAACACTAAGTCTCTCTGTGTCTCTCCGGATTCAGGAGTTTGTGATAAAGAGCAGGAATAAAAGGCGAGAAAGGACAAGTGTGCGATGAGCATTCACAGTGAGTCAGCCGCTGAGAGCGAGGATGAGGAGAGGACAGCATAATGGTGAAGGAAAGAGATGTAGGTGTGTGTGTGTGTGTGTGTGTTTGTGAGCGTGTGACTGTGTGTCTTCGGGCAGTGCAGGGAGAGCTCCTGTCAGGTCGCGGCTGAAGGTCACATGGGAATATTCTTTCCATAGAGTCTAGTTGTGCAGCGGGGGAACAGTCATCACTGCTGTCAGGTAAAAATCTCCAAGCGCCAATTCTGGTGGTTGTTTTTTCAGCTTTGTCACTATAGCTGAAGGAAAAGCTGCTCTTCTGCCGATATGAGGTTTTTATTTGAAAACCACAGACACTGTCTGAAACCCTCCACTGGATGCATGTGGTGGTGACACTTAACATGAGCTGATTAGGATGTGGTGGGGTGCCGGTTTTTGTAGGCCACCCAGACAGTTAGCTTTGCCCTGGTTTCCTCGTCAAAAAGTGTATAGGATATTTCCATTAGATTGCAGATGATGGCAGAAAATGCACTCTGTGGTAAACATTCATGACATTTAAATCTTTTTTTGAACCAGATATTCTTAACAAATGAACACCAATCTGGATTTTTGAAGCTTAAATGCAATCACCAGAAGTAAACAGCGATTGGTAGGCTAGAGCGACCTACATGATGGTCACAGTGCCACTGCTACAAGGCTGGGGAGCTGTATTTGGTGCAGTTCAGGTTCTTTTTTATGACGCATAAAATATTTTATGTCGTACAATGAAACTTGAAAGTCTCTAGTGTTACCCACACACCTTATTTAAGGCTTCTTACAAAACATTTAAAAACCCACTGACTTTGAGAAGAGGGAACAGGAGGTGCTAAAATGTGACGTCATTTCCGGGTTTTAAGACTCACTACTGGGGTTTCTCTATGTGACGATGTATGTAGTCTGTGAGATGGTCATGTATCCGCCGTCATAGATTCTGCCATCAGTATGATCAAAAATGCCACCAATTACTTGAGTTGGCGACAGCTATGCTTGTTACTGTAAGTACAATAAAACCTTCCCTAGGAAAAAGCTGTTACTTTTATAGTTACACCAGTACCAACCAACAAGCATTAACAGTTTAAAATTTAGAAAAAAAATATTTTAGCTTGCTCTGTCCTCAGTCTCTCATCCACCGCCATTAACAAGCTCTTTTACCCAAGAACACCATGCTAGCTCAGCCGTTATGTCACTGAATTGTTACAAACAACCTAAAACAACAACTGTTGATGTCCAGCGGTTTAGCATAGTTTTCCATATATCTTAAAATATGCCAGCAGTAACATAACCTGCAGGAAGAGACTCTCCTCAGTAGCAGAGGGAAGAGCACATAAAACAAGAGAATAACTGATGTCTGTGTTCTTGACTCTTCCTAAAACTTAACTCCTGACATCAACTGTATTATGATGTCAGGAATATGATTTATTTCACAAACAACCTGAAAACATAATTTCTGCCTCTGTTAACACTCACGCTGGGGCATAAAAACACAGTATGAGACTGTTTATTTACATTATTTACTGATGTTATCAGCACTCAGTTCATTTCAGCTCATTGCCAGAGTCTCGTATTTTGCCTTCCACTATAGTGCACAGTGTTTCTCCACCCTGCTTAGAGGAGAGAGAAGAGCAGTGCAGAGCTTAAGCAACCTCACCCACATTAGGTATTAATGAAGAGTAATCCACCCAAAAGATGCGAGGATGACAAAAATAAACACTCGAGGGAACGCAGGTCATTCAGGTAACTCAGACACAAGCTGCACTGAAGCAACAATTATTCATTTTGTCAAGCATAGGATTGATATGAAAGAGGCCTTCTTAGTGTGCAGCTGTATTATCTAGGAAACACAGAAGTACTGAATAGGGACTGGTATCAACAGATACTCAAAAGGAAATGACTTGGATTGGAACTGGGAGCAAAAATGCAATCGCAACATCCCAGCTTCTTTTGATTACACCAAAGCTTAATTTTTCAGTTATTTGTTTAAATGCTAAGTCTATAAAATGTCTGCAAATAGTGAAAAATACTCATCGTGTGTTCCCAGATCCCCCAGTGATGTCTTGTTTTGTCTTTTTCTATTCAATTTTATAAAGCCATACACTACAATAGCAAGCACAATCTACATAGATTGGTTCAAAGGCTGCAACTAACAATTATTTTCTATTGTTGATGAATCTGTCCATTGTTTCCTTGATTAATTGATTAGTTGCTTGGTTTATGAAATGTAAGAAAATGAGGGAAAATGTTGATCAGTGTTTCCTAAAGCCCAATGTGCCATCAGATGTCTTGTTTTGTCCACAAACCAAAGTTACTCAGTTTACTGTCAAAGAGGGGTTAAAGAAAATAGAAAATACTCTTAGTTACGCAACAGAAATAAAGGAATCTTTAAAACATTACTGAAATAAATTAATTTCTTAGATGACAATCCAGTACCCTATACCCTATAAAACTACAAACTACTACTATATACAATAACTTTCCATCCATATTATCGCCTCCTGTGGCTAATTTTTTCACAGTTGCTAAGAAGTACTTTTCACCGGACAGCTACGAAACACACAGTAGACCTGCCCCCTTCTCTCTCTGTCACACACATGCATATCAAAGGCTGCAGCATAATAGAAATCTGCATCATTCATGAGTCTTTTCGTCCTTACAGTGTGCTCAGTCTCCATGTGACTGCGAGACACATAATACATCTCTCTCTCTCTCCCCATAAGATGCCAGCTGTACAGCCACTGACTGTGCAGCTCCCTGCAGAAGAGGAGGCACGTGTTCATCCATCTGACCCAAGCTACATTCACACCACAAAATGATGCTGAGGAGCGAGGGAGAGAGCTGCAGACTTCACATATACAGTACCCTTACACCTGCTGTAGAGCTGCAGGACACAGTGGACACATTGGATTTTGGTCATAGTTAAACCCTTTAAAGGCAATCGAATAACCTTGAATATTAAAAAACATTCTAGGGCACAGTTCAGAGATTATTATTGACTTTATTTTTCTGCCCCCAAGTCCAAACTTGCCTTACTTTATGCCAAGACCTGCACACATATTTGCTAATCCCTTTAGTCCGCTTTGATAACATCAACCTTTCAAAATACATCATTTGTGATATATTTTGTGGGGATAAAACAAATGTATTTCCAGCTAAACAATTATTACCTGTCTTGGTATAAAAGGTATAATAAAATAATATCACAATACAATATTATTGAGAATTTAAATGTGTTATTATACACTAACATATGTTAAGGCATATATCAATTTTGTCTTTCTTTGACTGCAAATTATGGAAAAAACTTTGTCAACATTTGTTTTTACAAAATAAGATAAAGTGTCCAGTCTGTCCATCTCTCTTTAATCATGTTTTATTGATCAAACCGTATCTAATAGATTAAAATAGATACAGATTTTATTATTATAGTACAGTAAATAGCATAGTAAATTGATTTTGTAATGCTAATAATTTATATAATAAAAAATCTATACTTTGAGTCTGTGTATTGATACAATATAATATAATAACGAACAGTCCCTAAAACAAAGCCAAACCTTTAACTACCTTAATACCAATGTCTTTACTACCAATCTTAACTTAATACATAACCAGGAGCATGTTATGTTGCACTGTATGTATAAAGAATATAAAATGTTAATGCTTACAATGACCAACATGTCATTACGAAACTTTAAATGCATTTAGGAATACCTAAGCTTTACCAAAGTTAATAGTAAGTGGCATGAAACATAGTGTTATAACAAAGTATTTACCGCCAGTTTGCAAAGTATCGTTCACCGGTGGGGTGTAAAGTGTCCTGACCGGGGGACTCACCGTGTCTGAGTGCAGGTCCTGCTGTTGGCACAGCCGGTACAGGAACGAAGTTTGCTCTTTGAGGAGCGTCTGCCGCGTTGTGAGGAACACGGTGCCGCCGACGTTTAGCCGGACCCACTTCCCGCTGTTTCCGCCGGTGGGGTTGATTACCGAGCCGTTGCCGATGCTCTGTGACGCCGTCCCGCCGGGTTCGGTGGTGCTGGCGGGGGTGGCGGACGTCGCGGTCTCTCCCGCCTCGTTATCTTTGTTGTTGTTGTTGTTATTATTGTTGTTGTTGCTGTTGTGGTGGCAGCCGCGGTGGTGCGTCGACAACGCGGCGACGGCGTCCTCCGTTTCCCGCTGGTCGTCCGCCGTCGTTGCCATTTGGAAAGACACGAGATGAAGACGAGCGAGGGCGTCCGTCCGTGTCTGCTGCTGTCTCGGCTTCTTCTGTCCTCTACCAGCCGAGCGGAGCTCCGCCCCCAACAAACTCAAAGATCAGCCGCGTGAAGTTACAGGAAGTGAGACCGAGCACATCCTAGAGTACTTTCAAAATAAAAGCCCCATCCTGCCAAACTGTAGGCGAAGAGCTCACATGGATGAACCCAATTTTGTTTTAAACACAAAAATGTGATGGTTGGTTTCCACTTTAAATGCACCCATGAACCGTAAAAAAGATAAGGGACTATTCATTAAAAGAGAAAAGGGAGGGGGTGGTTAAAAGGGGGAGGCGTGTCAAAACCATAACCAAATCTAATCTTACAATAATAACATTACATCTACATCCAAATCACTTTATTCAACATCTTATTTAAAATTTGACGAGTAATAAACCGTTAATAAACCAGCATGCACAAAAGGATATACTTTCATAAATTGTAGTACTTAAAAATACAATATACTGCTACAGAATTATTATTTGCATGTTTTAGCTTTGTACAAATATTTTAATGAAAAACATACATCTCTTTCATACTATAATAAGTGATTTATACTAATTACTCATTTGAATGTAGGCCTATAACAGGAATGGCAGATAACCTGATCTGTGCAAGTTTTTCCATGCAGTCTTTTATCAGCTTTCCAGAAAAACAAATTTCAACGTTTTATTTTGAAAGATTACCCATTTACTGTTTCTGTCTGCTTCTTTTTGGCAGACTTGAAAAATACCAAAATTACTGGGTCTTGTAGTTTTTGTGAAATTATTCTGAACACCAGATAAAGGACAAATCGCACCACAAACAAAAGTATTAAGCATTTATTATTGTTAATATTTAATTAGACAGTTTTGCTTCACACTGTATAAACCTGAGTAAACATTGCATAGAATTTGAAAACAACAAAACACATAAATTGGTCTTTATTAAAAAGAAAAGAAAATGTTAATAGCATTTCCCTGATGGCTAAAATGCAAAAATCTGGAACAAAGTTTTACAAAGTTAGTGATAACACTGCTGATAAGTCTATAATCAGCTCACTGTAGCTTATGCCTGGAATTGAACTAAAACAAGCAAACCGATTTCAAAATTTATTTTAAGAGGATATACAATTGATTAGTGTCGTCAATACAAGCAGTCAAACCAGTGTCTTTCTACCTCAAACTGGCAATAATCAGCTTGCTTTAAAATAAATGACTGTAACACTAATTTCACATGTACTGCATATTTGACCCCAGGAAATGAAGTCATTCATATTGCCTCATGTCTCCATTAAACCCTCTAATGCCTTATTTTTTGTTGTGATAATGCAGTGTTTGAAGCCCCTGTAACACTGTCCAATCAAGAATTTCACGCTGTCATGCCGCCTTGCCTTTCTGTATAAAAGGTACAGTCGCAAAATGGGGGGCCAAAGTTGTCTTGCTTTTGAGTTGACAGCAGAAGTAGTAACGTAAGAAGTAAGAAGTAGCGTGCAAACAGTGTCTATGTAAAAGAGGCAGCCGGCAGAATGGGACCATGGGCGGGATGGTTGTAAAGTTTTGAAGGCATGTTAGGCCTAGGTGTGTGACCCACCACAGGAGATTTGAAAAGCAGCTAGTAGCAGTTAACTCAAAGAAAAAGAACAACAGCTGAAAATGTCTGCATATTGTGAAAACAATAAGGTCCAGGAACGGTTATTGACATGTTATGTCATCGGTATTGTTTATAAAGCACAGCCGAAGTGTATGTTGTATGTCACATATAAAGTCTGACACTGTTGAGTTATGCCTGTCACGCCTGTCATGCCCAAGCCCCCAGGAACAGCGCCATGCTTTGAGGCCAATTCTACATAGGGTCTAAAAGTGGAATGTCAACATCAAGTGATGCCATTGGGCCAAAAAAGACTTTTCCCCATTGATTTATATTGGGGGAAAAAATGTCTGTAAATCAGTGGATTTGTTTTTTGAGCGTCAAACTCTCACGAAATGACTCACTTCTCTATAAAGATTTGATCCATATGGTCTGATATGACTGTAAAAGTCTACCAAGGGCTGCAAGATTAAATAATTTACCCATTTACCAATTTTTTGTATAATAATATACCCAATCGAGTTAGCAGAGTGCTAAACTGGAAGGTAGTCGCTTGGCTGCACTCTGCCACTGTAAGTCTATAGTGCACTTGCTTGGGTCTCATAATCCATAAGATGCGGGTAATTTTATACCCGCAAAAAAAAGCATTTTTGGCCTCATGCGCTACTGAGCAACTTTCATAGGCAGGAATGGGGCAATGCCTCTAATGCTGTATCAAGGTTTCTTGATATATCCATGGTCACACCTCAATGCCTTGTTTCCGCGATGCCAGCATGCTGTGTAAAATCAAACACTGGAGCAGCAGGATGCTGCCATTGTTTGTTATGCAAAGGCGGTATAATGATGGGGTCTCGAAGCAGCTCTATAGCACGACCTCTGTGTAAAAAGGGCATGATAATCTAAACTAAATAAATAATCTTTTTTGTCACATTTTGCTAAGCTGTTACATTGTGCTGAGTAATCACAGGTACACCAGGATGGTAACATATTATTTTTTCCTGTTTTGAACTGGAAAACATGACCTGCTCTACCTGTTCTACCTGGTATCTTCTGTCTCGGTGCTCTTAAGGCAGACGCATTGTGGGCCTCATGGTGATGAAGGGGAAGCTGTAGGTGTGTGGGAGACCCTGATGAGTCGTGAGGTTGAAGGATTGCCATGAGAACGGACGCAGCCCCCCCTGCGTCGTTGGGCCATTTATTGCCTCCGCAGCCAGCTGGACAGCCATCTGGTAGTCTGTCACCTGTACCGTGAGATAGATGGTGAGGAGGGCACAAAAAATATGGAGTAACAAGAAGAGAGTGATGTCATTTAGTATGGTTCAGTTATCAAATAAGGACATCTGTGAAGATTTATGTTGCCGTTAATGGTGTTTGGTCATTTAGAACCTGCATCTAAAATGTTTGTGTTCAACCAATGGTGGTTCTATGATATTTTCAAACTACTAAACAAATGAAATTCTACTTTTTTAAGGCAGAAATGAAAAAGATTAAGCACTTTTCCTCAGTTGAGTTTTCTTTAAAATGAAGAGGCCTCTGAAGAAAGTAACAGACCAGAAAAGTTAGTTCATGTTAGCAGTGCTTTCCAGTGTAATATTCTAAACTCTGGGGTCTTTGTTTAAAAATGTGCCTTTTAAATCACTTAAACATTATACCTACTAAACATCAGCATGTTCCCATGCTGAAATTAGCATTAACCTCAGTACAGCCACACTGAGCTATTAGGCTGTAATAAAATTACTAAAACAATATCATAGCAGGATTTGCAAACATTTTAGGAACAGAAATGACCTGTGTGTGAACTCAAATTGTTAACTGTTCAGGTTTGCACATTAGATAATTGGTAATCAACGTATGTGATCACCTAACCCTTCCAAACCTGAGCAAGTTAGCTTGATTTCTTTCAAAAACATGATAAGAAGGCAATGAGCAACAAAAGAAGAAATTACCCACACATTTGCAAGAAATTAGGAAAAAGTACATTACCTGAAACGAAACAAAACAAAACAAAAATCAAGAAAGACAAATAAAGTTAAAAAAAAAAACATGAAAAAAAATACTATCCTTGAAAAAATCCTTGAATCCTTTAATAATATAATATAAAAAAAAATATAGAACTTTGGCCCACCTTTTTTTTTCTTTTTTTCCTTAGACATTTTCCCCTAGCTTTTTAAAAAGGTAGTTTTCTAAATCTGCTATTTTTTTGCAGCTTGTGGAACATTTTTTACAAAGTTGCTCATTGACCTTTTTCTCCATGTGTGAAAAAAAAATCGCACCAATTTACTCAGGGTTCAAAGGTTGTGAAGGGTGTCTGAAAGCAGCACAATAGAAGTGATGTTGTTCCAGGTTTCAAAGGGTTAAAACAATTCAGTATCATATTTCGGAAAAGTGCTCTTTTTTACAGTAAATATCTTAAATTTGATGACCTCTGACCTTAGTGTCATAGCAGCCTCCTGGACGAGGTCTCCTTGGTCTCAGGTCGTTGCGGCAGCAGATGGTTTTACAGGGATGGCCCTTTGAGTAGGGGTCTCTCCTGTAGTCTGAAACAAAACCGGGCTTTAGTCCTGCTACTTACAGTCTCAAAATAGCAACAATATCCCAAATTATTTGTGTGTTTTCTGTCACGTCTCTGAAGTCCTTTGAGCTCAGGAAAAGATATAAAATATGATGAATGAAAGAGTTTCACCTACTGTTGTATCTCATGATGTGTTTCAGGGAGCTGAGGTCAAACACCTTGGCCTGGTCCCTGCGGAGGATTTTGGCTCGGGGACAGAGGTCGTAAGAGAAGTCCTCTCCGTATCTCTTCCACATCACACCGTACCCGCTCAGGTTGTAGATTTCAGCATGAAATGGAATGTTGTAGGACGGCCAATAACCTGCCAAATGTAGCAAACTAAAGGTGACACATAATAACCCAAAACAGCCATCCCAGATCAAACTGTTTTCTTTCTTACCTCTGCGTAAAGCTTGAGTCTGATCCGAGTGCAACACCTTCCCGGGAATCTGCTCCACCACAGTCAGAGCTCCGTCCCTGATACTGTGACCCAGAGAGACCCTGCTCAGGTCCACCACCATGTACTGGCTGTTATATGTACCTAAAAAACACAGACATGTTACCTGCTTCACAGACACGGATAATCTACATGGGTTTTTTTAAAAGGTTGCATGTTTTCAATTCAGTTATTCTGCATTTCAAAACAGTTTTGAGGTCCACATTGACAAGGTTAAGCAATTCTCACCAGATTGTCTTCATTACGAATCAAATGACAACAAAAAAACTGCATGGGACTGGCATAAAGTGGGCATGTCTCTAAAGGGGAAACTCATGGGTACCCACAGAACCCATTTTCATTCAGATATCTTGAGGACAGAGGTCAAGGAACCCCTGTGAGATGGCCGTGCTGGTTTTCCATTGTCAAAATTTATCCTAACCTTGGAGTGTTACTGAGCCCCTCTGCAGACAATGATTGCCTGGCGGTGCAAAAAATATAAAGTCAGAGAATTACTTAAGTTAGTCGGATTCATCTTCTTGGGATCATAAACATCTATATAAAATTCCATGGCAGCACATCAAACAGTTGCTGAGATATTTCAGTTTTTTATCAAAGAGATCGACCAACGCTGCTGGCCTTGCTAAAATTCCCAAAGCTGGCTGCCGAAAATGACAATTAACCCTTTGGAACCTTATTATTATTCTTGTGCTGGGAAAAAAAAGGTTGACAGATTTAGAAAATAATTTAAATCATTTTTAAAAGATAGGGGAAATATATTAATAATCATTTATATAACTTTAAAATGATGTAATGATGTTTAAAATTATGTTAGAGAATTATTATAGCTCTCTTCCCATGTTTGAAAGAAATCAAGCTAATTTGCTCAAGTTTCAAAGAATTAACACAGTGATCCCCCAAATATTTAATGTCAACACATCCACTCACAGATAAAATTAGAGTTTTTGTATTACCACAATTATGTAAAGGATCAAATTACATATCTGTACATTAAGTCTCTGCAAGTTCATGCAAACTTAATTGAAATTAACTTCTGATGTCCCTATATGGAAGGAAAGAAATGTAAAAACTTACTTCAACTTTTGGAAAGTTTGCATTAATATAAAACCTAAATGATTTGGGCTTAAATCTGCAAAACCACCACAATACACTTCATATTGAATAAAAGTGCAATACTGACAATGAATTTGCATTGCTTCTCGTAAATGATTTGCACAGGAAGAATGACATGTACAGTCATGCATGTGCCTGAGGGATCTAATACTAGAGATGGTAGACTTCTGGCTCTGAAGTTACTGACTTGCACAGACAATAAATTGTTGACCTAATCCCAACTAAATAAAATAAATACAGACACAAAGGTAAAGGCTCTCACGCCTTTAGGAAGCTGCTGAGTGACGAGATGACTGTCAGTCTCAAGAACACTCTGTCCTGTTCTACTCTGGCCTCCCATAGCAACATGATGTGAAAGATCAAAGCAGCTGCCCAATTAACACAACTGTTGTGTAATGAGAAGGATGATCTGTTTGAGTCTGTGAAATCTCTGTGGAAATTTCTCCTGTGGATTTTACATAGTCAGGGGTTTTTAGTGCCAGAACAACCTAATACATCATTCATCATTTATGCCTTTCTGCAAGACTCATTTTCCTCCTGTCTGTTATTTCTCTGTCCTATCCTGTCATTCTGCTCCTAAAATACTAAAGTAAAATACACATTCATGTTCCACTGAGGATACACTTCTCAGCATAAATTAATGGTTCCCACAGGATGGATCCTACTGACTCTGGCAATCCCCCCGACTTTTCCTCTGTCACCATCATGAGGGTTGTATGTGGAATTACATGAATTTTGATACAGACGTTCATGCACTCTAAAGGATGAATTGTAATATTGTCATTAATCCCCAAGTCTTGGAACCCCTTAATCATATGATCACGGCCAATATTTCAGGTATTTTGTGTTGCTAGCGGACATAAGATAACAGGTATCAGGGCCAAGAGTTTCTTGTTTCCTAATAAGAAAAAAATAACAATATATTTTATCAGAATATATTAGATTTTATATATTTATCAGTATAATATGTTTATCATTTATCACCTGTAATTCTTTCCCTTGAGTTGTAAAAGTAAATAAAAAGAAAAAAAGAGGAGATTGCGCCACTCCTAAGATAATAAGAAAAAAACCCCCAAAAAAAAACAAAAGACCCCCAAACATGTTAATGCGAACTCCGAGCACTCCCAGCCAGCCACACATCAACGCCAATGCTCCTTCATATCTATGTGCATCTCCTTCGCCCCTTTCCAACCAAGAACCACAGGGCTTAGCATCTGAGAACCTCCAACACGAAACGACGCCGACGCCTACCGCCCACCTGAGTCATTCAGAACGTCCATCCTCTTTCCGAACAGGTAGAAAGTCTATCTCAAGACAAGTCAGGAAACCAATGGAGACAGGAACACCCCCCCACCTCCCCCCCCATAAAGCCCCCTTATTAATACCAAAAAACCCAGAACAAACAGCTTTCAATACTTAAAACCCCCCCCACTCCCACCTCTCCCAACATATATTCCTCCACCATATTTCAACCCCACATCCAACAACCCCACCCAACAATCCACCCACCCCCCCCACCAACCCATAAAAATACCCCCCCCAAACCCTACCCCCACCCCCCAATACACCCCCCCCATAACCCCCACCAACCCATTAAAAACCCCCCAAATACCCTCCCACCAAAACCTACATACCCCCCCCAACCTAAACATCCACATACACCCCATTATCCCCCACCAAATAAAAAAAACCCCCAAAATCCCCTTAAACCCCCATCCCATAAATAAACCCCCCCCCCCCCCCCCACCAAACCCCCCCTAAAAAACTATAATACCCCCCACTTAATATAACAATACCCCCCCACCCCACCCCAACCCCCCCCACCAATACCCCCCCCCCCCCCCCCCCCCCCCCCCCCCCCCCCCCCCCCCCCCCCCCCCCCCCCCCCCCCCCCGCCCACCCCCCCCCCCCCCCCCCCCCCCCCCCCCCCATAAAAACCCCCCCCCCCCCCAATCACCCCCCCCCCCCCCCCCCCCCCAAAACCCCCCAAAACCCCCCAAAAAAATCCCAAAAATCCCTCCATAACTAACATCCAACCCCCTCCCCCACCATATCAAAACAAAAATCCCCCACCCCCCTTACCACATAACATCTTAACACCCACCCCTAATAACATTCCTAAATAATCCCCTCCCCCCCCCCCCCTAACCCCCCTTATAAAACCCCCCCCCCCCCAGGTTAAATCCCTGGTGAATAACCCCACAACAACCTCCTGATGCTAACCCCCAACCCCCACCCCACTTTAATACCCCTAAACCCCCACCAAATCACACACAAAACCACTCAACCCTCATCCAACCCACCCACCACCTTCCCAAACCCCCAAACCCCACCCACCCCAAACCCCCCCCCATCGTCCATAACCCCCCGCTAAAACCTGCCCACCCCCCCCCCATAAACTGTAACCCATAAAACAACCATACTTTCCACCCCATCCTACTACCCCCACTAAAGATGTCCGCCTGTCTCCCTATCCCACCCCCCCTGTCCCCCCACTCACCCAACCCCTACAGTACCTACGCGATTTAACGCCCCCTATAGAAACATATTGACCTCCCCACGCAAAGCTGTCTAACACTCATCCCCTATCTCACCCCCCCCGTGCCACCCCACCATATTTCAAACCCCACCCCCCTTCCTGTTTTAATCCCCCCACCCCCTACAATCCTAAAAACACCCCACCCACTCCAAAATCCCCCCCCTCCACCCATCACCCACCCAAAAACCCATCTCACCCATCCCTTTCACCCCCCTTAGCCCCCCTCCCAACACCTGCCCCCCCCCCACCTCCCCTTGCCCACCAAACCACCCTCCGCAAATAACCATCCACACCTCCCACCAACTCATGACCCTCACTCCCACCAAACTGCTTTGTCAAATATCGAGATATACTCAATACATTAATACTCTGGTATGCCTCCGGACCAATTAAAGACCACACACCACCTCACACCTCACCACCCCTAAACCCACCACCCCCCCCCCCCCCCCATGGCACCTGGACCCAACCAAACCCCACACCTACCGGCCTTGAAAGCCCTATCATACCCACAATCCCGCCTCTTGCCCACAACTATCTCCAACTATCTCCTCAAACTAAAAAGACCATTACCCAACCCCACAACATACCCCCAACACCAACAAACCAACCACCCACATCCCTACGCACAATACCCCACCATGTGAGAGAAAACCTCAAAAAAAATAAAACAAAAGAACAAAAAAAACCCCACTGATCAAAACACCTCATGGTCCCCTGAATGACACCATATATTTTCAACCAACTAATCAGAATACATAAACCTGAAAAGTTAATCAAAAAAAAAAACAAAAATGATGTATGGGAAAAATATTAAATCTTAACCCAAATAGTCAAAATACATAAACACTCAGTCTTAATACCTTCAATAAATACAGAATTTTTTTTTCTTTATTAATCTATAATTTCCTGTAGTTCAGTGACATTGTGATCAAAACAACTAGCCAATTTCATTTTACACTCCATACCAAAAAACAAGTCTATTCTAATCCCAGGAAAATCCATAAAAAAAAAAAATAAATGAAATCAACCCAAATGTGACATCATAAACAAATAATGAAAACCAATCTCACAAGGTCCAAAAAAACCACAAAAATAAATCATGTGAACAAAAAAATAGTGCTCTATACATACCAACCCCTAAAATCGGAATAAATAAAATAAATAACACTAAACTATAATGTGTTAAAATAAGAAAATACCAAAAATCCTACTAAGAAAAAAAACCCAATAATAAAAACTCACATAAACCAAAGTAAAATAAAAAGTACACAGAAATAGAAATTGTCAAGTAATCTATATCAATTGAATCCAAACGACAAAACACCAAAAACAAAAGAAATCTGGCACCCTATTTCAGCATTATTGATATTTACTGCTGTCTATCCACAAGGGCTACACCAAAAATGTACATGTTTCTATGGTGGATAACTACAAATAAAATAAATCAAAAAATACTCTAATATAATAGTCAATTTACAAGAATCCCAACCACCATACATTACATTTCACATCACTACTTATTCCCATTGTCAAAAAAAACAACCATTAACCCAAAATAAAGATATATTAAATAAAATAATCACCCTGAAGAAATCACAATAAAGTGGGTAATTTTAAATTTATAATCTAAAACACAAACTTAAGACATAATCCTACTCCCCTAAAATTTAAAAAAATAAAAAACAAAAGCAATAATAATAAAGACTAAATCATATATATACTGCTAAAATCACTACATCATTAAAATCCCATCTTCAAAACTATAATCCCACAAAACTAGACTCATACAATGACATGTTCAAAATAAACCCAAGCTCTACAACCAGTCAAATCCTTTATTAATCCACATCAATCCATCTAATTATAAATCAAGTCTAAATTTAACTTTGCATATCCTACATAAACATATGATCCAAATCAGAAATTTGATAACATAACATAAGACCATAAATCAACCTTTTTTTAGCATAAATCACAGGACTTCTCCATTCACTACACTCTATATCAAAAATTCACCTACCATTATAACCATACACAGTTTACTTAATCAAAAATAATTGACATATTAAAATCTAAATAATGACGTAAAAAGAATATCTCAGTTATAGAAATCCCCCCCCTCCCCCTAATCTTAAACTAGATTCAACTCGTTCCACTCTACAATACCAAAATAAAACATAATTAGTCACATATCTAAATATTTGTACATTTAGTCAATAGTATAATCATAACCCCCTCACTAGTACCACTGGTCCAGTAATCAACTCATATTTATGTAATCTCATAATATATGTAAGCATAAAATTCCTTCTACTAAATACACTTATCCTTATCCTGACAATCTTGATTTTAATTAACATAATCCCCCCTTCTCCCTAATGCCAGTAAAACACAATTCGAATTCCCGTGTTATCAACTTGTAGTACAAAACAGTACAATGATGTATAGACACCAATCACCAGGTCTAAGAATTTAGGAATCTAGAAAATATGTCACCTAAAGGAAAAGTATGTATCTGTGTTCTTTAAAAGGTTCACACATTTTGTTCAAAATAAGACCCCATTGTAACTTTCCCACAATTATAATTCTTCTGTACACTCATGTCACCAAAATATTATGGACACCCCTTCCCAATGACTCCTCCCAAAAAAACCATGTAAATCACCCTCGCAACCCCTAATACCTTCCTAGAAAAACACAACATAATGGTCCCTTGTGTGTTTACTCTTGATTCCATAATAATATAAGACTGTCATTCACAAAAGTTTAGGTGTAAACTATAAACTGGCTGTAAAATGTAAAATAAGACAAACCATACACAAACTTTCTAATCATCAATGACTGCCAAAAAAACTTACATTAAAATGATTCAGCTACCCCCATTATCACAAAAAAAGTACATAAGTAAGCGGAAATCTACATAATCAACATCACTAAACTCGTCCTCTATGTGAACACAAACATAAAAACCAAACATGCCCCAACCAGTGCACCGCTGATACCTTTGTACATAAAGTCAAGCTTCATCTTCCTTCTGATTGAACTAGGACTCATAAATGTAATTCTGTTAATACAAATTGATATTGCAAAACCCTACATACAAATGCTGTTCACACATAAAAAGTCTTTATCAAACTATACATCTACAAATTTTACTCCCATTAATACCCTAGGTCAAAGCCTTAATGTAGATGTCCCGAGTCCTAGATGTACTATATAGACGGCAAGTTATTTTATAAAAGATGTAGTAAAATACAAATGGTCCCCCCCAGTTAAATATCTAAAACATCCTGATCGTAGAAAACAAACAAAGTGACCACAATTTTCAACGCCCCTTACCCACAACCCCAAAACTAGTTTCTACAACAAAGAATAGAAAGTCAACCCCATAACCCACCCAGAACCCACACTGGACATACCCTGAGCAAACCCAACTCTCTTAAAGCTACTTTCACACACAACGCTATTCAACCATTTAACCTCCTCCAACAATACAACCAACTCCCCCCTCCATAATATAGGTCCGGCTTTGGCGCTTTTACATTTTAATATTTAGAACATCCTTGTCAGTTAGTTTTTTTTTGAATAAACAAATTTTTTTTTTTTTTTTGTTTTTTTTTTTACAATCTTTTATGAATTTTTTGGATACAGTTAGAAGATTTAACAACTTGACTTTAATTTTTGTTGAAATATTGTACCTACAATTTTGTGAAAAACTTCAAAAACAACATGAGATACTGTGTCCCAACCATTTTTAAGTGATTAACTTGTTCATTTTGATGGCATTTGTGACCCAGTTTGCACTAGAAAGTTTTAATTAAATGTCCTCCCATCCTTATTAAAATCCAAGATAGTGTGACAATTAAGTTAAAGATAAGAGATAAACAAAAAGATAAAATCAAAAAAAACAAAAGAAATAGAAAAAAAAAAAAAAACAAAAAAAAAAAAAAAGAGTAAAAAAAAAAAAAAAAAATAGACCATGGTTTTGTGTTGTTTAAAAATATTAACCATGTTTTATAGAACAAATCATTTCCTTTTTGTTTCTTTCATAATTTCCATATGTACCTGCTACAACAAATAAGGACAACACCACAAAAATTGAACAAAAAATTTCATAAATTCCTATAACACCAATTCAAACTTTGCTTTTACTAAATGCAAACCCAACAGCAAATCATGTAAAAAACATAAATTTTATTTTTTTCATAACCACATTTCATATGCACAATGATACCATTCGCACAAAAATCATTTTAAAACTTGAGATACTCTCACAAATAGACCTTCAATCTTATGGAAGACAGCATTTTGAATTTGTTTTTATTTCTGTATTTTTTTTTTTTTTGATGACAACATATAGTTTTTTATCCCAAAAACAAACAGGACACTAAAGATTCCCATATCAATACTTTTTTTTTTTTTTTTCCCAAAGTTGCTGTTTATGTTTGTTCATTTTTTTCTATCACATTTTTTAGTATTTCATTAGACCCTGAATCTATTTTTCACTAATAAGTCTTTTGGGTTTTCATTTTATACCCAAGTTGAGATTCCATTTACCGTTCTTATACAAATCAAGAGAAGTTTAAGTTTAATAGTGTTACCAATCATAGTTTGCGCTCACATGTGACTTAAGATTTGTATTTTGATATTCGAGACCAGTGTTTTTTTTGTTTATAAAACAAAGTTGTGATGTTAAGATAATGACAGTGATATGTTCATTTTGACCCCATGCTTCTTTTTTTTTTTACATTATTGTGTATGTTATACACAGACTATAACTTGTCCAAATTGTGACCAACACCACCACATAGTTTTACCACATTGGCTAGATGATTTAAGTTGTGATTTTATTTTTGGCTCATTGATTGCTCCTGACAGTGAACTGTTTTGAATTGAGTGAACTATATTGACATGCTGTCTCCTATTATTAGCATAATTTGCACTTTGTTTTGAGTATATCCACTTTTGTTGGTTTTTAGACGTCTAGATCCTATACATTTTAAGTATTATTGTATACAGAGATCTTAGCGTCTTTTAGACTCTAATGTCAGTATTTCTTATTAGAGAGATCCTCATTGGTAAAGTAATGCACCTTCTTTGTATTGTTGTTTGATTTTAGACATACAAATTTATTCACTTTTGCTGGCATTTCTAGTGCTCGGATTTTTTCCAGATGTTTTGTGTTTTTGAATGTGTCTTGGGTTATGTGTGTCCTTTGTTTAGCTAATAGTTGGTTTTCCACACTTTATTGTCTTTTGTCTTACCCCGTGTGGTTTGTAGGGGCACTATAGGGTTGTAAATGTACTGATAGAGTTTCGCAGGCAGGGACTGCAGGCTGGCTGTTAGCGGCTTAACTAATAGTTTTTCTGGAGCAGAGTTTTTTTTACAAAGCATAATTCCGAGATTGAGTTTTTATGTGAGTTTGAGACACTAGTTGAAGTAGTTGGTTTTTTCTAAAGAGCTATGAAGGGGGGGGGCTTTTTGGGGGGCTCCTTTCTTGCTTGTGCTTCCACCCTGTAATGAGATCAATATCACCTATGGGCTCAAATATACAATACTGTTTTTGAAGTGCATCTTGTTTTTTTTCTGATAATTTTGATTTTTTTTTTTGCACACTTATTCACTCCCCACAACCAAATGATTGTATCTTAAAGATGCACACATTGTTTGTAACTGCCCCATGCCCCCTTGGTCCTGTTTACCAAGCAGCTCTTTGATTGTTTATAGCTTTCCGAGTTGTTTTGACCTTGTGAATGTATAGTTGTACTTTAAAACAGAAAAAGATTCCATTAGGATAATAGTAGTAGTATGTTGTTTTTGTTTTGTTTTTTCTTATTAGCTTGTTCCACTGACTAAGTGATGGTTTTTTCTGTTGAAAAGAAGAACTTTTGTTTTTGTCAAGTTGTTTGTGGAGTTTTGAGTGAAATTGTACACTTTTTTTATTAAGACGCTATTGCTTTGTTCAGCTTACTTCGGCAAATGCTAGTTCGATGGACCACCATGTAGCTTTAGTTTTGTTTAGATTTGGCAGGTTTTTTTTGTTGCACACTTGAACCCATGGGTAGTTGGGTGAGATGTCGTGCGATAATTGTGGGTTTTGTATTAGTTTTATTGTTATAGGTTGGTAATGGACATTTGATTTTTTTGTATATTCCCAAGGTTGCTTCCATGTTTTTTTTATTAGGTTGATTTCCAGAGTGTTTTTCCTTATTCCAGAACTGATGGGCATCTCTGGGGTTGATAAGGGTTTTTTTTTCTTTTTTGTCTTATTTTGTCAATGCTTTTTTTAGGTTGGGGGTGCTTTTTATGCCTATCTTTATGATGGTTTTTGTGCCTCCCAATGGGAAAGAATAGGGGCATTACCGTATTTGTTTTACTCTTAGGTGGATGCTTTTCCAGATAATAATATGGTTGATAGTTATCTTGTAAAGATAGATTCGGGGTTATATTCTGGAAGGTTTGTGTTTTTTTTTTTTTATTGTTCTTAAAGATTTGTCATGGAGGAAGCAATTTTAACAAGTGGGCTGCTTCTGAGCACTACATATGGTAATCTTTTTTTTTGCTTTTTTTCTTATGAGGTCTTTTTCGATTGAGTCCAAATTTGGTTTTTGGAAGTACACTTGTGTTTCGGTTTACTCGAAATGTTAAGGTACTTGACATTTGTGTGAAAAGTTGGGTGGTGGCTGTTTTTAGGCCGTTTTGTTAGGTGTTTGGTAAAGTCTCGCTAATAAGTATTAATTTATTTTATGGTGGACTTGCTGAGTTTTTACAGGGCGTGTGGGTTTGGGGGTTGTGGTGTTTTCCATTTAAGATTTTATTTTGCCTATGGGTCAATTGGTCGATGTTTTATGCATGTTTGACGATATATGGGTAAAAATGCTCCTATTTTTCGGATGGGGTTCGGTAGCCAATAAGTGGATTGTTTGAATTTTTGTTTTGTTAAGCTGGGGTGTTAGACCACCTCCCGGGCTTTATCCTCCTTTCGCGAGTTTTTATGTTTGTTGCCACCAGGGGTACAAGGGTTGTAGGGGTTTTGGGTTTTTAATTTGTTTTTTTTTTATCAAGAGGTCCCCACCACCTCTTCCATACAGGAGCAAGACACACATACTTAATATTTGTTTAGCGTTGTTTTGCAACTTTTTGAAGTCATTATGTTTCTTTTGCGGTTGTTTTGCTTCTCTTTGTAGTCCTTTTGCATGTCTTTATGGTCATTTTATGTTTATTTGTGATTGTTTCCTCCTTTATATAGCCCTGTGAGTCTCTTTGTGTCTCTTTGTTGCTGTGGTCTCTTTGTGTATGTCTCTCTCTTTTGTGGTTATGTTGTGTGCTTTTGGAGTCATTTTGAATTTCTTTGTCATCATTTCATGTTTCTCTGTGGTTGTTCTGCTCCTTTTCATCCTCGCCTGAGTCTTTTTGCAGCTATTTTGCATATCTTTGTAGTTGTTTTGTGTCTCTTTGTAGTCTTTTTAAGTCTCTTCCTGGTCAGTACATGTTAATTTGAGTGACAGGCACCTGATACTTTAAGTCCCTAGACCAGTGACCAATAGGCGTGTTCATTAATCTGTCCATTGTATTTTAAACCTATTGAGTCAGGTGAAAAAGTGCCTTGACCACTGTGGGATACAATATCCCTCCATGGAAACAAAAAATGAATGATGTCCGCTCATTCTTTGCCAGGTTTACAGACTATATCGTTATGGCTGAAGGGAGGAACCTCTGGTATCTTACAGGTCTTCCTGGCTTCTAATCTTAGCATAAGCCTAGACACAAACACACGGTGAGACCTTAAAAATACCTTAAAAATCTTTTCAGGGGATTCAAAACCTTCTCATCCTTTATGAGTTGAGGGTACATGTTAGAGTAATGATTGAACATCTGTCTGCGGAGAAAAAAATAAAAACAGTGGGATTTAAACTATTACACACCATGCAAACAGTTTCAAATTAGCTGTCATTTCTCTATGCTCTTACAGGGGGCCTGTGATACACAAAGCTTTCCCCCCTTATGGGCGGCCCTGCAGTAAGCCATGTTTTTTTTTTTTTTTAAAAAAAAGTAAGTTGCAATAAATTTAAATTTTATTTTCCTTTAGATGACTGACATAAAATGACTATATAAAAAAACAAATTGTTCACACATATTCAGCATCTGATACACCAACAGACACACTTTGACATTATGTTTACTGGCCCTGATAAAGGCGTCAAATGTGCTCGTGTTGACCTGCACACTCACCCAGCAGTGAGGTAACCCTCCAGGTACCCAGCCAGGAAGAAGGTGGTCTCATCCTCCTGTGTGATTCCTCCATGACCTGCGGAGATCTCCAGGACGCCCCATCCATCAGAGAGGAGCAGGGTGTCGTTGAAGTAACCGTAGGCTCCCCCCTCTGTCTCCATCACCCCTTCCCTCAGGATCACACTCTTCTGGGCAGCATCCCAATACACGGTGGCCTCTTGGAGCTCTACCATTGTGAGGGGATGGACAGGGTCACAGGGTTGAGGTTGGATAACACACGTTATGTAAGATAATGTCACAATAGAATGAACTATAAAGTAAGCACATTTTATTGATAAAAAAGTACATACTCTTATTTGATGCGAGAATTTTATTTACAAAAAAAACTGAATCATATTTCTTGTATGAGTAAGTTAAATATACAAGGATGTAGGAAACATTAAAACTACATAAAAAACCATTCAAACAGATTATATAATTGCTTTAATAATGCTGTATTTTAACGCTGTTCATTATGTGTATAAAGTGAAATAAAGAATTTAGATGGTAATATAAATAAAATAGAGTAGAGCATCATAGAGCAAAGACATGTACATAATTAACTTGTTTATTATTTTAGCAAAATGTTACATACATAAAATGATTTGGCTTAAAGGACTACACACCTTTTATATTTTAAAGATACCTATTTTAGAACATATTTGACTACTGTAAAAAAGTAAACTTAATTACATTTTTTTTAAATTGTGCAATATTGGAATTCTTTTGACATTTTTTTTAAAATTGTGCAATATATTTTGTACTACTTTTATAATGAAATGTACATACTCTATGTGTTGGATGCGTTTAATTGAGGTTGAGGGAAAAACAACAATATTACATACCATCTAACGCATAAATGCTACCATAACCTGTACCTGTTTGTCATACGCAATTTATTTTTTTTATTAAAATCTCTTTTTCAGCAGCAACTGAATTATACTGGATACAAAATTATTTTCAGATACTCACGGTAAGTTAGCACTGATGCGGCTAAAGTGCTCAGCAGTACGCACAGCTTGATCCTCTGCTCATCCATGCCAGCTGATGTTTTCCTGAGAATCTCCGCCCTTCGTTATTTTAATAAGAATTTGTTCTTATTAAGGATCTGTCCATTGAGAGGTACGACGATACAGCCAGAGGAAGCGCCGTTTTTCGGTTGTTTTTAATCGTAGATACATGAAACATTTTTCGTCACCATGATAATACCGACATCAACTTCTTTCTTCTTGAACAAAAGCAATCACCCCAGATGGGACTCGAACCCACAATCCCTGGCTTAGGAGGCCAGTGCCTTATCCATTAGGCCACTGGGGCGGTGTGGAAACGATGAGTCGTAAAAGTTGATTATATCCAAAATGTGGTGCCCGTTGTGCTGTATCTTTTTACTGTGGTAAAAAAACTTTGACAATTTGACAAGCTGAGATCAAACAGCATTTTATATATATATATATATTTTTAAATAGTATCACGAAATATGAATAAAAATAGATATTTAAGAGCTTGGAAAGGCCGCGTGACCCGATCACCATGGTGATGTGCCTAGGTTTCATGGATGATTCCACTATCCTTCCTAAATAGGGGTGTTTACGTTAGCCTAATGTGACTTTGACTATCAAAGCATGCATAAAAGTCACTATGTAGAACAATTACGCTTAGAGTTACCTTTAAATGTTGTAAAGTTACTGATTTTGATAAATCCCTGCCAAATGATATATATTATAGCTCCTAATATTTTACAGTTGTCCATTTCAGACCATTGGTACTTTCACACTTGCGCAGTAGCAAGTATGGTTTTGAGCGAAAAGAATTTCACTCGCCGCGTTAAGAGTTTAAATAAATAGTCTGTATGGAGGTAAATATGTTAGATATATACTTTCTGTGACAAAACGACTACTAACCCACCTGTGACGCACGTGACTGTTTCATTTTAATGTCAGGTATGGGTAGTACTCACAACTAGCGACTGTTAGCCACCTAGCATTAGCCCGAGTAGTGTTCCGGTAGCAACGACAAACAAACACAGCTAAGTGACTGACGTGATGCTGTTATCTATAAAACAATAATGCTAACATCATGTACCGTCTTTTATGCAGGATCTTAAGAGATCACTGAAGATGCCTCTCTTTGGAAATACATTCAGTCCGAAGAAGACTCCTCCTCGCAAGTCTGCATCTCTGTCCAGCCTTCACACGGTGAGTTCAGAGAACTTAGGCTCTTTAGTAACTGTGCTAAACACGCTGTTTTAAGTAAATACACTGATGGATAAGTTTAGTAAATGCCAGTTATTTTTAATTAATCTCATCTTAAATCTACAGTGATCACCCAGGAGGACATATAGCCCCACCTATAGAACAAGCAAAAGTAAATATGTTAAATACGAGTTTTGAGTGTGGATTGTGCAAAAGGGGCTACAACTTGTCATAGTCGGTGTTGGACAAAGTATTTAGATCTTTTACTTGTGTAAAAATAGCTGTACAACATTGTAAAAACATTATGTTACAAGTAAAAGTCCTCCTGCATCCTAAATCTTGCTCATGTAACAGTACAAAAGTACAAGCAAATAAAATATACTTTAATTACAAAACGTGAAATTACTCATTATGTAGATTTCTTTTCTTTTTATTTATAAATGAAATCAGATAATAGTTTCAAACATATGCAACCCATAGAGCAATTTCAAAAAGCCAGCAGGCACACTAGCAAAACAAACTAACTAAAACAAAAGATAAACAGCAACAACAACAAAATATCCTAAAAAGAAGTACTAACCAATGGATAACATTAGTATTTAACATGAGAAAATGCATAGTAGGTCTTAAAAGTCATATCTTACTGTTACAAGTGGATAGATGTGCATTAGTCTAATGTGTTGTTAAAAGTAACTCATCATGTAGAATGTCCTATTTCAGAATCATAAATATAATATAAATGAATTATAATAATTGACACATTCATGCGTTCATAATTGTAACATTGCAGCTAATAGAGGTGGAGCTCATTTAAAAATTCTCTACGAACTGCTGGGTGATTAAACCTAGAAGAATATATTCTGACCTATTTGGAAATTTAGATTATTCATATAACATATAAATGAGTAACCAGTAACTAAAACTAAAAAAAATAAATGTAGTGGCGCAGAAACAGAGAGGCATAAAATTGAAATACTCAAATAAACTATAAGTGCCTTAAAATTGTACAGAAGTACAGTACTTGAGTAGGTATAATGAGTAGCATTCCACCACTGAATTGTATTAGTTGTTGATGATCGGGTGTGCATGTAGACTGATCTATCTTTGTTTGTTTGTTTGATTTAACCTCCTCATCTCCTTTAGTTGGATCGTTCAACAAGAGAAATAGAGCTGGGCCTCGAATATGGACCTCCTGTAATGAACCTTGGAGGTCAGAGTTGGAAATTTGAAGATGGACAGTGGATATCAGGTAAGGACTTTAATAATGCTCAATACAGACCTCTGAAATTGCTGCTTCCACAGATAACCTCACCAGCCGCTATAATTCCATAATTTTCTATAATTATATTTCAAGAATGCAGTAGAGATTTAAATGTACAATAATTACTTACAACACTGTCTTTACTCTATAATAATTGGTGCAATTATTCAATTGTCCAATATTCTTTCACTATTGTAATTTAGTCTCACTCTTGAATGTACATTTAAGATATGATGCACTTATTGTACATATTCGTATCCTAATTTCTATTTATATATATATTGTCAGAATCAGAAAATGATTTATTGCCAAGTAGGTTTTTATTTAAAAGAAAATTGTTTTGTTTTTCATTGCTTTCATTGAATACACAATAAGAGGAATAAAAAAGGCAAGTACTGCAAAACTCAAGAACATAAATAGGCTGCAGAAAAGAAAAAACTACAATGAAAAAGACAATAAACCTGTTTCAGAATAAGCTGTAAAGCTTTGTCCCGAATGTGCAAATATGTGCAATATCCAAGATAATGGTTGAGTAGTATATCATAGCATAATGAACAGATTTTAATATTTATAAAATCTAGCATATTAGTTTTATACATTGTAATGTAGTATGGTATGTATTCATATTTCTCTATATTTTTTATTTTTTATATACTTTAGATACTTAACCAATGCATATATTATATTTTTTAAATATTTTACATGCTAGTGTTAAAACATTGTAGCATAATGCACATATTTTTCTATTTCTGAATGGCTAAAATAACATTGTTTTTTGGTTTTTTTTTCTGTTTTTGTTGAACCAGAATCGGGTGGGAATGCATCTGGTAGGGAGGTGCAGCGGCTTAAGAAAAGAAATGTACAGCTGGAGGAAGAGAACAACCTCCTGAAACTAAAGATTGAAGTTCTCTTGGACATGGTAAGAACTGAGCAGCTTTAAATATGTCTATATCACCCCGTCATCCTCAATAACATTGAAGATACAACATGTAATTATTTTAACAGAATGATTATTATTTTCAAGAACTTTTTTTCAAGTCATCTCCTCGCCCTGTTTTTTGTTCGGTTTTTTGCTTGCTTTTTTTTTGTTTTTACTTTTTCTTTGAAGTTTTTTTCCTCATTTTTTGTTAGGGTTTTTTTTTCAACTTTTTTTTTTTTTGCTAGTTTTTGGGTCATTTCTTGTGAAGCTCATTGCTCTTTTCCCATGTTTTTGAAAGAAATCAAGGGTTAATAGAAAATTATCATAACCTAAATTTCCAGTTCAATGGTTGATGTAATTTATTGTCATATCAAACTTGTTAAATAAATAACTGATATTTGATATTTCCCTTCTAGTTGACAGAGACGACCGTAGAGTACCACCTGATAGAGAAAGAAGTGGAAGATATAAAGACTCAACATCAAAGGAATAAATGACAAATTTGATGCCTTCATCTTCGGAAATGTTCTTCACTCTCAGAGAGTTTAAAGTTTGTTGATGTAAAAAGAAGTGTTCATTTGTATGTGTGTAATGAGGACTCTTAAGCTGTAGGTCTCGGCTGTGCTTGTATTTAATTGGAAAAGCAGCTAGTCCTTAATCGCATTTAGTAGTTACTTTTATTTGTCCTGTTCTGCATTTGTAACTGTAAATCTGCAACAACTATGAATGTGTTTGTTTAATATCACAGTTTCTACATCTTTAACATTAATATTTCAAGTATTGACATTTTCATTTTTAGATTTTTTTGTATTTACTGTCTTTTCTACTCAGATTAAAAGTAAAATCCACCACAGGGAGTAAGCAGCTTTTTTAAAATTCAGTTTTTACATTATTTGTTTGACCACTTCTTGGATTTACACTTTGAGTCAAAATCAGAAACACATTCACCAGAAGACTCCACTAAATGTGTAAACAATGATATTGCTCCTGCATGAAAAATGTGTTTATTTTTTACCTTGGGAACATTAATTTGTTTTTTTTAAAAAAACTTAGCTTAAGGTCTGCATACTGGCTTTTTTCAGAGCTTTTTTTTTTGTTAATTTCCAGTAATAGCTATCACAACATTATTATCAACTCATGATAATTTAATATAAGTAATAACTATTGATTTTATACCAAGCATTATCTTCTTTTATTTCACTAATATTTCCATAACACCATAATATTGTGACGTAAAATGACAACATTTCTGTCCTAGAATTTAATTCTTTGACTCATGCTATTCCCTATGGATTAATTCAGTTTATGGAAAGTCACCTATGTCATGGTGAGACTGAAATAACACGGCCTTGATGCTGGATGGAATTAAACTAATAGATATAAAGTGTAACAGTAAACATACTTCCTGATCTTTTCAATCGAATAATTAAACTGTACTTACAAAATATCTGATTATATCTTGAATCCTGAATCCTGTCTGAATCCTATGACTAAAAATACATGTATATATATTTGTTTGTACGAATTTATCTTTTTAAATATATTTTATCTTATTTTTTCGTGTTTTTTTTCTTACGTGAAACTGCGTATAATGCTAATAATATATCTTAATATAAACTGTATAAAAAAATCCTGTCAATGAAAGGTACGGCCTTAAATAAGTCAGTTTTACTCTCTGTAGCTGATTGGTTGATATACATGTCAATCAAACTCTGAGCGCAACGATTGGTTTAGTGGTCCTCACTGCGCAGGCGCACACTGTCGTGAGTCAATGCAGCTCTTAACAATTGTGCTGGCGTAGCGGGAGAGACGAAGTAGTTTCCGTCTTTTTCTTTAAACTGCACTTTAAACCGCCTGCTTTGCTCCCACAACTATCAGATTATTCAGCGTTGTAGTAGCGGACTCTATCTGTGTACACTTCACTTTTAATAATGCCTCGGGGCGGTAAGTTTTATCAATAAAGTAACATGCTAATTTTAGCAAGCTAATTCTCGCTAGCTAGCTTAAAGTAGTATGAATTCCCATGAACTCTCACATGCTTAGCTTTTAGCATGCTAACCGGTTAGCATGTTGTAATTGCGGGTATAAGCGTTTTAGGACACACACAGCATGTCGAAGTAGTTATTAAATAGTGTCTTCGCCTTAATACTTGTAGGTTATGTCGGGCTTTTAGTAGTTTTAGTGGTTTGATATTAGTCTTTTTTGTGTTTATCCGCGAACGTTATCACCATGTGCACTGTAGACCGCTTCGGCTCACGTAAACATATTTTTATCATTTATTTTAATTCCTGAAAGATAGCGGCTGTTGTTATCATCAGATACATCAACACATGGTTCGTTAGTGTGTTCACTGGCTGTGTAGCTGGCTGTTTTTGGCGTCATGTCCCTATTTAGCACTCAGTAGCCATGACATTTGCCGGTGAAGGTAGCTGGCCCACAGTGAACGTCATGTGTGACTCATCTCCCTCCCTACACACACACACTGCACTTTACACACTTTGCACCAGCACATATTTTAAATGTAGATCTCTAATTACAGGTCTGTAGTGTTGTGTTATCATCCGTAGAGGTAGTTAGAGACACATAAAGGGAATGTACGTTAAAAAACACCTGTGCCACATAATGCAATTCATAATACCGTTAACTCTTAGTGGTGAAATAAACATAGTGTCTAGGTTAAGTCGCTCAGTATAAACAAAAAGATTCACAAAATTTCAAAAACAGCTGCATGCAGTTGATTTACCACTAACAACTCTTACTACTGTGTTTCAGGGAAAAGGGGCCACAAGGGCAGAGGGAAGCAATTCAGCAACCCAGATGAGATCGACAGACAGATGAAAGCACAGAAAGAGTTGGTGAGTGACAGACCTTCATAGCAGATGTGGATATTTACCTTCAATCTAGGTCTGATGTGATTGAACGTGTCTGTTTACAGGAAGAAAATCCTGGTGCAGAGAAGGTGAGCTCTGCAGAGTCTGATGAAGACAGCAGCAGCGAGGACGAATCTGAGGTGAGTGGTGTAATGTCACCTGACACCCAGGATGCACTGAGTGTGCGGCCAGCACATGAAGACTACCTCGCTGAACTGCTGCGGCTTGCACACTTGCTTTGTTCCCACTGATAGCGTTGTTGCTACGGCCATGCTGTAGAGCTGCTTGATGCTGTAACTACTGTGTTTCCACAACTAAAAGCAAATACTCCACTTATGTATGGAGCTGTGCAAGCCACTGCACTGTCAACAATACAGTCCTCTGAAAATTTCACAATAAAAAGCCTCATGCTAACAATTGAAGGGATTCTGTTGACAGAAACCTTTTGAACGTTTGAAAAAGAAACAAGAACGAAGGGCTGCTTAATTATGGCAAAAATCATCCTCGTGATTATTTCGATGGACATTGAGATCATGACTATTTAACACAAGACTGACTTGGAAACATCATGCATATTTAAAAAAAAAAATGCATTTTTAACAGTATTCTGTAAAACAGTTTGAGGCAAATTGAGATTTGTCATACTGGGCTTTATAAATAAAATTGGATTGAAATGAACAGTGGGTTTTGTGGATTTGCAAACAAATTTCTATTGAAAAATTACAATATGTTCCATGAAGTACAATATACTGTATTTGAATATGTTTCTTGCCTTTCCCATGATGGGGAATTTGTAGCTAGTCACTTCTTATGAATAAAGACAATAAAAGGATCTGAAAAGGCACTAAATGTTGGGAGAAATTTGGCAAGTTGGTAAGTTTTGGCAGTTGGCAATACTCAGCGCCACTGCAATAAAGGAAAGAGCTGTGCTGGATTTATAACACAAGGCAAAACGAGAGCACAATTGCAAGAACAGAGTTTGACACAATAATGTGAAATTGATTATCTTGTTTTTTAATAATTGTTGAAAGCCTAAATTGTAAATTCAAAAATTAAAAACATTTTTTGCTGTCTGTTTACACTGACAATCGTGCATGTTAAATGGGAAAAAAACGGCGAGACTCTGAATCTCGAGATGTGCTGCAGCTGAGGAGAGGCCACAGAAATAAACCCAATACAACACGTTCTGTGACGCACACGCTTTTTCACTCATGCAGTGTGTCCCTGGCAGTAGCTGTTAAACTACTTGGTCTACAATTTTGTGAAGGGAAGAATGGCTGATCCATCCATTTTCTTCTGCTTATCCGGAGTCGGGTCGCGGCCAAACCTAATGTATAGTTTTGAAATTTGGCCTTGCTAAAATGCCTTTAGCTTAAAATCTGTTGCCCCTGCTGTAGATGTCTGTATGTAATAGTGTTTACTTTTGGCATCATACATCTGGAAAAGTGTGTTTGAAGGACTAAACTAATCAAAACAATGGTACAGTGTAGTTTACCACCTCTGTTTTGACGGCTTCTTGTCTCGCTGATACAAAGGTGTTTCTTTTTGCTCACAGTCCAGGAAGAGGAGTGGAGTCGAGGGGCTCATTGAGATCGAGAATCCCAATCGCGTGTCTCAGAAGAGCAAGAAAGTGGCTGAAGTAGATGTCAATGCTCCCAGAGAGCTGTCTCGCAGGGAGAGGTGAGTGTCACACAGTCAAGCAGGAAAGCTGTGTTTGTATGTGTTATTGTATTTTGCTTTTAGCTCCTGCTTGGCAGCTGGCTTTTCATTTTGAGTGATTTATCTTCTGCCCTCTGTTTCTCTCTGCCAGAGAGGAGATTGAGAAGCAGAAGTCAAAGGAACGCTACATGAAGCTACATCTTGAGGGAAAGACCGAGCAGGCCAGGGCCGACCTGGCGAGGCTGGCCATAATCAGGAAACAGAGGGAGGACGCTGCCAAGAAGAGAGACGAACTCAGGAAAGGTGAGGGGACACAAGTGATGCACTAAATAGTTCTGTGAAGTTAATTGTGTACTAGAGGTAGAGATTGTGAAAGGCAAAAATGCCAAGTGCTCGGCGATGCAAAAGCAGCGAGCAAAACAGTTACAAAAAATAAGGATGTCCCAGTCTGATGAAGGCATTTTTAATTGCTCAGGATCTGGTTATATTGAGCAATATTGACCGCTTTGTTATGCATCTGTTGTCTCACTGCACGTTATATATGATAGCAAAACGCACTGTTTACTTGTGTTACTTACCAAAGTTATAATGACGTTATTATGTCTATACTGTAAATGTACGGGTTACCTGCTGTGTCCGGACAGGTACGGTCAGAAAATGCAAATGTGTTTAAGTTGAGAGAAATGGCTGCTAACTCGAAACAAGGGATGCACAATAATATCAGCACTTCATCGGTATGAGAAGATATTGGCCTTTTTTTTTTTTTTTTTTAAGAAACATGAACATGTACAAAACACCAACCCTAAGTACAAGTATTTTTCTTATTTTGCACAATGAAGGAATATTCATATTGCATCTGCTGGTGGGCCATCATGATAAAAGTAAGCTTACGAGTATGCTACATGATTCTAATACAGAAGAGTCTTGATGATCAATAAAATTAGGGGGTGATATCAGTAACAGTATCGGTTATTAGCCAAATGAGTTGTTATTCATCGGCATGTCGGATAATGGCAAAAAAATCCAATATCGTGCATCCTTACTTCCAAAAAATATCTTGGGATCACGCAGGGTTATTGGGTTGGTGGAGCACATCGGCCTCCCAAAATAATTCCCAGCAGCAGACTTGAGGATTCACAGAGCCGTTTTTGACATTGTTTAGAGCCTTATACAATTCTCCATGTTGCTTGTATTATCTCAGAAAAAGAAGCTGAAGAAGCCAAAGCAAAGCGCTAATCCTCCATCTAAAAACCTTCAACGCGCACTTATCTCAGAGGGATGGAGAGAGACGGAGATCTGGAGGACGGGGAGGGGGACCAATACGAGTGGCATCAAATCAAGGGCGCTCCCGAACTCCTGTCCCTCATTTCAAATCAGAGCGGCGTGGGTCTTCCATCACAGCGTGGTCAGGACGGGGAAAACGGGTGGATCACTGCGAGATGAAGAGGAATGCAACATTTGGGATGCCTCTAGTTTTCTTCCTCAAGAGGAGACAACCACAGGTTTTCCAAGTGCTTCACTGCCTCTTTACTCTCCCTTCACCCAGCAGGGTTTTAATTCTGAAGCTGCTGACGTTATTTCCATTCCTTTTGATTCATACATTTTTACAAGGTTACCTAATACAAGTTTACTCGATGACTGGTATTACAGTGAGCGTGCATGGGGATATTTTTGGTGCTTTACATTTCCTTCCATCTTGCCTGTTTTGTAAGAAGGCTGGACAGATGGAGAACACTATTCAGAGGATAAACTGATATATAGGAATTATACAATGTAGTTTAGTATTTGTGGCTATGTTGCACAAGACATTGGTATAGTTTTCTAAAGATTTTTTCTTTTCAACCATTTAAAGTAGCTCCTTTTTCTCCCGATTTATGATCCTCCCCCTTTTTTTTCAATTAGAAATCTTACAGTTGGATAAATTGGCTGTCCTCCGACCACAGCGCGTCTACAAAGTAGAAAACTTTCTTTTGCCTCTTTTTTTCTAATTCTTTTTCCCCAAATTTGCTCACTTTAATCATCTTATTTCTGTCAGTTCAAAAGTGTTTCAGAATGTGTTTTGTAATGCTTTGCTCAAAGCACCTGGAATATTACTTGAATTGCCTACAATAAGCATTTTTAAGTTGTTGGAGGGCATCGTCTCCTCAGTAACTGTGGCCTTGTCCCTGTTTCTGATGGGGGTCCTCTGTGGTTCTGAAGGACGGATTGTGTCTTTTGTTGCCTTTACACAGTTTACACAAGACCAGTTCACTGTCTTTCTCCAGTAATTAAGTGCTACAAAGAACCAACACTGAGTTAGTTTATTCGGCACATATAGAATCAGTAATAACAGTCACCACTGAACACAGTGTAAACTAAAATAAAAACATTCACAAAGAGAGGGTTTACTGCAGAGCATTTGTACGTGATAAACTGGTTACTCAGTGTGTGAAAAAACAATATTCCCTATAACATGGAAACAGCTCAAAGAACGAACTATTGAGACCACAAAGTGTAAGAAATGTAGCCACAGTGTAAAAAAAATGAATTCCTCAAGTTTTCCATCATGTATCTGAAGTCATTTTTAAGAATAAATTCATTAATAGATAAAATACTATGTTGTGTTTTATATTCAGATTGTAAATGTTTTTTATTTAAATTTGCAGTGTTTTGTGATCCATCCTGTTAAGTGTCTTTTAACTGGTTATGAAACTGAGTATGTTTACATGCACAAAATCGGCTGGTTTGTGGCCCTTATCCCATAAAAGATGATATTCCTCATCAGCTGTTTACGTGACTAATGAAAATGGATTTTTGTCTCACTGTTTGAAGGCTGTAGAGTAGAGATACATGTCCAAAAGACACAAATTTCTGGTCAGAAGGAGAAACACACCTACAATATAAAATTCTTGGATAATAACAGGTTTTTAGATATGAGCAAATATCACACCACCAAACTTTTCAAGAACATGGTAGAAGGAATGAAAGAGAAGCAAAATGACAAATACTTCTTCTTTATTATTTTTCCATATTTTGATGTGAACGACACGTTACAGCACGTTAATCAGAGTAAGCATGGCTCTTGTCTATCAAAATAAGGGCAAAACTACATTTTGTGCATGTAAATGTAGCTGGTGATGCCACTCAAGGCATCACTCTTGTTGCTCAGTGCATTTTGCCGCTGTCACCACTAGACTGCAGCATCTGACAGTCACCAGGGTCACAACCTCGGCCTGGACGCTGTTTTGCCACAATCCAAATAATACGTGATAAAGCACCTCATACATCTGCAGAGCTGGGATTATTATTAGGCTGACTGTCAGGTAAATTCCTCCCATCACATCATGATGACTGTTGAAAAATGTTATACACACAAACTAATTTTTGCAAAAATGCACCAGCATACTTACAGAGAATCAGTGTTAAATATGAAACATGTAAGTATAACATGAAATAATCATGAACTTACACAAAATTAGTAATCACCAATTACATTACGAGATGTGTTTAAGGATTGCAGTGGCCAAAACAAAAAAAAACAATTTCTTTTAAAAATACACCTGTAGATTACTGGTAGTGGGGTTTTCTTTATTTTATTTTTGTACCAGGTTTACAAAATATTGACTCCTGCTTTTTTCATGTTTTGTTAACAGTTCCAAAACTAAGAAAAAAATGGCTTGTACACATTCAGAATTGGAAGTATAGCCTACGTTATTGTTATTAGAATCTCAACTTCAAAAAAAAAGTTAAAAAATGAAGTCAGAGGAAACAGAGGCCAACAAGATGATGAGAAGAGTAATATTCAAATAAAAAAATGTTAAAAAGGAGAAGTTTGTAGCATTTAGGGTTATTTAGGTGTGTTTAGCTGTGAGGATTACAGACTAACCAGCTGAAACTTCACCTGGTTACAATTCTTTTAGTGTTCATTGGTTAAGAGTATTTTTTTACCATTAAAGACAATTAAAAAAAGCAGTTTCGTGTCAAATATCAGTGTTTTTCCTCTGCTGTTAGATTCAAAGTGGAGGGGCTGCTGACTACGATGGCCCGTGAGAAATCGTGAATGTCCCTATCTGCAGCCAGTGTTTGGTTTGTCCGTTCTGGGCTGCTGTAGCAACATGGTGATCTCCATAGACGAGGACCCGCCCCCTAGATATAAACAGCTCATATCACTCTAAGGTAACAATAATATCCTTTTTTTCAGATGACAATACACTAAAAATAAATAAATACATAAATCTCCCTAAATCCTAAACTCTGGATCTTTAAAAACTGAAAAACAAAGACAGCTTCAGGCAGCACTACTGATAGTTTCCTCTTTTTGCCTTTTCACATCCTTTTAACTCTCCAGCACACCCTGTTTGCATTTACAGAGGTACATACGAATTTTCATTTAATTTAAGAGTGAAAAATCTACCTCTCTAAAGAGGTGTAAATCTGCAAATTCATCATTAACACGCAGAAATATTACGTATGGATGAATCCTCTCATTCGTTTGAAGAAAATAATTTGTCAGAAACTTGAATAAAAAAAATAATCTTCTGCCATCATATATACCTTTAAATCTCTCATTCTGCTCTGTGATTTCGCAGTACAGTCGAGTGTCTGTTTGGGCCAATTTTAAAACCATAGTGTGACAGTCAAAACCTAAAAAAAAAATCTCTCTTCCCCCTCGCAGCTGACACTTCATCTCTGCAACTTCCTCATTCACTGACTTGTGTTCGATGTGACTTCAGAGCACACCCCTGAACCAAGAACGAAAACTGACGGCCACACGCCAAGAAAACCAAAAAACAACCACCACAGAAGCAGAGGCAACCAGCATGCACCTCGTCTCCCCGATGAAGTGACACAGCTGGACGTCTTCGGAGCAGGATATCTGGTGGTGCTGAGCAGGACTGAGGAGGTCTGAATCCACTGCCAGCATGCTCCGGCAGTCTCTGAGCATCCTGAAGCAGCTGGGCTCTGCAGGACGGTAAGTTTCTGATATTTCTCTCCTTGTCTGATACTGAACTCTTCAAGATGTGAGTCCAGGAGATTTGGCATTGATTAGGTCTGGTTTGGTTAAAAAGTGACAGTTTGATTGATAATTTCTTAGTGTTTTTCACTGTGTAAACTTTTGTTTTACCCCTTAAACTGATCAAATTGTCTTGATAATTTCAAAAAATTATCTGAAAACATAGGAAGAAAGCAAAAAGCAACTTAATAAGACATAGCCCAAAAAATAGCAAGATATTAGTAAATAAAATTAACAAGGAAAATACCTTAAAACAAACACACAGACCAAAAAACAAAAAAATTAAAATGTCCTGAGAAAAAGTGTAACATAACATAATTCTAAATATATAATCATAGGAATTACAACTACTTTTCTGGATTTAAAAAAAAAAAAATAATAATTTTAGTTTTTCTCCCTGCTGTTTATTTTCAATTCATTTCCAGTCACCCTTTAAATTACTATTTTTTGCAATTTGACAAACATTGCCTTGCTTATGCTCATGTTTTCAAAAACCCATTTTCTCAGGTTCCAGAGGTTTAAACGCTAGTGAAAGGCGTCTGATTGCAGCACGATGAAACAGACAGCTGAGTTAGTTTAACTGCCGACATGACTCTGCTGTACTTGTGCAACCGTTTATTGTTTTCATCAGTTACCTTCTTCCCATAACTGTGACTTGCTCTCTGTAAAAGTTATAGTCTCGCTGTAAAGGTGCTGCTGTGAATCTAAACCCCATAAGAAGGGTGAGTGTTTCTGGCACAGCTTCGCGTGCTACCAAGATGCCTGAGGGGAAATGAATCAGAAAGGGGCTTTTGTTTATTGCAGTAACATTGTTCTGAGTATCACAAGCATTGCCTGAGTTTTGACGCCTTTTGGTGAATCTTAACCTCCTAGTTCATAGGTTTCATTTACACATGAGGGGAGGAAACATTTGAAACGAGGGGTTTGGGGGTCCTATGACAGAAGAATTAGAGCATCTAACACTTCATTTTCTGCAATCTTGTGAATTTTTATGTGCCAGTTTGTGCCGTCTTTTCTGTGTAATTTTAGCTTCTTTCCCACTGTACAAAAAACTCACTAATTCCCCCTTTTTTCATCAAAATTAGCAGATTTTTTGAACAGTGTGGAAAAATCTACACCTATGGATGGATTCAGTGTTGTAGTGGCAGTTGATGTTGCAGGTGTACTGTTGAGTAGATGGTTAGATCACGGAGGAGGAGGTGGGTATTTCTCCTTTATTTTTCAATGGCTTTTTAGCTGAGAGGCGGGTAAACGCCATAAACCTACAAATACCCCACAATACACCAGTGGATGAATCATTTCAGTTATGAAACCGACAAAGGCTCGTTTTATTTTAAAACTTTCCAACCAGCGTGCATCATTACCCTCCACATTGGTTTCATTTCAGCGCGTTCTTCTACTTTGAGGAAATGCTCATATTTGGTTTCCATGTTCTCGTTTTTTCTGTTGAAAACACTGTTGAAAAGTGTGTAAAGCAGGAGTGACACAGTGGCTGGTTCCTCTTAAAAGTGAAGCACATTGTTTTGGTTTTTGAGGCGTGAAAGACGGAGGGCCAACTTGGTTGTGAAGGCAGCAGTTGTCAACCATTGGTTTGGGGAGTTATGGCATTGAAATTTCTGCAAATATTATAATCAAGACCTTAAAGGAATACTTCACCCACAAAACAAGCATTTGTAAATCAGTCACTCATGCCGTGTTGTGATGAATTTGTAAAGAAAACATTGTTTTTCTCACGTGCTTCCATGGAAAAAGACAAACATATTGATTTATTGATTGATTGCTGACCACGTTTAACAGCAGCAAAACCAGGGGTGGAATGTAACTACGTACAGAAGTTTAAGCGCTGCACTTAAGAACAAATTCGCAGTAAATTTAGTTTTTCTTGAGCATTTTAATCTCATGTCACCCTCTACTTCTACTGCCATATTTGTACTTTTAATTACACTACAATCAACTGATACCTTCCAAATTGAGATTTTTGCATCCAAATGAAAATATACAAGTGCAGCTGAAATGATCAGTCGTTTTGATCATCATTTTTTTTTTACTTAAAAAATGTCATGGTTCTAGCTTCTCATATACAAGGACTGCTTTTCTTTTGATCATTTTGTGAATTTGTTAAAATAATTAAAATGATTCTGTACTGAGTACTTTTACTTTTAATACTTAAATACACTTTGATGATTTTACTTAAGCATAATTTCCAATGCAGGACTTGTACTACTAACAGTATTTTTGTAGTGTGGTATTAAGACCTTTACATAGGGATGTAACTACTTCGTCCACCACTAAGCAGAACTATATTTAAACTTCTGTTTAGAAACTCCCACACAGCTCTTGCAGTATAATCCAAGTGTCTTTTATCCTGCCATATGTTCTGTATGTAATTTTTTGCTTTATCTCAAAGGTTACAAAAATATATGAGCAAGAGGGTCAAAGTTCAGAGCACAACCTGATGAAGAAATAGCATGTCGTGATTGTATACAAAATACTGATACAGTTTTGCTGTTGTTAAAGGTGGTCTCTGATAAATCAATAAATCAATAGAAAAAGAAGAAAAAGTCTTTTTTTTTCATGAATTTAAGGTAACACGGCATGACTACGTGATTTTCGGATGTTTTTTTCTGAGGTGAATTATTCCTTTAAACAAGAAAAAAAGAAAGCATCTCTGTCAAATGTGTCTCATCTAGAGGGTTTTTGTGTACGATGGTGATCCACCTCCATCCTGTCTGGTGCATGCAGCAGAGCAAAATAAGTGTGTGTGTGTGTGTGCTGCCTCCACCTTTGATGCACTCTGGTTTAATAATAAACTTACGCAGCAGCATGCATCTGCAGCAGAGCATCGTGGGCTTCTGCTTCCACAGCAGCACTTCACCCATCTCTCAGTTTGTACTGTTGCTGCTGCTGCGACCTTAGACAAGATTAACACATAGGCACGAAAATTAACACACACCCACACACACTCAGTGCACATGTACTGCACATCATGTGTGAATATATTAGACCCAAAGTGTAGCAATGCATTGATTCTGACATATTAATTCTTGATGTCACTGTGGTCAGGGAAAAACTGTCCTGACACAAACACCTCCACACACACTTTTACTTTCTTAGAAAAGCATATATCACGTCTCATCTAATTTTACCCTTTTGGAATAACTTACCATTTTCTGCCCCAAAAGAAAAAGGTGAAATGTGAGTCAGAGATAAACAAAAAAAAAAGGAACTGGAGTGCAGTTCAAACACTTTAGGGGAATTCTTCTATCTGTGTTTTGAAACATCAGGTGTTCACTGGAAGGAGAAGCAGCATCATGGACGTGCTGAAAGCTCGTCTGACCTCTTTACGAACCAGGTTGGGCTTCCTTTTTGGTGTGACACCCAGGCCCGATGCTCTCAAAGCTGTGAGGAGGGTTGTTTCACCTCTTTTTAAACAGCTTTGTGTCGCAGCAGAGATCAGCCCCTCCCTCCTCTCACAGAACTAAACCACAGCAGCAGCCTTCAAACTCCAGGTTTAGGTTGTTGGCTTAAGGCCTAGAAATGTTCAAACTTTATTTATCTTTATTTTCAATCTATGGTTGCAACTTGTCAGATATTTTGAGAGCTCAGGGAAGGAAACATGAACTCAAATTTCAAACTGCACATTGTCTGCAGTGGTTTATATTTTATTATGGCCTGATTGAAGACATCAGTGCAGTCGAGTTGTCCTTTGTCATCAGTTATCCCTCCTGATAACCCTCCCTCCTGCGGCTGCATCTCTCAGCATTCTTGAGGGATGTTTTCAAGTACACATCAAACACCGCTACCTGCTCACTTTTTTCCTCCTTCGTGCAACGTTATGTTTACCCCGTAAAACTGCATCGATGTTAGTTTTGTTGTGCTGCGTTCAGATGCCTTTTACATGCTCTTAAACATATGCAACGTAATGAAATAGGTTTGATTTCTTTTGAAAACTTGGGAAAAAGACTAGTGAGCAACTTGGCAAGAAATGTCAGAAAAAAAAATAGAAATTAGTGAAAGGTGACTAAAATAACTTGAAAATTATATATAGATAGATATAGATAGATAGATTATTAGATATATAAAAAATGTTACCGGAATTATGTTACGGCAGAAAAAATATATTATAACTAACTATATTTTATTAGTTAATCTAGTGTATTTACATTTACTTTTTTTAAAACTTTGCTTTTTTCCCTTTTATGCTTATTTTAAGGTCATTTTATTGTAACTCTTTTGCCCCAGTTGCCTTGTCAATTTTTTTTTTCCATGAGCCATCTGGATTTTTTGGATGCCCTGAGCATTATTAGATATTACATGAAGATATCTTTGATCATGATAATATCTTTACCCCACCAGTGCATTGGTCACATGATACAGTTACATGGGATATATATGAGAACAGCATGATAGAGACTAAACAAAAAGTTTGACTTTGTGGGACTTTTGCTCATTCGCTTTTGATGTTTGGGTTGTTTCCCTGTACATTTACTGACTGATCTGACACACACTTCTGCAGGTCACAAGATGCCACTGAACTTCTACACGAGGACCTGGTTATGGTGAGAAAAACAGAAAACTCTGTTTCATCCTCAGACTTTATAATTCTTCCATGATTGACCTATTATTAACAAGTGATTACGTTGGTTTTGTCTGTAATTCAAACTTTATTGTTCCATAAACTTTAGGAGGTCCACTAATTTAACCGATTATCATGTGAAATTTATAGCACACATCATATGCATGACAAAACATGACAACATAAAACCACAACATACATAACAAAACACCACAAGGTCCATTCCTTTGAAAAAGGAACAGAAACTGGATTTGGTGATTACCTGTTTATATGAAACATCAGACACTATATGCACAAGCTTTACCGCAGGTTATTGGCAAATAACATTAGGCAAACAATACATTTATTAGGTTTTGCCCAAAAACACAATGAAGACCTTTTGTTAATAACATTAGATGCAAAGATGGCTTTTAATTTAGTGTACTGGCTTTTATGTTTGAGGTTCTAAACAGCTTTGGCGTGGACAGGAAATTTAGTTTATGGTTACAAGCAATTTATAAAGATCCAGTTTCCAGAGTAAAAATAAATGGTACCCTATCAAGAAGATTTACAAAGAGGAAATAGGCAGGGAGATCCTCTTTCCCCCCTTTTTATTTGCTATATATATTGAAGTGCTAGCTGTAGCAGTTAGAAAGAATGCAGAGATAAAAGGAATACAAGTGGGAAAAGAAATATATAAATTGGCACTTTATGCTGATGATTTAATGGTTTATCTGACATCACCAGAGGAATCGGTACAGGAATTAATGAAAATAATTCAAGAATATGGTGTGTCAGGATATAAACCTAATGAGAACAAATGTGAATCATTAACAATAGGGAAACAAGTCAGCCAAGCTATAAAAGATGGCTACAAAGTAAAATGGGATACAAGGAAAGTAAGATATCTGGGTATTAACATCAGTTAGAACCTAGATGAACTGTTTGAGGTAAATTATGGTGTATTAGAAAGTAAGATAAGGCTGGATCTAAATAGATGGAGATAATACCGGATGGAATATTAAGTAGAGTCGAAACCATAAAAATGATGGTACTCCCTCAATTTTTGTTTCTGATTCAAGCTTTACCAATACCAATAACAGGAACATACTTCAGTACATGGAACGAAATTATTTCAAAATTTATTTGGAACAACAAAAGACAGAGAATCAAATTTAAAACTTTGCTACAACCAAAAGATGAAGGAGGGTTAGGTCTTCCAAATCTACAAAATGATTTTAACACATCACAAATTCTAACTAATGAAATGGATGAAAGCAATGACAAAAACTATAATGGATTAATATAGAAAAGGAATTGGCAGGCGTATCAATTTGGACATTGCCATTTATAAGAGAAGCTTGGAAACAACAAAATGAACAGAGCCAGTGTATTTCAAATACTCTAATGATCTGGAGGAGTCGATGCAAAGTCTTTAAAATTGATAATGAAATTGTTGGTTAAAGGGAAATGACACATTACCCTGAATTCACTCCAAATCGATCTGATAAAATTCTGGATCTTCGGGCTAGAAAGGGATTAGTTACATTCTCTCAATTACTTACAAACCATACAGTAAACACATTTGAAATGATAACTGAATATGAGCTGGACCAGAACCATTTTCTTACGTATCCACAGGTGAGAAGTTACCTCATGAAACATTTAGAGGAAGGCAAGTCAAACAATAATTTAATCCACTATTTGATTAAAGATAGAAATAGAGCAAAAACAATATTTCAGACATTTATAGAATCCTGCAGAATTGTTGATAATAAAGTAAAAGAAAAATGAGAAAAAGAATTAGAAATCAATATGTCAAGTGGAGATTGGAGATATGCTCTAAATGAAAATCTTAAGATATCACAATCAAAATACTGGAGGGAATATTCCTGGAAAGTGAGCATGAAGTATTTTATTACTCCTGACATGTATGGTAAATGTTACCTTTCAGCAGGGACGAGCTGCTGGAGAGGATGTGGGGAACAACAAGCACACAAAAACATTCTTTTTTTCAGTGTCCCATACTGAAACAATTTTGGGAAGATGTTGAGAAAACTTTAAAATATTTTTTTGATTTAAAAGTATCTCTAAAAGTAGAAAACTGATTGGGTGTTAATCTACTGGAAACAATAAAACTGGCTGATAGACTCCTCTTTAATATATCGCGCGGAACTGCTTTAAAGCAAATGACGAGAACATGGAAACAGTCAAATTCACCAGCTTTGAACAAATGCGTATCAGCAATACAACAAATTCTAAACATGAAAATTAATTAACATTCACAATTAGAGACTAAATAAATATATGGAACAAGGTGTATCCAAAAGATAGAATTTACAAAGTGATTTGTCATTTTGGCTTTGCCCAAAATAGTTAAGTAGGTAGCCTACTCTCCTCCTATCCCCAAGCCTTTCCTAAACCAAACAACCCTACCTACCCTGTCCTACCACTTTTTCCTTTCCTTTAAAAAAAACCCCCAAAATATTATTGTTTTCTTTTTGTTATTTTCATTTATTTATTTATTGGTTCATTTTATTGTTTGTTTCTCTTGTGTTTTTTTTTTTTGTTTTTTTTTTCTTTTTTTGTTAGTTGTTGATTTGTGCATATTTGCTTATGTTTGTGTGAATATGTTTGTGTTCCTCTTAGTTATCTTTATTAATTTAACAATACAAACAAATATAAACATGTGCAATAGACTGAAATGTAATGTAAACAAATTGCCTGGAAGAGACTGAAGGAACTATTGCAATAAGGTATTTTTTTAAACAAAGCTTTGCTTTAGGTGAGCACATTGTTTAAAGCACTGACTTTTTTTCCGTTTGTATGTAAAGGTGGAGCAGCGGGTGGAACCGGCCAAGAAGGCGGCTCAGGTCCTCCACAAGAAGCTGCTGGGCTGCATGCAGAGTCAGACGGGGCTGGAGGCTGAGAAAAGAATGGTACTAGAAGTGTTGCATCCACGATTAAAGGCCGGGAAACATTTGATTGGTTACTGAGAGCTGTTACGTCTGTGCCCACAGAAAAAGCTCCCCCTGATGCTGCTGTCCGTCAGCATGGCAGAGAGCCTCAAAGACTTCGATGCCGAGTCCTCGATCAGGTGACATCCCTCCCTCCATGACCTGAACTCATGACTGATGCTGTCATGTGAGAACATGACTGTAATACAACAGTTTTCAGTTCTGGTGAAAATGAACAGAATTCTACTGATGTCTTCATTTAGAGTTTCTGATCTGATACAGTGGCTCACTAAGTTAAATACTCGAAATTTTGACGTTCTTGGACTCAAGCTTGAACAAATTGCAGTATGCAAAACGTGTAGACTGGAAATTACAGGCGAAGATGCAACAACTTCCATCTTTGTTCAACATTTGAAGTTGCACACTGAACAGTAAATCAAGGCTAATATTGCCATAGTTAGCAAGCTAAGTAACTTTTTAACACACTTAACCCTTTGAAACCTGAGCAAAGAGGGCAATGAGCAGCTTAAGAAATGGCCCCCCAAAATAGAAATAAAACATTCCTGAAAAAATAAGCCACACAAAAGAAAGAAAAAGAAAATGACCCCAATACAGTGCTAAAATCTGTCAAATTAAATGACAGATTTTTTTTTCTTGTAATATTATTTTAAATGAATAAAAAAAATACATAAATATAGTTTTCTCAACACTCACCCTGCAAACTTCAACTTATTTTTTTCTAACCTTTTACTTATTTCTTGCAATTTGTGGGACTTGCCAAGTTCCTCGTTGCCATTTCCCCGTGTTTTTTGAACCAAATAAAACCGATTTTTTTGAACGCAGCACAAGATAACTGATGTTGATCCAGGTTTCAAATTGTTAAGCAAATAAATGCAAATTTTAAAGCACTCCTTTTTTTGTAAATTTAATGACAACATTTGTTAAAAACACATTATGACTTGATTGGGACTTTAAACACAAAGTTTAAGATGTGAGACTTTTTTGTGACTATGACTTGATCCCAACTTTGACTTCTACAACAATTCAGAGGGAAATACTGCCCTTTTTAATATGTTTTCTCCACCTCCAACAGTCATGGGGGACATTTGTCCTTACTGAGTACTTTTACTTTTAATTCTTATACTTAGATATTTTTACTATTTTTATTTTTATTTTGCATTTTAAGTGCCTTGTTTCGATCCAGCACTTTGACATCTGATGAAGTATTTTTCACAGTGTGAAATTAAACTTGTGTGACATACGTTTACTGAGAGCCTCTATTAAAGAAAAAAAAAAAAAAAATATATATATATATATATATATATATATATATATATATATATATAATAATAAAATATAAGAAGCGACATATATGAAACAAATATAAAATTCACGGCTATCAGTTTATAAAATAAGGACACTGCAGGCGACAGGAAATCGAATAATCACTCTTTATGTGAGGTTGGAGCAAGCAAAAATAAAGATCTCTCAACCAAATCAAGAATCAAACAAAGACTGAACTGAAAAACAAGATGTAGTCTGTTGAAGGGATGAGGTGCAGGTGGAAAAAAGTGGAGAAGCTCAGGTGAGGAGATTAAAGGTAATTAGGAAGAAGAATGGGCAAGAAGCTGATTGGCTAGAAAAGAAAGGAAGGACTGATGCAGGACAGGTGTTTAGGTGACCAAATGAGGGACAACTGGAGGGGGAGAAAGCATTAAACACAAACCCCAAAATCAAGAAAACTTCTTAATAATAAACCACCTGAATGAAAACAAAGACAGGCCAGCTCATACAGGCAACCTAAATATGTCTATTAAAATCCAATATTTCCAACATGTATGAAGGCAGGACACATCAGAATGTGACAAACACAAATAATTACAAATATATAAATCTGAACCTATAAGCAAAGTATTATTTTGTTCAAGCACATTTGTTTGGAAGTATCTGCACCGCCTTTGTTTGTGCTTTATGGTTTCTTTGCAACAGTTTTTTTTTTTTTTAGATGTGAATGTATTTTTATAGTTTTTAGTTCTGTTGATAAATTGCAAAACAGGACTTAACTATGAGCTCTGTGTGTGTGTGTGTGTGTGTGTGTGTGTGTGTGTGTGTGTGTGTGTGTGGGGGCAGGAGGGTGTTGGAGATGTGTTGTTTCATGGAGAAGATGCTGGCCAGCATGTTGGCAGACTTTGAGATGAAAGTGGAGAAGGAAGTTCTAGAGCCGCTCAACAAGCTCAGCGAGGTGAGAACGGCCTGTACAGAAACTGATGAATACATCATCCAGCTACACTGCAGCTTTACATAAGCAGTTTTATTTTAAGATCCAGTATGACTTTAATGTGCTAAAGTGGAGCGAGAAAGCCAGTGATAAATCAGCTAATTTTTTTTATTACCTAATCGTCCATCTTTGTCGTTTTCTCTTCACTTTTACATATCATTGTGCAGTATGCTTAAAAAAAGTTTATATTCAAAATAATAAAATGCTGTTAAATCATATACTACTTTTACCCTTTGAAACCTGGATGGACATTATTTTTCTTGTGCTGCGACACCTTCACAAGTATTTAAAATTTTGAAATCTGAGCAAATTGGTTTGTTTTCTTTGAAAACATGAGAAAAAAAAGCAGCGAGCAACTTGGCAAGAACTGTTCCGCAAATTGCAAGATATTATTTTTGAAAAAAATATTTTTTAAAGGAGCATGGTTAAAGTGTTTTTAAAAAACACAACAACTATATTTATATATATTTTTTCATTGTTTTTCAGAATTATGATTTTTTTAAGCACCTTTTGGGGTAATTTATTCTTTTATTTTGTTTTATAGATTATTATTATTATTGTTGTTATTGTTATAATAATAATAATAATAATAATAATAATAATAATAATAATAATAATAATAATAATAATAATAATAATAATATTATTATTATTATTATTATTATTATTATTATTATTATTATTATTTATTTTATTTATTTATTTATTTATTTTATTTATTTATTTTATGGATTGGCTCCAGCCCCCCCGCGACCCTTGCGAGGACAAGTGATAACGGACAATGAATGAATGAATTAATGAGTTTTATTTTCTAATTTTCAGGCAATTTTTACTTTTTACACATTTTTTGTTAATTTTTGTGTAATTTCTTCTTAAGTTGCTCATTGCCTTTTACCCATGTTTTTTAAAGACATCAAACCAAAGGGTTAAGTGTCAAAACAACTAAAGCTTGACAAAAATGCTATTAATTGTATAGGCTGAAATAGTCAGTTGTTTGTGTTATTATTATTTTGTATCCTCTGTAATTATTTATCCAGAAGTGTATATTTTTTATATATGTGTGTATATATAATAGTGATCAACACTCTGTTTGTTTTATTTTTATGTATTTACTTTGTATTTGATTATATGTATGCACTAAATGGTGAATAAAGGGTTAAAAAATAATTATAAACCAGTTCATACTTTAACCCTCAAACATTTTTATTTGTGATGATTTATTTAAAATGTATTTATTTGTTTGTTCTGCTTTTTTATTCCTTCCAGGATGATTTACCAGAAATTCTTAAGAACAAGAAGCAGTTTGCAAAGCTCACTACCGACTGGAACAACGCAAAAACCAGGTGAGTTTCGCTGCCTCCGTCAGCTGTGTCACAGTTTATCCACCTAAAAAGAAGCTTCTACAGATTTTACTCATTTCTGTGTGTGTTTTTTGTTCAGGAGCCAAGCCAGCACTGGTCCCCAGGCAAAGCAGGACGGGCTCAGGGAGGAAGTGGAAGAAGCTTGGAGGAAGCTGGAGAACATCAAGGTAACAGATTTTTTTCTCTTACAGCCTCTTGCAGCATGCATCCACCCCCGGTGCAGTGTGACCTCTGACCTCTTTGTTTGTTCGTCTCTGTAGGACCAGTACTCTGCAGATCTGTACCACTTTGCCACTAAAGAAGACGACTATGCTAACTACTTCATCCGTGTGAGTTGCAGCTGTGATTGCTCTTTTTCTTCTTAGCATGCATCAAAACAAAATGTACAAATTTACCTTTTTTTTTTTTGACCCCAGCTTCTGGAGCTGCAGGCGGAATATCACAAACATTCGCATGAGTTCCTGGACAAAAACATCAGCGAGCTCAAAGAGAATCACAGTCAGAAAGGTAAAGTTTGCTCCAGTTTTATTTTATGCATGGTTGTTGCGTTATTTCCACATACGACCTTATTTCCTCTGTGTTCTTATCTGATTCCGCAGGTCCACCGATGAGCGTCTCCAGTCAGAAGGTTTACGGGGAGCCTCTGCTCGATCACCTGTCTCAAAGCAACAGAGAAATCGCTGCACCCATCCAGGAGTGTATTCACATGCTGCTGAGAACGGGCATGACTGAGGAGGTAGGACTGTCGGGATGAGACTGCAGTTTTCACAGTCATAATCCAAACACAAGGAAATACTGCTTTGACTTTAATTCATCACAAAGCTTTGCACCTGCGCACCATCAGACTTTTGTCATTCTCAGGTACTGCTGGGTGTGTATTATTTATTTTGATCCCAATTAGTTATTACCAAGGCAACAGCTACTCTTCCTGTGGTCCATGTTGATGATTTATTCCCCTTAGAAATGTGTAGTTTTATTGGTGTAAACAGATTTCCGCTAAAAATCAGCAGGTTTATAGTTATTTTACTTATACGTATATATAAACAAACATTTAAAGGGTCTGTGTATTTTGCCTGTAAATAAACAGTAGCTCAGCCTTATAATGTGTCTTAAAGGGATAGTTGACCCAAAAATGAAAATTCAGTCATTATCTACTCACCCTCATGCCGATGGATGGTTGGGTCAAGTTTTGTAGCTCATAAAACACTGCCGGACTTTCATCTCATCTCCCAAACAGTGGAAGCGAACCCTGACCAGGATTCAAACATTTAAAAAAAATAAAACATATCAAAACCACAAACTGGCTAAAGGGGAAGTAATATTTTAGGAGTTTGGCTTCTAGCTTCTGTAGGTGCTTGAAAAATACAGAAGGAAATACAGGGCTTTTACAGAAGTTTAAGCTCTGTAGACACTAAAAACTCAATCCATTTGCGTCATTTGTTATTTTTTAATTTTTTGTATTTCGACTTTTTATTTTGTCTTTTTATTTATTTTATTTTATTTATTTATTTTTAATCTATTTTACCTTTTAAATGTATGTTTTATCTCTTTTATTTCCTTTTTTTGTGTGGTTTTATTGCTTTTATTGTTTCTGTTGTTGTTTTTGATTTATTTCTTTGTATAATTTTATATTTACATTACGCTTGCATCTTGCATTATTTGTCCTCTGCTTTTCTACCCTTGTTTCTTCTCACTTGTGTTTAATAGGACTGTTTGCATCTCCATTGTATGTATCCCATTTCTGCTTTGCTTTGTTTATATCAAAGCACTTTGTAAATTCTGTCTTTAAAGGTGCTATATAAATAAAGTTATTATTATGAATGGACTCTGATGCAAACCTGCTCTCCCATTTAATCACTCTTGACATCTTTGTCTTATCCCTCAGGGTCTGTTTCGTCTGGCGGCGGCAGCCTCGGTGGTGAAGAGGTTGAAGACTTGTTTGGACCAAGAGGCGGTGGACCACAGCGAGTTCAGCATGGACCCTCACGCTGTGGCCGGTCAGGATGTGCCTTTTTCCTTAGATTTCCTCTCAGTTTGACTTTCTGTTGTGGGCACTGCTCTTCCTCATGTGTTCAGCCAACGTGACTTTCACAGCTCGTTGTAACGTCCCAGTTCCTCTTCTGTTTACTCCAAATACAGCCTCTGTTTCAGCTTCCAGTAATGTAAAATACATCATTTCCTGAGTGCGAGAGAATTTTTAGAACAGCAGAAAAAAAGAGATCTTGAGTAAAGTCGAGCATGAATCTTTACTTTTACCACCACTGAAAGAGAGAAGGTGATATGGTGACTTTAAATTTTATTTTACACAGACAGGGTCAGGAATCAGGGTCACATATTACCTCAGCTTGTTCAAATGCCATTTATTTCTGCTGGTGTTGCGACAGGAGCTCTGAAGTGTTACCTGCGAGAACTCCCCGAACCTCTGATGACCTTTGACCTCTACAATGACTGGTTTAAAGCAGCAGGGTACGTATACACTCTATTTTTCTTATTTCTGCTCTGGTTTCATGTCTATTTCTTGACTTTGACGTGTTTTCTTTCTCAGGGAAAAAGACCTGCCAGAGAAGCTGGAGCAGTTGAAAGTGCTGCTAAAGAAATTGCCGCCTGAAAACTACAACAACCTCAGGTTTGTTGACCTTATATTCAACTTGAATGTGATGCATTTTTAAGCCACACCACCGATGTGGCTTTACAGATCGCAAAATCACTCTGTCAGTCAGTCCACCTTTGAGTTTTTCATTGACACTTTTGCACATGCCGAGTCATAGTTTTACCTTGCATGACCACTTTAAACCACCAGAAGTTTTGCTCCTATTCATTGTGTGTTGGACACAATTTATTCCCTGCACAAAGCATTCTGGGATACCTGTGATGCAGACAAAGCTAAAAATTTAAATGGTGCTCACATCAATAGAGCCTATAAAGGGTTCAAGAAGGATTTATTGTCACACTACAGTAAAATTGAGTTGTCCCAACCAAACAACTGCACTAATAAAAACAGTGAACTTTTAATAAAAACACAATAAAAACAGATGAAGAAAAATAATTAGAAAAATACAAAAATACAATGAATTAATTAATTAAGAAAAAAATAAAATAGAATAATAAAGCTGCAGCCACAAGCGACCAGTGAGGCAGAGCGGATGCAAGTTAATGTGACTTGGACGTGCACAATGGGCGTGTACGGTTAACATGCCACACTGAGCCCTGGATGGACCAAAAGTGAAGGAGTTCACACGTGCCATACTGGAGAAGTTTCAGCTCGTTGCAATTGACAATCCTCACTGCTAGATGCCAATAAATCCTACCCACCGCGTTTTTAACCCTTACAAATCTGGATCGACATCAGTTTTCTTTGCGTTCAGACACATTTCATACACTTTTAAACCTTTAAGTATATTAGTCAGATTTCTTTCAAAAACATGGAGAAAAGGCAAAGAGCGTTATGGCGAAAAGTCTTGCCAACGGCAAGGAATTATTAAAAAGCGACAAGAAAAACGACCTGAAAAGGAAGCGAGAGAGAGAATTATTTTAAAATTATCCAATAAATAATTAAAAATAGGGAAAATTGTTCAGATTTTTATTTATATAATTATATATTTACAATTATGTTATGTAATGTGTCAAGTCATTTCTTTTTTCTGTGCTAATTTTCAGGTAATTTTTAGGTAAATTTTACTACTTTCTTGTATATTTTGCCACTTTGGCTACTTTGCTCACACAAGGATTTCCAGGTAATTATACACTAAAGAAAACAAACTTATTATATTCCATTTCTGCCAATATATCCCCCTAAATCCTACACACTGGACCTTTCATATGTCATCTATTTTCCCCCTTTACACCATGAGTGTTTACTGTGACACTGTTAGGTCTATACACTCAGCTGAATCTTAGACTTTCTTCCCCTCACGACTTGTTTTCTTGCTCTTCCTCCTCGTCAGATACCTGATCCAGTTCTTGTCTCTGCTGTCTGGGCAGCAGGCCCTAAACAAGATGACACCCAGTAACATCGCCATCGTCCTGGGGCCCAACCTGCTCTGGCCGCGAGCTGAGGGGTGCGTAATGACCTCATCATCTTTCAGTCTTTACCCTGTGCGCGCTCTTACCATACTAAATTCGCACTTGCTTCCTCTTTCATCATCTTTTTTTCCTAACATGAAGAGACCAGCATTTATGACATATTTCATCAAATGGGACTGACTGCTGGTCACTTGAAACTGAACCGCAGCATCCTGTTAACTGATAAACTGTCACGGATGTTTGGTCAGGCAACATTTTCTCTGCGCTGCAGTTTTTTTTTTTTCGTCCATTAATCACAGGAAGTGTGTGTTTGGTGGCAGAAATACTCTCAGTGGTTAAACCTCAGTGCACAAGGTGTTTTACTTGAGTGACACGAGATAATTTATCTTTCTCTAACCATGAAGAAAGAGTTAATGTCACCTCGTTCTGCAATCTGCAATTCTGCAAATGAGTGCCACATATCTCTCCCCTCTGCTTCTTTTTAGAGAAGCAGCTCTGTTCGACATGGCTGCAGCATCTTCAGTCCAGGTGGTGACGGTCATTGAGCCTCTTATTCAGTACAGCTCCAGCCTCTTCCCCGAAGGTACACAGACACTGGCGTCGCCTCTGTATATGACATTAAAGGGTTAATCTGTTTTATTAGAACTTGGATTAAAGTTTTGTAGTTCTGGCATTTTTTATCATTTCTATCAGCCATGATGACTTTTCAAATTCCTTACTGAGATCTAAGAATGCCGACATCAGGTATGTTTCTAGAACTAGAGGACACTAAGGCTTTTTCATTTATAATTTTATGATTGCAATTCATAAAAAGGGGACGGAAAGATAAAATAATGTAAGATGATCTTGAGGGATCCCCCACCCCAGGAAATTTTATTTATGAAAAGCTCTGTTTTGTTGTTTCTCTGCATTCTGGCATCTTAGTTACCCTTTAAAACATCATTAATTATTAATGAATTAAATGACCAAAAATCCTACAAACGTCCTGAAATCCTAGAAACATGTATGGGGCTGCTTCGATTGGCCCCGACCTAATGTCATTATGCCAAAGTGGTCCTCAAGCAAAGCAAGTGGAGTATCCCTGCTTTAAAAGAATTGGTGTCGATTTGAAATTTTACTAAATCTTACTGTTTTGTTTTGGTCAGCTGTATCCTTTGAGATCCCAGAACTTCCTGAGGTGCCGGATGTGTCCCCGCCTCTGATCTCAGAGAAGGAGAAACTGAGCAGAACAGTCTCCTCCTCTTCGTCCACAGCCTCCTCCTGCTCCTCTTATCACCTCGCGTTATCAAAGACAAACAGGTACCGCTCAATAAGGAAAGAACAACCTCAAGTCACTACTGTGCTGACAGCACAATGTCAACACATGTCCTTCCTCACATTAAGACATCATGACAAGTTGCTCTGGGTTTGGGAGCAAGTGAATTCAATACTTGGAGCTAATTTGAGTATTTCTTTCCCTCAGCACAGCCTCTCAGGACAGCGGCAGCTTCTTCCTGGTGAAATCTGGCTCTCTGAGTCGAACTGGCACCTCCACATGGGGCGGCCCTGTCGCTGACGCAACGGCGCCGAGCCATCAAACATCCAGCAGCTCATCCTCCCCTGATCCCTGTCCCAATGTGGCCTCTAATGCTTCTGTCACCTCTGGCTCGACAGCACTTCCTAAAGGAACAGGATCAAGTCAGAGCAGGAGTCCCACCCAGAAGCAGAGCTCAGATCAGCTGGAGCCGATTCTGGAGGCTCCTCCAGACTCGCCAAGAGCTTTCGTGAAGATCACCTCACCATATAAACGTAAGTCCACTGTTCCCAATGGCTGTCCAAACCTTAGATGTAAAGTAACACAAAGCATTCCACAAACGCATTCATTTATTCTTGGCTGCTCACCACAATAACAACATCTACTGCTGCCAGGTGTTGCTGCCGTTATTTAGGAGCGCTGTTGGATTACATATGTATATGTATATATATATATATATATATGCCATTCGTTTATTCATTGCACCGCACTCTTAGAGCGCAGAGTGTATTCTGGGCACAGAGGGAGCAGCAGAACCTCTGGCACAATGAAAGCAAATCTTTCTGCTCAGTCTTAATTTTTGCCTTCACTCACCTCTGCTGCAGCTGCTCCTCCTATCCATAAATCTGATGTGATCAGCTCTGACTGGGTTAACAGATTAGTTACCCACCCAGCAAGTCACCAACTACTTTGAAAAGAAATGACATCACAATAAGCAAAAAGTTCACAACAAAGTTTGAATTCCCCCAATGACGTCATCATTCATGGCGTCCTCAGGGTTATTTTCTCAGATTTTTAAGAGCTCCTTTCAGAGCTGCAGAAGGCATTATTAATGTGTTTCTACAGGTTAGACAGTACTCCTCATGATGTGTCAGACTGGTGAAGTGGCCCTTTAAGTTGCTACAGAAAAAGCATTCCTGTCACTCACTGCTGTTTTTTGGCCAAGGGCACGGCCACGTCTCAATTTTCATCTGTGTCTTTCACCATTGTGTAACGTCCTGTACAAACTTTTCCTCTCACAGAGTAATGGCTCGTCAGGTGGGGCTGACAGAGAGAAAATACATCTACCGCTCTCATTCTAACAACCAGGAAGTACACAGGAAACAGGAAGTCTCACACCACTGACCAAAATATAAGCCACTGGGGTCGTGCGTCATCCCTCACATTGTTGTAACGGCCTCACTGAAATACTTTCCCTTATAAGTCTCCTCATTCCGATGTGTGTGTCTGACTTCAAAACTGATTCCCATGACAAACCGCAGCAGTAGTTCACTGATTTTAGGATCACTTCCCATTGAGGTATTTTATAATTATTCAAAAGCGAGTTTAGTGTCTGCGTGTTTTCTATGAAAAATGTATGCAGACCTTTGAAACTTGGATCAACATCACTTTTCTTGTGCTCTGCTCAGACGCCTTTTACAAGTATTTAATCCCCTGAGCAAATAGGTGCAATTTGGGGATAAGGCACTGAGCAAGAAATGTGCCAAATATTGCAAGAAATTAGTCAATTTAGTAAATTATTTTTTAATAAGCTAGGGAAAAATCTCCAAAAAACATATCAACATTTATCATAATTATATTTAAAATTATGCCACACAATTATTCATATTCATTCATTTTTTCCAAGGCATTTCCATGAGTGATTTATTTTTTTTTTACTTAATTATTTCTTACTTATTTACTTACTTAATTTCTTTCTGCTAATTTCTTGCAATTTTTGGGGCTCATTTATGGTTAAGTTGCTCTTTCTCTCTTTTCCATGTTTTTAAAGAAATCTATTTACTCAGATTTCAAATTTATAAAAGCAGCATAGTGGTGAGATTGGCTGATTTTTTATTATTATTAGATAAAAATTGTATGACAGAGGATTTGGGCCAGAGTAAAATCATAATATTATGAGAATAAAGTCATAATTTACAATAATAAAGTCATAATATTATGAGATTAAAGTCCTAGTTTTATGAAAAATAAAGCCACTGATTAAGACTATTTGGGTAATATGATATAAAAAGTGACAAAGTATGAATAAATAATCAGAAGTGATGGATGAATGGTTAGTGTATGCTGAAGGCTGGAGTTCGGGTCCAGCTGCATCGCATGATGTTTCCTTTTATCCCATAAATTTACAAGTTTAATCTCGTTATATTACAATTCTCATCATATTTGTTTTTTAAATTAATGATGTTATGATAATACTTTTTTATACTAGTATTAATCATTTTTTTTCTCATAATAAATGACTTCTTCTTGGAATTTAGACTTTATTCTAGTAAATTATGACCTAATTCTTCATATCAAAGATTTTTTTTTTTTTAATTTGGCCCTAATCCTTTGTCATAAAATTGTATTTTTTGTTGGTGCTATATCATGAGTTTTATGTCAAAAAGGCTGCATTTAATATTTGCAGATGGTCTCATCATGTTTGTGTTTAAAATTCAGTTCAAAGTGAAATTATTCACTTTAGTCACTGTGGCCACGTGTGGAATTTACGCGATAATCATGCTGAAATAATGCAAAGCTAAATTGCAAATAGAATTGGCTAACTATGTCAATTACATAGCAGTACCTTTAAAAAGTTAGTTAATATTAGCCACAGAAAGGTTATGCTCATATCACACTACATAAGGCTGTAGCAGCAAAACCCCCTTTGATACAACCCTGTATAAATTGATTTTTTGATTGGCTATTAACACTTTATAATGCAGTGATGTTATATAGAACATTTACAGCATCAGTACAGGGCAGTGAATAACAGTGCATGTTTAAAAACGTCTTTTTTTTAAGAATTATTTGTCATTTTAGGGGTGCATCTACCTCCTCACAGGTATCTTGCATCACAACCCTTTTCTTAATCTGGACACTCTTTCTTTATAATCCCGCTGTCTTTATTTTCTCATCCTGCAGCAAAAAGAACTTTCAACACAACCAAAGGCAACCAAGCAAACGAGCAGGTGACAGTTCAGTTCTCTAAACCCAGAGCTCCAGCACCTCCCAAGCCCCAGGGCCCTCCGCCCCCCATCACGGCCCCTGCTCCGACCCCAGCCCCGGCCCCGGCCCCAGCAGACACAAGGACCCAGCCGAAACCTGCACCCCGAGCTCTGCCAGCCAATGTCAAAAAGCCTGCTCCGAAAAAGCCCGGACTCAGAGCCCCAAACTGCCCTCCACCGCTCCCTCCTCCGTCACAGGCAAAAGAGGTTCCTTCTATAGCGCAGTGAGAGATTGATGTGTGTGCCATTTATTCATGTCTTTAAAGCACACCTCTGATCACACCTGACCACACCTTTCAGGAAAGCTGGTCATGGTCAGGGGTGAAACAGGCTTCAAACTTTCATCCAGAGGGGACAGCAAAAAAGTGCTTTTTGCCCTCATGTAAAGACCTTTGCACACTGAGTCCAATTGATTTGTGTGTTTTTTGTCATCCAGGAAAAAAAAAAGTACCACACGAAAAGCTTGCACACTGACGGTTTTTTGTTCTATTTAAAAGTTTGCGGTACGAGACAAAATGAAAAGATAAATTTGCTCCCTTGTTTCTCTCCACTGAATTCTCTGACTGTCACAACACAATTCTGGAAACTCAACTCAGCCGAATTAGACTTTTCATAGTTTGAAGCCTGAGGTTTTTGCTCACAGGGACTACTTTTACATGCACTTACCTCATTAGTTGAAACTTTCTCCACATTTAGTATCTGACATTTTGCTATATCTGTGACAGAAAATATGGAAAATAATAATAGGTTCCCTTTAAACATACAATACTTTTGACTGTCAGCCTGTGCTTTTCAGTATCTTCTTTAAGGTGTTTCAGCTTATTTTTTTAAGGTCAATAACAGTTTCTGTAACCAGCTTCATTTATTTATTCTTCAGTTATTAGTGTCCTTTATTTCCTAAAATACAAAGTTAGTGTTGGAAAGCAAGTCTTTCTGGTCAAAAATGACACAATAAATGAATCCAGCCATCCAAAACCAATCCCCACTTGCTATTTGTGCTGTTTTAAGGGTGTATGTTTTCATAAATATACAAAGTAAAAATATTCACTAGAATAATGGAAACATGTAAATAACCTTTTTACAACCACCTTTCTGACCTATGTTTTAGTATTCCTTTAGATCAACCTTAGAAATGAAACCTGTAAAAAAAATGTTAATAAATGCATATTCAACCTAATTAGAAACATCTTTATTGTCAATTTATATCATCATATATCATTGGTATTGACTGCAGCATGTGGATGTGAGTTGCATGATGTGCTGCAGGTGCTCATACTGTAAGTACATATTTATAGGAGGTCAGTTAATATCTTTGTTGTATAAAAGAACACATAAATGACAATTCTTTAATAAAAACGATACAGGAGTCGGACTTCATCAGAAAAGGTGCACTGAGTCTCGTTATAAAAGGTCTGCAGCATAAAATGAGCAGTTATATGGTTCAGCTTTAGTTGCAAATACCAGAATGACTTGATTTATTCCCTTTATGTAGTTTAATAACTGAGATGTTCTCTGGTTCATCTACCAGATTTCCCTTTTTGTTTCCTGGTGGTGTTTTCCTGAGTGAAAGGAGTCGACAGGAGATTGTTGTAATAAGATTAAATCTATTTTTTTCTAATCCCCACTTCCTCTCTCACTAGTGACTAAGAATCTTTTCCCCTTATGTGAGGAAGTGTGAAAAGCATAAAGTGAATGATGACTTCTACGTTGAGTAACGTTGGCGTTTCCTTTAAGACGATCTTAACCACGTTCTCTGGCACGTCCTCACTTTCCACGCCTCCTCTTTCTTTAAAGCGAAACTTTGGTGTTTCTCAACCTGGACCCCGTTTTCCTATGATTTTGTGACTGATTAAAACAACAGTTTCTGAAACTGGTCCAGTGTTAAGAGAGAGCGCTGCAGCTGGAAGTCAGGAAACAGGCTTTAATGTAACCACTTGGGGCATTTGTGCATTGTCAATTTACGTCCACTAAAATTCTTTGTTTTTGTCACTGATGGGCTCAGATTATTATCCTAATTGTCTGACAACATTATGGGAAAGATCAAACAGAGATAGACCTTTTGGTTATAGAACAAGATCCTTTTTGTTTAACCAAAAACAGCCCGAAATCGCTATCGCCGAAACCCAATAACAATAATTGAGCCCATCAATGAAAAAAAACCAAAACGCTTTTATTAGAAAATACATTGGTGCACAAATTCCCCTGAGTGGTTACATTAACACAAGTGTCATGGCTGCCAGTTGCAACAGTCTCACTCAATACTGGACTAATTTTAAAAGTTGTTTTTCCCATTCGTCACTTAGACACAAATAGGGTTAGGGTTGAAAAATACCAAAGTTATCCTTCTTAAGTCTTTTGAAAAAAAAAAAGAAAAAAAGCCCTCTCCTTCACGGTGCAGCATAAAGTCTTTCACTTCTTTTTTTACATTCAGCAACAGTTTTGCATCCATCTGTACATCCTTGAAGCACGATTGTATAAAAAAGTAAATGATCCAATATTAAGGATTTGTCATTTTCATGGTCATCCTGTCAGAGCCAGCCTCGTTGACCATAAAAAGATTTTAGATGATTGATTTGATTGGGACTGCAGAGAAATCAGAGACAGTTTCTTTAGTGTCAAAATCATCTCAGACTTTGATTTCATCCTCGTCGTCCATGTAACTGTAGGACATTTTGTTCCTGCTGATCATCATCTCTGAATCTGCCACCTCCACCCGGCTCTGTCCCTTAAAGTGGCTGACGCCGTAGTGGCGTGCGAGCACATCTGTAGCGCTCTGGAACCGCTCACTCTCCATCCGTATCCCCAACCTCACTCGCTCAGGAGACCCCATCACCACATCAGGGACTTTAACCTCCACCACCTCCTCCTCCTCCCACTGCGGGCTCTTCCTGCCCCCGCAGTCCTCTTTCAGAAGGGAATCCACGTACGAGATAGTAGCCGAGTCCATCTCTGATTCCTCGTTGGTCAGCCCACACGCAGATCCCGCTTCCTCTCCCTCCCAAGCGTGGCCCTCCGAATGGCTGTCGATCAGGCCGAACACCTCGCTCATGAGGGAGGGGCCTAGGTCAAAGGTGAAGGTGTCCAGGGAGGTGAGGGAGGGCAGGGAGTCGGAGTAGGCGGTGGAGGTAGGTATGGGGTCAGAGGTCAGGATGGAGGCAGAGCAGGTGGATAAGATGGCGTCGGTGGGATCGGTCAGAGAGCCTCGGTGGATGTTGGGGGAGCAGGAAGTGGGGAGGGAGATGGAGGGCTGCTGGCGCTCAGAGCGGGAGAGACGAGGCAGAGTGACGAAACCAGACTCCAGACCTGAGGAGAGGACACAGAGAAGATTCAGTCACACGCTTCACATGGTTTACCTTTCACTTCCAACAGGGGGCGACGTAAAACCATCTGAAAACACCCAGCCTGCAGTGCTGGAGCCGCTGAGTTGTTCAGCGGTATGAGGAGTAAATCATGATCTGCCCGACGCTGCCAGATCACTTAACAAGTCACACACTCACACACTGCACACACTTCATGATCCAAACGGCTAAAATTACCGCAGCACCTCTCAAAGCCAGCTGCAAGGGGACGAAAGGCTGGAGGGTTTTCATACCAACCAAAGACAGTGGTGCACCCCAGGAGGGGCGAGGGGGGCCATTAAAGGCTGTGGCGTGCTCATTTTTTTAAGAGTGCAAAGGTAGTGGTATTTTGTGACCACTAGACAGCCTAAGGCACTGGTTTCCAATGTGGGGGGTCCTGACCCCAAATCTAGGGATTATGAGGCTTCCTTGATTATAAGGGGTGTAATAAAAAAGGTTTTAAAATGATATAATAGGCCTTTATGTTAGCCATTAATATCTGTGAAGAAATCTAAATCATTTTTTTGTTTTAAGTTTAGATTATTAATTAACCCTTTGAAACTTGGGCTGACATCACTTTTCTTGTGCTTCATTTAGATGCCTTTCACAAGCATTTACATATTTGAACCTTGAGTAAACTGGACTGATTTCCTTCAAAAACATGAGAAAAAGGCAATGAGCAACTTGGCAAGAAATATCCCGGAAATTAAGAGAAATTTGCTTGCGACCTTTGTTTAAAATTGACATTTTAAATTATCTGTATAAATTAATCTATAAATAATCTATAAAATTTTTTTGCTTGATTTATTTTGGTTTGTGGGTTTCGTTTTTTTCCCCTAATTTTCAGGTCATTAATTACACTTTTTAGTTATTTCTTGGGTCATTTCTTCTTAGTTGCTCATTGCCTTCTTCCTGTGTTTTGGAATCAACCCAGTTTGTACAGGTTTCAAATGGTTAAGTCAGTGCTTTCCCAGTATCTCCTCGAGTACCACTTCTCCTATCTCTCCCTGCTCCAACACAGCTGACTGAAATGATCACCTCGTCATGAGCTCCTGAAGCTGCTTGATAGCTAGATGATCATTTAATTCAGCTGTGCTGCAGCAAGGATACATCTAAAACACGCAGGACAAGTGGTGCTCGAGGAGAGGTTTGGGAAATGCTTGTTTATTTTATAAACTTAAAAAAAAAAATCTCACAGGATAAGGGCCTGATCACAAGCAATATTTACAGAGCCTTCCTTTTCTGCCCAAAAGCCTCATTCTGCAAAGTATGCAGGTTAAACATAAAAAATGACTAAAAGAACAACAGCAAAGCACCAGGGAGAAGAATACATTGCAAATGTAAAAAAATATGTTTGATTGTTAAAGTCTAAAAAAAAAACACAATGCAGTAAAAATCATAAAAAAAAGTTGCTAAAAAATAACAGGAAAACTAATTTCTAATGCAATATTTACAGGAAATAATCTGCTAAAAATGTCCCCAAATTGCTCACTTTACACAAACTTCCTGCAGTTGTTGCGTTCACTATTTAGCGTAACTGTGCAGTTTATCAGTTGTTCCATGCTGTTATTGTTATGCATTTAATTTCAAGTGAAGATTAACACGCTTTAAGCGGGGAGCAAGAAAGAAGTAATCAGTGAAACCAGCTGATGGAGGAGCTGGTTGGATGAAAACCTGCAGATTCTCTCCCCCATGTGTCATAATTACAGTATCTCCAATTAACAGTAAGCTGTGAATTATGTGACTTTTATTAAGGTTTTGTGATAAAAAAAAAATGTCAACACACACAGACACACACACACAGAGGGGAGGTGAGACTGTACGGGCATGAGTGTGGTGTTAATGTGAGCCTCTCAGACAGCCTGTTGCCAGCTCTGTCTGGATCTCTGTGTGTTATCAGCTGCTGATTATGAGCCAAGGTGATTCATAAGGGCATCTGGGGCAAATCTGTCTACATCAGTGGGTAGAGCTGATGGATGTATTTTACTAAACCTCCAGGGCTGAAAAATGAAGCCAACGCTCAAGTGCCAAAAACTGCAGTTCCTCCAACGTCCACTTAAACTTGTGTCATGTTAAAATGCCCAACTTTAAGGCAGAAAGAAACATGCTTACAGCGTGGTGCAAGAAACAGGTTTTGGTCTCTGTAGCTGTAACATTTGTGACAACTGTATGGGGATCAATTTTTACATAACTCACTGGTTTGCATTTTATTAAGGCTTAAAGTTACACATATTTAAACTCAGGACCTCTCAGAGTGACATGCTGTGTGAGAGGCGTCCTTACAGTCTAAAGCTGCTTTTAAACTGTCTGTTCAAGGCCGGGATATCATGCTGTCAAGCCACCTCACCATTCTGTATGAAAGGTATGATTGCAGAATTGGGGGACAGAGTTATCTGATCTTTAAGCTGCCACGGGGGTAGTCACAGTGCTGAATTAGTGTAAAAGGGAAAACCCGCAGGATACCACAATGCACAGGACGGATGTGGCGTTTTGATAGCGTGTTATGTGTGCGACCCACCACAGGAGATTTAAAAAGTAGCTAAGAGCAGCCAGCGGATAACTCAAAGAAGAAGGACAGCTACCGTGAAGATCCACAAATTGTGGAAAAAATGAGTTTGGGGAACTCCTTAACTTCCGAGCAGAGGACAAGATCAGCTGTCATATTATTATCATATTGTCATATTATATTATTATTGACATGTTATGTTATTGTTTCGTTTAAAAAGTGATTCTGACGCATATGTTATATGACACACTAGTGGCTGGCATTGTGTTAAATGTCATGCCCATCACACCTCTTTTGCTTTTGCGATGCTGGCATGCTGTCTAAAATCACACAGTGGAGTGACATAATGCTGTCATTTTTTAGTTCTGTGTAAAAAAAAAAGGAGGCTTTAAAAAGAGACTTTGTAGTGGCTCTATAGCGCCATCTCTGCGCAAAAAGTCCCTCTTTCCTCCATATCGCAACTCCAAATATGGTCACTACTGGCTCCAAAAAACAACATCGCAACAGCCAAAATGCCAAGCTTATGGCTTCTAAACAGGAGTCCACAAACCAATGGGTGACGTCACAGTGGCTATGTCCTTTATTTTGATAGTCTATAGTTTCACTGCAGCTCTACAGACAGTTTCTGCAGTTTCCAGTTAACACAGGTTTGACCTTTGTGTCTCACTTTGTTCAGCAGCAGTGCCTTTTAATTTGAAAGAGACATCTGCCCTTAATCTTAGGTACCATTTTGGGATTTGGTGGTGCACTTCTTCTTAATCCTTGAATGACTGTGCGAAAATAGATGACATCATGTTTGAGGAATTCCAAGGGACTTTTTCCAGTGATACGAAAAACGGATGGTTAGTCGCTCGGAATTAAAGAGCAAAAGCTTCCTTCAATCATTATAAAGGGAGAAATCCAGAGTTTAAGACACATTTTCACTTAAGCAGACCAGCCACGATGAGTAACTTATTTTACAGCAAAAGCACATTTTTGGGTCTCATGTAGGTAACAAAAGGTGGGTTTATTTAAGTATTTCTGCTAAAAACAGTAAATGAGAGTGAACCAAAACAGTACATTTTAAATATGCTACAATCAATATTTGTATATGAATGGCTCAACCCTTTAATACCTTAGCAAATTGATTTGATTTCTTTAAAAAAAAAACGTGGGGAAAAGGCAATAAGGATCTTACCAAATAATGGCCCAGAAACGAGCAGGATATTGTTTTTTAAAGAAAAAAGAAAAAAAAGAAAGTAATAAACAAATACAAACAAGAAAATGGCAAGAAAATTATTTTTTAAAAATGTGTGTATATAATTTTATATATAAAATTCTATTACATAAAAAATATACATATATTTAAAAAAATCAACACTTTTAAACACTTTACTTAACATTATAGTAAATAGTAATAGTAATATAGTAGTAATATAGTAATAGTAAAATAGTAAGTATAGTAAATATAAACAACATCTGTTTTTTTTCAACTTTTTATTTCTGGGAATTTGTGGGACATTTCTTGTCAAGTTAGTCACTGCCTTTTCTCCAATGTTTTTTCAAAGAAATCAAACCAATTTTCTCCGGTTTCAAAAGTTAATAAAAATATATATATATAAATTTATCACCACACTCACCATAGGAGCTCTTCTTGTCCTCTGGCGTGCTTTTAGAACTGGGGAAGAGCACTCTGGTGGTTGGAGTCCCATTGGGCAAATCCACATCCAGCCTGGGGGAGAGAGATGGCATTCTTGATGATGGGAGAAATGGCAGGAGGTGGTGGCGACAGATCCTTGACTCCTCCTGTTGCTCGGTTGTCGGAGCCCCTCCTGATCTGACGCAGCGTCCTGGAGAAGAACGCTCCGATCTTGTTGTCGGGGCTGGAGACAGAATCCGTCTCCCCGTTACTCCCGTTGGCCGTGCCTCCGTGGTTGCTAAGGAAGGAGGTGTCCCCGAAGACATCGCCGCCACGGCCCACATGCATTGTGTGGCGAAAGTCGCCCAGAGGAGGGCTAATCATGTCCAACGTGAGGTCACCTTTGTGGCGGCGTTTGCTGTGGGAGTGCGAGACCAGACCTTTGAGGCCTGACAGCTTTTCCTGAAGATTCATGGTCACAAGAGGTGAACGGCTTCCTGAAAATAACGTCTAGAGTTGCCTTTAATTCCACTGAATGGCAAAAAGAGCTTAGATTTATACCAAAATCACTGACAGTCCAGCAAAGTATGACCTGAGCTCTTAAAGGTTACTCCAAGATCTTGAAACCGTGTAATTTCTGAACTCTCAGCCTGCAGCGCCAAATAGTTTCCCGCAATATTATCTCTGTTTATCATGTGCAGGCCAAACTCTGTCCCACTCTTTGTAGCTCGTTGTTATGCATAGCTGGCTGAATTAAACTGCCATAAATCGAGGAGAACACTGTGCAGTTGTGTTCCTGGAAACAGCCGGTTGGAGTGTGGTCAGGTCGCCTGGTTTCCCCCGCTCGCCTTGGGCTTTGGCTTTGTCGACATCAGCTCAGAAATAGGTCTGAGTCCAGCTGCAAACGGTTCTGCGGTCGCACCACGGAACCATCTACGGAGAGAAAAAACAGGGAAAAAACATCTATCTTTAAAATGCAGACAGGGATGCATTTGATTTTGAGGGATGTTGAGAGAAATGGATGACATTTGCAGTTTATTCTGTGGAAGATTCAGTGAGAGACCACTGTGCTCAACACTGTACATAAACTAGATCTGTCTTTCTGCAGGTTTTTGGGATTCCAAAGGTCTGCTGGTCTGGAACCAGCTAAATTTAGACCACAGTCTCTCCTCTGTGCAACAACTCAGAGTCCGCCTCTCATCCATAAAATGGGTGGACTTTCAGGGAATTCCTGCTTCCATTTTGTCCTGCTTTGTCTGGCCTGAAGGTTACGCAAAGTTCATTTTACATTTCACTGAGAAGACTTATCACGCTCTTAAAGCCGAGCAGCAGCCCTCATTCAACAGGATCAGATTTGTTTATAAACAGGCAAAGTATGCTGAGCGAGATAGGAAGAGATAATCAACATTTCCTGATAAGAAAACCATGACTGCTTTTAGCTGTGCTGCTACCGAGCCCCAAGACTGTCGGAAGGCAGGAAAAGAAGTCAGATGAATCAAAAATGCAGTATGTTAATTAATTATACTCTAATTAATATTGAGAGTGAAAAGGAAATAATAGGTCTTGAAATTTTTATCTCTAATCTGCAAAATAATGAGAAAAGCTCTGTGTTTTTTTCCTTGCAATCGCAGTTAATTGGATTTTTTTTATGTTTTCACATGTTTTCATTGTGAGTTATTTTGCATTTTAAAACAGTTTTGAAGTCCACACTGACAAAGTAAAGCAGTTCTTACTAGATTGTCTCGATGAGGAATCAAATGACAGAAAAAAAAGAAAAAAAAGTGCATGGACTAACATGAAGTGTTCATGTCAGTAAAGGGGAGACTCATGGGTACCCACACACAACCCATTCAGATATATTGAGGTTAGAAGTCAAGGGACCCCTGTGAAATGTCCATGCTGTTTTCCATCGCCAAAATTTAGCCTTTGGAGTGTTATTGTTTTTAGAACAACTGGATTCCCCACGTCTTCTAGTTTCATTATATATCAGTATCATCACTCTATATTCAAAACTCTGTGCAGCCTCTAAAAGATGAGAATGCTGGCAGGTGATTAACATGATTTTAAAAAATTAACACATTTATTATGGACCTTAATCGCATCGCAATCAATGCGCTGACGGCCCTAGCTTTTACATTTCTTCTTATCTCTTGTATAAAAAATATTATAGATTATAGGGGAGAGTTACATTAAGGTCGTGACACACCAAGCCAACGGTTGGCCAAACACCCATTTTGGGCTGACAGCAAGCACCCACAGCCATCTTGAGTGGGGTGTTTCCCACGCCGTTAGCCCTCGTCATACCTCACCGGCTTTTATTCTGCTGACACAGGAAAATATGCTTTATTCTTTCTGCTCTGGATTGTGTTGTTTATGTGCTAACTGGCTAACTAGCATTGTGGCAGTCCCCTGATTTTCTGTTTTCTAATGGTGGTTACAGACGACCGCAATCTGCTGGCATGGAGGGGTATCTCCTCTCACGCAGGTGCAGAACAGTAGTGCTTGTTGGCTGTTCATTTGGTGCGTTTCTGTGCAATTTTTGGCCCGAGACATGGCAACGTAGCATGGGGATTTCGTTGCTAGTTCTCGGATGTCTGCTTTGTGTTTTGTCACAGACTTGAAATGTAACGTGTTGCAGTTGGACTTCCTCCAGGGGTCAGTGCACAATTACACACTCTGTGTTCAGTCACGTCATTCAATTAACATGACCTTGAATTGGCATTCGCTGACACCATATTTCTGTTACCAAAATTTTACCCTCTCACTCTTTTTTTTACCAATTGATTGAAGAAAAATTATCAACCTTCACTGTTTTTTTGCAATTTTTTTTTTTTCCTTGATGTGCTTGATGCATTCAGTTATATTTTTGACTTGAATGACAACCTTTTACTTGTATGTTTTGGAGCTCCATACTTCCCAAAGTCTGTAAGTCTGTAATGAAGGCAGACTGAAAAATTGGCCTTTGCTCGTGTGTTGTTCTTTGCCAGCAGAGTAATGGATATCCAGCTCTAAAATATTTTGATAGCATAAGGCAGCCCTAAGACAAGGACCTCTGGTTCTTTTTAAAAGCTTTCCACTGCAGCAGCTAAACGTCGGCGGGCCTCCCACGCATGCACGGCCCCGTCTGGCTTCATTAATGACCTGCTATGGTTCAAGAGACGTGGATTGCGTCAGGTCCAAGGCAGCCCTTCTAATTTGCTGCTGACCGCAGTCCCAGGCCCTGCGCTCCTTCTTCCCTGGCTGGTGGTATTTAAGAGGGGCATCTGGGAGGAAACACGGCACATACCAACACTGAGTAGAGCCATATCAAGGCTCACAGAGAGACACTGGGGACCAGTACACCAAGGTGTGATGTTCAATATGAGATGAGCCTGCAGGGACCTTGTGCATGTTCCCATGAACCACACACACACACGCTGTTTGGGAAATAGTTTGTCTGTGGAGTGTCCCGGAGGTGACATTTTCTGTAGGCCAACCTGGAAGCTAACGTCGCCCTGGTTCCCCCGTCAACAAGCATATAGGATTTTTCCATTGGATTTTGGATCTTTGCAGAAAATAAGCTCAGTTGTAAACAAATATTTATGATACTTACACATTTTGTTCAGAATGCCACTTTCGGGGTTTTCGAAGTTCATTTTAACCTAGTAGTAGCTTTTTACTTCTGGCAATTGCATTTAGGCTTCAAAAAATCCCCCAAAGTATTTTTCATTTTTAAAGATTATCTTCCTGAGCAAAGCATGTAAGTATCACAAATGTTTGTTTACCACAGAGCTTATTTTCTACAATGATCCAGTGTTAACCACAAACTTTATATAAGGCTTCTAACCAAAACTCCAGTCAAAAAAAACGGATTTCCAGTTTATGGGACTCATTACTGGGGCTCTCTATTGGTTAAACAAGAAAAAAACCTCAGTCTAATTGATTTAAGTATTACAGGAACAGGCCATTAATTACTCTGACTGTGCTTACGGAAAGCTCTGGTGTTTTGTCTTTGCCTGTAATCCTGTTAAAGACCTTTGACCACAGCTCAGAGGGGGTCGCTCCCTCTGACTCTATCTGGACCCTCTGGGCAAAGCTCATTTTATCTGCACATATGCTGTTCTTCTCCGCTCCTCTGATATCTGAGTGACTCAAACACAGCAGCCAGCACCCTCAGGCAGATAAAACAGCCTGAAAAACACCACAAGAACCCAATATTTTGAGTCTTCAAAAGGTAATAAGTTTAACACTGTAATCCCACAAGCAGCCTTGGATATTAGAACAGAATAGGGAACCTCTCGACAGGAGGGACTTGGACATACCCTGGATTATCCTCTAATCCTTCATCTCGACCGTTACCCCCCTGTAGGCCAGGCGCCTCTCTTCAGCAAGGCCTGGTTGCTACCCACTCCACTGGTTTCTGTCAGAGAAGACAAAAAACAACAACATTTTCATAAGAGAATCAAGTCAAACTGAAGCGACTGAAGCAGGCTGGGAAAGTGATTTAAATTTTATTTTCACAAAAAGGAGTGAATGGGGAGGATGGCAAAACAGAACAGAAATTGAGACATCAGGAATGCATGCTGAGAAAAATGAGAGAGAAACGGTCAGATGAGGAGAGGAAACAAAGAGATGTGACAAAGGGGGACATACGAGAGATCAAGACTGAGACATAACTGTTACTGGTTTTTTTTTTTGTACCATTTTTTTGGTAATTCCCTGACTTATTATTTACTGGATGGATCACCATTTAACACCTTCACCCAAGATGAATTGTACATTGAACAAAAATTGAAGCACAACATTTTTTTTTTTTTTTTGCACCCATTTTTTACAGGTTTAAGTTAACCCTTTGAAACCTGGACTGACATCAGTTTCCTTGTGCTGCACTCAGACACCTTTAACAAGCCTTTACAGCTTTTGAACATAAACACAACTGGTTTCATTCCTTTCAAAAAAAACATGGGAAAAAGGCAATCAGCAAAAAACTCTGTAAATGTGACAAAAAAAACATATATCACTGAATATATATTTATTTATTTTTTTTTAATTAGGCTACAAAAATATTTATATTTTATTCATTTTTTAAATTTTAATTTCCAGTAGTTTTTGTTATTTTACTTTTTTTTTTTATTAATTATTTTCTTGCTAATTTTTGGGTTGCATATTGCCGTCTTTGCATGTTTTTTTTTTTTTTTTTTTTTTTTTTTTTCAAGAAAACCAAGCCAAATTGCTCAGGTTTCAAAGGGTTAAAGATCAAAGACTTTTTTAAGATTATTTTTTGGGGCTTTTATTGCCTTGAATAGACTGGACTCTTTGAGAGTGAAAGGGGGAGAGAAAGGGGGCGATGTGCAGCAAAGGGGCTGAGGCCAGATTTGAACCCACAGCCACTGCGGTGAGGATACAGCCTCTATATATGGGGCGCTGCTCTATCCACTGAGCCACCAGGCACCCCAAAGCCTTTTTTTTAAGCACTCAAGAGACTACTGTCGAATTTTAATTGCAAATTTTTCCAAGATAATGCATCCATCTGTGTGTCTGATTAAACAGCACCATTACTGCGCAGGTGTGTGTTGGGATGGTCACAATAAAAGGCTAAAATGTGCAGTTTGAGCACACTACACAGTGGCACAGATGTCACAAGTTTTGAGGGAGCAATGTACTGCTCAATTCTGGGACAAAACATTGGAGACGTCTCATGATGGTGACGTGAACATTGAGCTCATGATCAACAGCTCTGAAGGACATTTCTGCAGTGAGCAGCCAATGGCACGCTCCATCTGTTTCATTGTGCTGTGTAATAAAGCGTTACATTTTAGTGTGTCCTTTAATTGTGACCATCCCAAAGCACACCTGTGAAGTAATGATGTAATCAGCCACACCTGTCAGGTGGAGGGATTATCTTGGGACATGAGAAGTGCTCACTAATACAGATTTGAACATATTTGTGACCAAAACCTGAGGGAAATATCTCTACTGATTGCATGGAAAAAGTCTATTTTGGGACTAGTGTGCCATCTTGTGAGGAACCTGCTGCAGTGGTTACCTGCTTACTTTTTTGCTTTATTTGGCTAAAAAGTTACATTGGTCAAATCTGATGGAGAAGGGAACAAAGACCTGTGAAGAACGTGACTCCCAAGCAACAGTATTTGGACAAATTAATTATGATCAACACAGACTATGATCTAGCAGCCAGCGACTGGATTACAGACCTTGATGCACTACCTTCACTCGTTTCTAGACTGAGTGCATTCACTTTGCTGAATTTAAAAGCTACAAATCCCCAGAAGCTTGTGAACAGCTTTGCAATGACTGGATGCAAGATCTGCTCATTTACCAGCTGGCAAACAGCAGGAGCGCAGCCATGCTCACAAAGGTAAGACAACACTCCTCATTTTGGCCCCATCAGTCTATTAAAGGGGTCCTTAATTGTTTTGTGTAGCATTTTTGTCCTTGTAAAAAGTCTTAGAGTAATAAAAGCCCAAAGTCCAGCCAAAGGGAGCTCTCTCTCCCTCAGAAAGACACTCTAAGCCGCCTGAAACAGCTCGTTTGAGTGTCAGTGTTTACTTCCATAACTTGGTGATATCACCATGTAACAAATAGAAAATAATGTGCATAGAGAGAGCCAGCCGGCCAATCGGAGCAGACTTCTCAGGGGGCGGGACATAAGCTCAGACAGACTGTTTCAAAAATTAGCATAATAGGGATCCTTTAAACCAAACAAAATACAAAACACTCTACAGGTATAAACAAGTTCAATCTAAGAGCCTTTTAAATAAAATTCACACTAAAAGTGAAAATATATTTCCACTGGTGTCAGTTTTAATAGAACAAAATCACACTAATGCTTATCTGCACAGATAAAATATACTAATGAGAAGGCTGGCGGGCAAGAACAGTGGCGACTATTGTGTGATCTCAATGCATAGAGTTGTTTTACTAAGATTATTTCATGCATCTAACAAGCAGAAACTGTACATTTCCTGTGAAAGTCTATTTTAAAAAGAGGCAGTGCATTTAACAGGCATTTTTTGACACGGTGTCCTGGAATGTCAACAACAGATGCTGTAAGATTCCTGTATGTCCTATGTAGACATTAATGGCAGAGACCAAGCATCGATATTCGACAAGTTGGGGTGAGAGTGTGTTCTTTTTTGGCACTCGGGGGATTATTTCTCTGTAATGCTGTGAGTGGCCACTGGGAAAAATTATAAGAAAAAAGCTGAGCTGCTTTCCTGGGGGCCTGGAGATAAAAACTGTTGAATCTCAATACCCAGAAATCCTGCAGCAAGACATCAGTAGACCAGACTCAATCACTCTTGGCAGGGAAACAGCTCCAGTTTGTTATACAACTGCATTTTTGCATTAAAACGTCAGCTTCGTTCATCTTTCTGCTGCAGCTTTGAGCCGGATTTTTTGTTCAGGCATCTCAGCATTCAGGGGATTTCGATGCATTCATACATCACAGCCTGGCTCGATCAAATATTTCCATGTCACTATGTACAGTATTTGCTTGAGGTGGCTTTGCTGGATATAAACCAGGGGAACCACAGTCTAATAGGAGCCTTGTGTGTTGTGTGTATGTGTGTGTACGAGCGCATTCCTGAGCAGAGCATCGGTCGGTGGAGTCTCTCGATTACGACCATCAAACATCCTTCTTCTCGACCTTGGCGCTGATTGAAACCACGTTTCGGTCTGAACCAAATTTTTTCTAAATTCTCTTTCCTCACTTTTTCTTCTTTTCTCAATTTCTTTCCCCTCTCATTTCTTTTCCATTTTTGCCTTCTGATGTCTTTAATCTTCTCTCCTTTTATCTACACTCATTCTGAAACTTTTCCTCTTTGTCCCAGGCTTTTTCTCTTTCTATTTTTTTTTTCATTCTTTGCTTCTCTTTGTGTGTCTTGACTGACTTAGGAAGCAGCTGTTTGGGCCCACACACCACACACACACACACACACACACACACACCACAATCTCTACTTTTGATGCATTAACTCCAAAATGTTTACTCTGCTACAGTTTGTCTTGAGTATAATCAGCGCTGGACTTTGTGTTTTCTCCCCCTCCCTCCTCTCTGCCTCTTTTTCTCATGTCCTTCACTTGCTAACCCCGCTAACCAGGTGAACAAACATACAAGATAAGGCCGCATTTTTCAGCCCTGCTCTTTGACTTTCAATTACGTCCCTATTTTTGCCGTCCATGCTCGGTCTGAGTCCAAGCAAAACATGGCTACACTTCCTCCTCAGTCAAGAAAACAGTTTCATGCTTCGACAAATATCCACACTCTCCGAGGTTCTGCGCTTCCTCCCGTGATTTGCATCTGCTCGAGCTGGCGGTCCCAATTTGCCCAGTTTGTTGCCTCTCTGTGTCCATTTATATCTCCTCTGAGCTCATACATAAACTTTTTTCTTTCCTTCTCCCTTTCTTCCACCCAACATATGTCCATGCTCTATTCTTTTGATATTACAGGTCTTTAAAGTTGAAAGTTTACCTATAAGAGCACAAAGTATTTCTAAATTTGATCTTATCACTTACACTGTATATTGATATCATTGTATACTTCAGTACCAACGATACGTTTGAGATCATTTAGGAAGAGTGGCACCATTACATAGTTTGTCCACCAGAGAGCACTGACAAGTGTATTTTTTTATGTGTTTTTTAATAACTTTTTTTGTTTCTAGTTTTTAGGCATTTTTCTTTACTCTACTTTTTACTTTTTTTGCTATTTTTGGGGGAAATTTTTCTAAATTTGCTCATTGCTTTTTTCCATGTTTTTGAAAGAAATAAAGCCAATTTGCTCAGGTTTCAAAGGGTTAAACAAATAACACATTTCGGACATTTCGGAAAATATGTTTTATTACTTTCTTGCTGAGAGGTGATGAGAAAAGATACAACTATCATATTTGTCCGCAACACAGTCTCCTCCCAACTCGTCAAATATCTCTGTTTTGTCTGTGGACATCTAAATATGACGCACTGGGTATCCTCCTGTAGATGTTGTTAATGTTCTGGGATGCCGTGTTTAATCAACATCTGTAATATGTATTGTGTCTCTTCAAAAAAAAAAATGAAAAAACGTATGTTTTTACAGGAAATATGCAATTTCTGCTCGTTCGATGCATACAGTAGGTAAAACACTTCACACTGACATTAATTTCATTGTACAACAAAAGAATGTGATTAGGTTTAAAAAACAAAAAATCATGGTTTGGTTTGAAATTCAAACGGGAAACAAACTCGGTGCTTCCAGGTGAAAGTCTGAGGTATGTTGGACCCATCCACGTCCTGTCCCCCTTGTGACTTTCCAGTGCCTTATATAACATTGTTACCTGCAGTGTTTTCAAACTGATGCCATTCGTGGCTCTCTAAGCAGTACTATCTGTTAAAATCTAACATATTTTAATCTCCTTTCGGTTATAATGCCTGTTAAAAATATTTTCCTTTGTAAACATGTAAGGCCTAACAGCGTGTCCTAACAGCCAGCAAGTGTCCCCACTTAATGTATTAAATATGCACTTCTGTAATGTCATGTAAACAAACCACTGTACTTGTCTGCTGTGCGCTCATGTAAACAAACCCTATGTAATATCAGCTGTGCGCTTGAGATTATAGGTTTAAGACGTAACCACTTGAAAGATGGGTGAGTGGTTGCTGTCTTTCTGTGTTTGAGCAAATTGGCTTGATTTCATTCAAAAACATGGGAAGAAGGAAATGAGCAATAACAGAAGAAATGACCCAAAAGCAAGTAAGAAATAAGTAAAAATGTACAGAATGTAATGTAATATATGTAAATGTATGTATATGTAATGTAATATGTAATATAATTTTAAATATTTAATCATGATTATGATAAATATATTTTTCCCTAGCTTTTGTCTTTTTTTTCTGAAAAAAAAGCTTTTTTTAAAAAAAATATATATATATTATTTTTATATCTACTAAGTTTTTGCAATTTGTGGATTTCTTTTTTTTTTTTTTACCAAGTCCTTACTGATTTTTCCCTTCATGTTTATTAAAGAAATCACACACATTTACTCAGAGTACAAATGTTTAAATACTTCTAGGTGTGTGAAAGCAGCACAATAAGAGTGACGACACTCCAGGTTTCAAATGGTTCAACTATGATAGTTAAAATTCCTCACAATAAGAAATTCAGAGATCCACACAGCTGACAGCAGAACCCTATGTCTTCCTTCTCTGTGGGGGTGTGGGGTGGAGGGGTGGATCAAGTTGTGACCATTTGGTGACTGTGATGAAGCACTTTTCCCAACATCATCATGTGTGGCAAAAAAAAGAAAAAACAGTCAGGGAACCCTGTGGTGTGAAAACAAATACAGCAGCCGGATTCAGAGTTCACACCTCTGAAACTAACCCCTTCCTGACTGGTTGCGTCAATGACACCCAAAGGTCACAAAGGGTCCCTCTCGGAGGAATGTTGAGCTCAGGTTGAAACCGCAGGGAATGTCTGCACCCATTTACTTGATCACGTAGTGCATCATTAGTGTAAATCATACAGGGTATGTACAGGAAACATGCATGTGTTAATCATTTGTGCATACAGGAGGCTGACATATCAAAGCATGTACTCAGGGAGGATATACTGTACGCCTACTCTGGGACCTACAGAGCCAGTTAACCCTTTGAAAACTGGATCGACATTTGTTTTCTTGCACTCAGATGCCTTTCACAAGTAAGCCTTTGAACCCTGAAAAAAATAGTTTTATTTCTTTCAGAAACAATAGTAAAAGGTGACAAGGAATTTTTTTGAAAGTTAGCTGGGGAGATTATTAGATATTATCAGAAAATGATGGAAAAATGTCCAGAAAACTATATTACATTTAATTATTTATTTAAAGTTATGTTACAGGGGAAAAAAAAGAAAAAGTGTCATTTTTAGGGCTTTCTTGAGGTCATTTTATTGTTTTTTTTTAAATTATTGTTATTTTGAGGTATTTTGGGGCCATGTCCTCTTAAGTTGCTCGTTGCCTTCTTCTCATGTTTTTGAAAGAAATCTTCTTGCTCAGGTTTCAAAGAGTTTCCGATGAAAAACTCGCTTGAAGACTTAGTTCGTCACTGCATGTTGTTTATTGGATTCTGTGTTATTATCGCTGCAGCAGACAGGCTTTTTATTGATCACCTCTGTGCATGTTTGTTTATTGGCGGGGCCAGTGAGCTCTTCAATCAATGTGTGTGTGTGTGTGTGTATATGTGTGTGGCATTTCACATGGCCTCCCTCGTGGCCTGCTGGCAGGTTGCAGGGGTCACAAGGCCACTGCCCCTCCAACTTGTAACAAGTCCAACACGGTGCTGTTTGTCTCCATAATTAAAACACCTCAAGGCCATCAACTTCTTCAACCTTCTGTCATGTTCCCCTGACTCACAGCACATCTGGTCATGTCACTGACATGTATGTAAACTGATAGTCATGTAACTGCTGTAATTACAAGGCAGCAAATCAAAGCACTGGCAGAGTTTATTTCGACTGAGAATTTACTGCCGCTGGATATAAACAGAACTGACCGAGTTTAATGTCTGAGACTCTCACAACACTTTAAAGGGTAACTGCAGTATTTTTTAAACTTGGACCCTGTTTTCCGACATTTTTTGTTTCTAAGTGACTCACGGTTTTTAAAATTGGTCCGGTATTGAGAGAGAGTACTGCAGCAGTGAAACAGGCTGCAATGTAACAACTCTGTGCATGTTTGCACTGTCAATTTATGCCCACTAAAAGTGCTTGTTTTTGACACTGACAGGCGCACATTTGGTATTTTAAGTGTCTGACAACATTATGGGAAGGACCCCTACAGTGATAGACCTTTTGCTATAGTAAGATCTTTTTTGTTTAACTAAAAACGTCTCTCTAATCGCTATTGTCTTATTAGCTTACATCTAACTGAACGAATTAAGGGTTTATTTCAATAAAACAAGAGATTATTGTTGGAACAGCAAAACGATGAATTGAGATGGTGTCTGTAAAATAAACACTTCATTCACATATTCATATGAAGTTTAGTGAGCCTAATGATAGCAATTACAGAGCTGTTTTTGGTTAAACGAAAAAGATCTTACTCCTTAACAAAAGCTCTATCTCCATAGGGATCCTTGCCATAATGCTGTCAGACACATAAGATAACAATCTGAGCCTGACAGTGACAAAAACAAACACTTAAGTGGACATAAACCGACGATGCACAAATGCCCCAATTGGATACATCGCGGTCTGTTTTGCTGCTGCCAATTGCAGCACTCTCGCTCAATACTGGACCCGTTTCTGAAACTGTTTTTACAATTTGTCACTTTATCACAAAATCATGGGAAAAAAAGGTTCAGGTTGAAAAATACCCAAGTTACTCTTTAACAGTATACAATAAGACTTAACAGCAGGTATGATAACAGCTTCAGTCAACATTTTTACAAGTCTTAATGGAATTACCTTATCTGAAACTGATTTCTTTCTCTGATCAACAGGAGGCTTTTTCTCCCAGAGAGCATATTATTCATATCTCTAACATAAAGGAATAACATAGCTATTAATAATAATCACATAATGGGCAGACATGTATATTAACAGGCAATTTATGAGTTATTACCTCTCCAAATGGCATGAGGACAGAAAATAAAAACACACATAGGAGCTCAGTGGTGAAATGTAACTAAGTACATTTACTCAAGTACAAATTTGAGGTACTTGTACTTGATTGTTTTCCTTTCATGCCACTTTATACTTTTATTACATAACATTTCAGAGGGAAATGTACTTTTTTATTTCACTTCTTCCATCTTTTTTTAAGATTAAGATTTTTGCATAAGAAAACAAGAAGAGTTTACAACATGTGATGTTTTGTAATAAAATATCAAAGAAAGTGTCAAAACGTTTGTACAAATACAGCTTGATTTTATTAGATCCATATTGTATTTTATTTGATAATAATTTTATTTTTTATAAATGTGGCTGATGACTCAATTTTTTGCATTGGGTACTTCTTATACTTTAAATAAAGGTTCCTGATCACTTTTACTTAAGTAACATCAATGTAGGACTTAATTTTAACAAAGTATCTTTTCAGTGTTGTATGAGTACTTTTACTCAGGCCTGTTTAAAAAGGGACTAAATATTGCCTCCACCGCTGTAGGAACAAATGTTAGCCTATAGGCATTTTTTTTAGGATACACAGGCTATAAAATACCATCAATGACAAAATTACATCGCAGGGATAAACGTCTCAATATGCAAAAAAAGTCATCCCAGATTCAGTTAATGCAAATTCACTCAAAGTAACCAAAATAATATGATATAAGAAATGTAGCATAAAATATAAAAGTGGGATATTAACTTATCACTGAGTATCACAGACTCTTTGAGCGCCTTTTTGGGCACATAATGGAGAGATTTACGGTCAAAATTTTAAAAAATGAACTCACCAAAGAAAACTCCGACACGAAGAACAGGAGGCTGTTTGACTCCAGATTAATTATGTTTCCATTAGAAATGTATCTGAGGTCCCTGTGGTCGCGAGAGATCCTCCGCTGCTGCCGGACTGTCCCGCTGGTGCGTTGGAGTGCGGAGCGGCGCAGCGCGGAGGAGGAGGAGGGAAGGGGCGGGGCTGGGGATCAAATGAGACCATCAGAGAACCACACCACGAACTCCCATACTGCCTCATGGTAAACACTTCAGTTTGATGTCTCTATAACACCTCAAGTGGCTTGTCAAAACTATCTGAGTGAACATGTAGATAAATGAGGTTTAGTCAACATGTCTGAGGCTCCATAAACAACAAAATTTGAGTTCATTTTTCACATACAAGTGAGTAACAAAATGTGTCAAGTGGTAATCATCAGACTTCGTCATCTGATCATCTCCTGACTTCACTGGGAAAAACATTATTATGAAATTGTTTCATGATGACTCAGTTTGCCTTAATGTCTAATAACTAACCAGAAGTTAATCTGACTCGATTTAACTTTAACTTTGACCTTCAGTGAGGGCTTTTGTGTACCCGAAGCCTTAGAAAGCTAGACTGACAATCAGTCTCCCTGTGCTGTGCTCAACAGCCTTTCACAAGCACTTAAACCTTAGCAGGTTGGTTTGATTTCTTTCAAAACAGAGTTGGCAAGATTTTATTAGAGTTTAAAAATTAAGCTAAAAAATACAAGCTGGGAAAATGTCCAGAAAACTATATTGAGAATTAACATAATTAAATGTTTTACAGGATTATTGTATTTTTAAACACCTGTTTTCGAAGTAATGTTACAGGTTTTTGCTATTACTTATTTATTTATATATTCATTTTTGGGTGGGGTGGGGTTGGTTGGTTGTTGTTTTGTTTTTGCTAATTTTCCAGATAATATTTTTTGGATTTTTAATCAATTTCTCACTAATATTTGGGTAATTTCTTTTCACATTGCTCACTGCCTTCTTTCTATGTTTTTGAAAGAAACCAAGAAATCCCTCCATTAAAGGTTAATGGAGGGATATGAAAGTGGTATTTATCTTCTTGTTTACCTCTTTGTGAGAAATCAGATAAATATTTCCCAAAATTAATATTAATATGACTTTAATCTAAAGTCATTGTCATCAGTCACTGCATGTGACTTTTAATACAACAATATATCTTAATAGTTTTGAGAGTTCTCTGTGATTTTCTGCTCATAGAGTTGATACAGTTTAAATATTTGCCAATATTTGTGGGATGTGGTTATGCACATATAAATCTGATAAAAACCCAAATTTCATTCACTATGGATGCTCAAACTGCACTACGGGCTGTTTGGCATGTTGGCAGTGTTTCTATTTGAAAACTGAAAATCTGAAAAAAGAAAAAAATACATCAGCTGGCTCATGTTGTGATGATTGAACTAAAGGGAACTAGAGTTGAGTCTAGTGAGTCACTGGACAAACGTCTCATTGACTGCTGTTTGATTATACAGTTTGTAGGTTTACGCTGATGAGGTAAATAGAGTTTAACAGACACAATCTCTGTAAATGCACAGAATAACAGCAGCCAGAGCCCCATAAAGTGCACGTTAGTTGTCCCACGCTGACCCGTCCAACAGGAAACAGCGTCTTATCAACAGGAACAGGAGCATCCTCACCCCGTCCGTCCTCAAAGGTCTGTGTGTCGTTAAAGCTCCAAGGTGGCCTGTAAGTCTGCCAGCATACACCACAGCCAATGACACCACTGCTGCATGCTACCTCTTAGTGCTATTACACCCCTGGTATCACACACACACCCACACACGCACACTTACGAGTTCACACGTAGGCAGGCGGAAGTAAACAGAACTACAGTCTGCAGAGCTGCCATCGTTCACTGACAACACCCTTCCTCACCTCACAATGTCTCTGTTTACTCTTGTTGACATAGATTTTTAAAAATAATGCTTTTGGTGGTTAAATGTATCATTGTATTTTTAAATATCCACATTTTTTACAAGAAGTTTCAGAATAAATCCAGTAGCCCTTTCCTGATTAGCTCCACTTGCTACTTTATTTCTAAGGGCCCTGACACACCAAACCGACGATCGTCCGTCAATGACATTTATCACAGCAGTCTTTGCAGTGTCTCCCACACCTGTTGGCCCTTGTTGGCTTTTTTTTCAGCATGGAGAAATGGTGTCGGAGCCTGTCAGTGAATAAAACATTCAACTTTTGTTGTAGTTTGGCCTTTTGTTCATACAACATTGGTGTTTTAGGGGGTCCTGAAAGCTTTTGAAACCAGGTTCCAGTGTGCAATCTTTTGAAAACCCAACCCTTTCTGGCACCATGTAAACTCGTGATGGATGGATCCTGTGAGAACAGTGACATCACGGTGTTCTTCTATGGTTTCTTACTTCACCAACTACTGGCCTGGCATGCATTTCACAGTTTTAACGTGTAGCAGCCCACGTTTAATTATCAGCCTCTTAGGATCCACTTTTTTGGGGGGACTGTGCCTTTGAATGTATTCAGTGTGACTAATTTATTTAATCAACGTTATCATTAAAACATGAGCTGATTCATAGTTTGTTTAGTGGCAAGGGGCTGAATGTCCTTTAAGCACAGACACTGTTTAATATACACCTCTAATCTGTATATACAGGAGGGCACCTGTGTATGCGTGTGTGTGTGTGTGTGTGTGTGTGTGTGTGTGTGTGTCTGCATTCCACGCCTGTGTGTCAAACAGCACGTCTGTATTTGGTCTGTCTTGTCTCCAGCTGCCAACCTTGCCCACACCTCTTGGGCATGAAGTACTGGCTCGGCCACTCACTTCAACAGACACTCATTTAAACACGGCCAGCAGCCAGGCTCCACTATGCTTTCAGCAGATTCACTAGGTGACATTTACTTTTATATCAACCTAATTTCCTGGGTTTTTGGCTCCATTGGCATAAAAGTTCTCATTTACTTTCCAGGCAGAATCAACAAGCTCTTTGTATCAAAGAAAATCACATTTTTGTTCTGAACATCATTTCATCTAACCAAAACACACATGATAATTCACTGAACGAAATAGTTAAATGCAAAACCTTTGTTATGGATCCCATTTTTCACAGATTTAACCCTCAAAAATGTGACTATATTGGCTTGATTTCTAGCAAAAACATGGGAAAAAGGCAATGAGCAACAGAAGAAGAAATGAGTTAAAAGCTTTCCAGTGCTGTTTGGCTTGTTGTGGAGAGGGCGTTAACTATGACAACCGACACGAGAATGCAAAAATGCAAATATCGACTAAAACACAACAGTTCTTATTTTCAGGTGATTATACGTGAAATACACTTCTTGTATAATATTTCCATTCTGACAACATATCCCCCTAAATCCTTCACACTGGGGCTTTAAGGGTGTATTGGTCTGTCTTTGAAGTGTTTATGTTGCAAATGTTGGATATTCATGTTGTTGCAGTCATTTACATATTTATGACTTTTTATTGAAATGTCTGTGGTATGTTTTTTTTAGTCAGTACTTCTTGCAGTTATTTCAGTCGATACGTTATCTGGATGAATTTCAGCACTTCAGCCTGCAAAGTCTTTTAAGATATCAAGAGTAAAAATAGTGCTTTGTACAGTTTGTCTGGAGGCTGATACTGTAGAGTAATGTCATTTTTTATTTTCCTTCAGAGTCCTTGGTGTTTTCCAGTCCTGTCTTTCTAAACCACTTTGTGTTTGGCATGTCTTGACTTCACACTCTGGCAGATTTATTCTTATATTAAATCTCTTTGTTCCTGTTAGTTGTCTTGATTTTCAGCCTGCCCATGTCTTTGTGTGTGAGTGTGAGAAGCAAAATATTATTTCTGCAGATCTGCCGAAACTTGTTTTTTTTAATAGCCCGCTTTCCCATCATCTCCGTTCTCTTCTGCCTCCCTTTTATTTCTTTTGTACAATCTCAAATCCTCCTGTCCATCTCTCTGTTCCCGTTTTTCCCTCCTCTTTCGCCCCTTTGCTCCATCCCAACATAAACAACCTCTGTTCTGAGGCATGTCAGCTATTTGTTCAAAAAAGCTCACGAGTTTTTGGATGCCGTTCAGACCCGGGTCTCCAAAGGGAGGCAAGATTACAAATTTAGTGCTTTTTCACAATCTCCCCCTGTTTTTCATTTTTCTTGGTCCGTGCTGCTCTTTTTTTTCTTTCCAACTCTCTCACGACTTCTAGGTCTCTCACTTGGAACTTGGTGATTCCCAGATTTGTGACTTTCGACGCCCTCTCACCTTCATGTTTGACCGTTCAAATTCCGTCTTGTTTGTTAAATTCATTTTCTGTCAGGAACTTTCATCACTCGTCTCTGATTAACACACCAGGGGAGAACAGAACACCAGTTCTCATGCCTCAGAGCCGCCGGTGTCACGGCCCTTTGTGAGTTACTTGCAGCACACACTTCTGCGACTGTGTGGCAAAACACTCCCAATTTGGCGTTTGCTTATCGCCAAATTATTTAGAGAAGCCTTTTTTTAGTGTGATGACCTAAGACATTTCTCTGATGACATGGATGTGTATGTTTGTGTAGAGGGAGTCCAGAATGTGGTGTTCTGTGGTGAGATAAAACCAAGAACATCCAAAGGACTTCTCTGTTTTTTGGTTCACACTCTTTTCCTTGTGTGGTCTGCAGACACGCAGTTGTGTTGCATTTTTGTGTGGCAGCAAAATGATTCCGAATTCAATATTTTTCACCACAGATTACATCTTTTCTTTGTCTTTTTGATCTCAGTGTTTAGACATTTAAGACAATAAGTCTTAAATGTCTCCCTCCTTTAAAATGTGTGTGTGTGGGCATGAGTCACAAATTTAATGACTTACACACCAAACCGACATCAGAGATCTAGCGGTGATGAAAGTCCCATGCTGCATTGCCCTCACGTTGCCGTGTCTCAGCCAAAAAGTTACATAGGAACACACTAATCTGACGGCCAATCACCACGTACGTTCTGCGCCTGCATGATAGGACGTACCCCTTCATACCAGCAGATGGCAGTCGTCCATAATAGTCATTTCAAACAAGAAACATGAAGACCACCATGATGCTAGTTAGCCAGTTAGCACAATAACAACACAACCCAATCTTAATAGAATAAAGCATTTTTACTGTGTGCCAGTGAACAACAACACAACCCATTGAGAAACGTCCCTCTTAAGAACTCAATGGTTAAAGAAAAACAATCTTACCTCATATAACAACTTTGTTTCAACCTCACCACCTTTAGCTGTTTGTTTACATTTTTCACTTCCGTTTGTCTTCTCGTGTGCTGAGCTCAATGGCCCATCAGTGTGATTTCATTCACGACATGCTCCATGGCCGCCGCCACCATGGAAAAAGTCAGCGAAGGTCAACTGTGCGAGACACACCGCAATGAAAAGGGAATTGCTGACACAGTTGCTGACGGCTCAACGTTGGCGGATGGCTGAGCGTCGGCTTGGTGTGTCACGACCATTAGCTTCGATTTGAAAAAACAAAAAAAGACTTGCAAATTGGCTTGGACTTTAACACCAATGACTCGTGTCTTCACTTTAACTTAAGCCTTTTGACTTGAAAATAGTTGACATCTTACCCCAAGTCCAAGATTATGAAGTATGTGATCTAAAGATTTTGCAACAAAACTATTTATTATAGCATGTTTCTTTCCCAACTCATCAAATACTGCTGCTTAGTCAATGATTTTGACATCAGACACAGACGCAGAAAGGCACCTTTCACTGTGGTATGACACGCCGCCAGACGGCATCACTTTGAAGTACCACAGGTAACAACAAAATAAAAAGAGCTGGAGAGTCCCTGTAGAGCAGGAGGGAGGGGTGGTGGTGGGTGGGTCCAACAAACTCTGGACTTTCACCCAGGAGCCCGCTGTTCACTTCCTATATTAATGCTAAGCCAAACCATGATTTTTATTTCTAAATCTAACCAAGTGCTTTTGTTTTAAAAACCTAAGAAAGTAAATGTAAATATGAGGTGTTTTTCTGACATGAGTTTATTTTGATAAAGGCTGTATGCAAGTAATGAGCAGAAACTGTATATTTCCAGTGAAAATCAAGTGCATTTTAAAAAGACCCAGTAAATGTAAAAGGCATAAATTGACATGCCTTTCTTCAACAGACACAGCAGGATACCTAGTGCGTCATATGTAGACGTGATAGCCCACTGACCAAGCAATGATATCTGATGAGTTGGAAAGAGAATGGTTTGGATATTAACATAGTTAGTGAACTAATAATTAACCTACGTTTGCTTAATACCTAAGCAACTCTTTATCAAACTTGTTTTAACAAGCACCTTTTAAAAAGTATTTATGATTTTTTGTAAATGTATTATGTTGTTAAATGGCATTACATTTTGTGATGAGAGCATTATGACTTGTTGGGGACATGAATCTTAGCTTAGGACTTGGAACTTGACCTCAGACTTTAGTGAAAGTACTTGGAACTTACTTTTGACTTGCAAAAATGTAACTTGGTCCCACCACTTGTGTTTCCCCATTTTGAATTGACGGAACCACAAACAGGTTCCCCATCATGCTCAGTGCTTAGTTGGTGATGAAAGATTTTGTATTACAAACTGTATCAATAATTGACGTAGCTACCGTGATGTTATCCATTGGTTTGTGAACTCTGGTTTTGGAGCTTTGCGTTCGGCATTTTGGCTATTGCCTCTTGATTTTTTTGTAGTCAGAAGTGACCATATTTTAAGCATTAACAAAGTGTAAACCGGGGACTTGCATAAAAATTCCCCCCGTCCAGTTGTTATGAATGTTTAAATTAGCTGTAGAGACCAAAACCATTTTTTTGTAACAGGCTGTAAACATGCTTTTTTCTGCTGTAAAGTTGGACATTTTAATGTGGGTGTCTATGGGGATTGACTCGCTATTTGAGCCAGCCTCAAGTGGCCATTAGAGGAACTGCAGGCTTTGGCTTGATTTTTCAGCCTCAGAGGTTGCAGCTGTGTTTGTACTTTTGCATCTTGTGACAAACACACTTTATTCCTTGAAAACACGCAGAAAAGACACTAACTTCTATGTGCTAGTGACACACACTGAGATCTTTTTAAATTCCAACACACATACACGCCTTTTACACAACAAAACAGCGGCTGTGTTTAGACTAGGCCATCATTCCTATATGGAGATACAGATCACTGTTTTGCCTTCCTGAGCATGATGAAGGGGTAATTATATCTAACCAGGGAGAGAGAGAGAGATGAGGAGAGAAGACAGGGGTGTTGGAGCTCAGACCCATAGACCATTAAAGTGTCAAATATATTTTCCCTACGGCCACTAGTGGTAGTGATGATGATAAAAAATACATGTTTGTGTTCGGCCCAAAGCATCAACCCCTGAAACCAGCCTGCTGCCTCATAAGTAGGTGTGTGACGACAAGAGTCTGACGTGCTTGTTAACCCCTCGCTGTGATTTACTTTGTGTCTGTGAGAGTGTTGAAGCCATCTCTCTGGCCTCAAACAATTTGTCTGTGGCTTGTTTCCTCGGTGAGTCCTTCCATGTGGTGTCTGGAAGAGAGACCCGTGATCTCTGTCAGCTGGAGTGTGCAGATAATGTTGTGTGATGAATCTACCAGCATGAATCATAGCAATCCTCTCAGGAACAAGGAGATGTTTTTGCCATTTTAACCTTGAAGAACGAAAGCAGAATTGTTTGCAACTGATATCTGAGAATTTAGTTCAGTGCTCGTTCATAACGAACCTCTTCGGAACGAGCCAATTGCCTATTCACTGGTATTGCTGCTTACACACTTCTCAAGAACTGCTCATCCAAACAACATTATTAGAATTATGTTTACAAGCTGTCGTCTGTCTGTCTCTGGTGAGCCTGATATACAAAGAACATCTTGAGAGAATGTCTTCAGATTTGGCACTAATGCCTTCTTGGACTCAACAAAGAACTGATTAGACTTTGGTGGTCATGGGTCAGAGGTAAAGGTCACTGTGACCACGGCTATCACATTCTCGTGAACGCAAAAGAAAAGCTGGTGGGAATTTTTTTTCAAATTTGGCACAAACGTTCACTTGGACTAAAGAATGAACTGGTATGACCTGGAACAGGTAATCAAAGGTCAAGGTCAGAGTGACCTTGTCTTTCTCATTCATGTGAACTTGATATTGCAAGAACAACTTGAGGAAATTTCTTAAGATTTGGCTCAGATGTTCACTTTGACTCAAGGAACTGTTTAGATCTGGGTGGTCAAAGGTCAAGGTCATTATCACCCAATTGGTCTCATCCTCATGAATGCAATCTCAGAAGAACACCCTGTTTTTTGGGGTTTTTTTTTTAATTTGGCACAAATGTCCACTTGTACTTAATGATCAGAATCTGGTGGTCAGAGGTCAAGGTTATCGTGACTCTGCTTCTGTTTCATTCTCATGAATGCAATAAGAGGGAGTTTCCTCAAATTTGGCACAAACTTCTATGTTCTCTACATGGATATGCAGCTTTAGAACAACATATAGGCTAGTTATCAAATGTATATTTAAAACTCTGTTATAGCATTCCTGTATTAAAAAAAAGTTTGCCAAAAAATCATCATCAAAAAGTCAGCAAAAGACAAAGCATATTAAGCCAGCAAAATCAACAGCTAGAAATGATGTGCTTTTGTCTTCTTTTGCCTGAAAACAATAAAGGCCCATTGTTAGCCCATTGGTAAAGATAGATTGTATTTACTAAGGGGTATAGGTCTTTAATCAGTCAAATTATAGCATCTAATGTCAAAGTGAGATCTTAAAACCTGACAAAGGGTTGGAGGAGGGAAAAGGGAAGAAGGAGAGGAAGTGGGGCTGCAGAAGAGATGATGAGGGAGGCTGGAGGAGAAGACGAGGAAAGGAAAGGAGAGTGAGGTTTTGAAACAGGCAGAACGCAGGGACGTTTTCCCAGGAAATAACTTTCACACAGTGCAAACGGCTGCCAGATCTGAAAGCATTTCCAGCAGCCCAAGCCCAAGAAATTCAGCCAATTACCAAAGTAATTTTCAGAGAAAATCACTGCTGAGCCAGCTGTGCACTGTAGCATAGTTTTATTTTAGACCAGAGACATTTTCAGGTAATCAGCAACAGCCCTCTGAAATTATAAGTAATGATTTGGAAAGAAAAGTATCCCTCCAAAATTGTGTACCAACATTTATGTGCTGTTATAATGTGTGCACTTACAGCAATTATAGTTGTGTTTTGTGTGAGTTTTATTAACATGCATGGATTAAGCTAAAACAGGCTAATTTTACAATTTTGCATACCTTTAAAAATGCATGCTGGGTCATAAAAAAGGCAGTCAGGACTATTTATCACCAGTAAAGAAGGAAAAGAGTAAAGTTCAAAGTGTCCCAGTGTCCTTTGTGTGAGTTTTGGACACTGAAGCAGACGTTCTGCCTGCCAACAGACTGTTTTATAAAGCAAAAATTCTCACTTTCAAACAAATTTAATTAAATTCAAATTCTCAGGGTAATATCCTCATTTTTTTCACAGCATTCAAACAGGGATTCAGTCCCAGTTAGTAAATCCTGTTTCTGCTCCTTAACAGCCAGACTGGTTTAAATTAGGCCTCTCCAACCTTCAATGGCCCGTCCGCTAATTTGACTCCTAGAATAACAGAAGCTACTGTGTTTTTCAGGAGTCTGGAACCAAACGTCTGTCTGGGGAGTCTGCAGTGGACACAGGTGCTCCCTCGCTCTCTATCCTCTTGGTTGAATTATGTGTTCAGGAGGGACTGTTTTACTATTTTACAGAAAAAATCCCAAATGTCTTGTTTCTATCAACTGTGTTTCCTGATTGGATTTTTACTCTCCAGTCTAGATTTGGCTGCACGTTTGTGTGTGTATGTGTGTGTGTGTGTGTGTCTATGCTCATGTGGGTGTGAGTATTATGTCTGTGTATGCATGAGTGCACGTCTCACAGTAAATCCCTCTCAGATTACAGATTACGTCTTCTAACTGTAACCAGCAGTTTTGGTTACTTTTCGTCTTGAAAATAGATTTTTTTTAAATGACTTTTTTAGTTTCTTTACTGACCGGATATTGCAAAACTAAACATTTATGTGCAGGATATATTTATCAGTGCTGTCATCTGTTCATCTGTAGGACGACATGTATAGACAAAAGCTGCCATAACACACACCCAGAGACTCTTGGCCGGTTATACACACACAAGCGCCGAGTCCATAAGTCCACTGAACACACAAGTAGATGAACAAAGCTGATCAAAGGAAAGTCCAGTGATAATAATAGTCTTCAAAAAGCACTTGCTCAGCTCCAACTGAGCAGCCATTATTGACACAACATATTGACACACACACACACACACACACACACACACACACACACACACACATACACACAAACACACACACGCGCGCGCACGCAGATTCATGGTATGACTCGGCCCACTTGGTTAAGACAAGGAGAGTTTATAAAATCAAAGTAATACTATAAAACATTGTTTTTGCACAAACACTTGCAATTTCACCAAAACATTATAATATAATACCCCATTTCCACAAAAAATAGTGTATGTACGTAGGTTTTTTTTTATACAGGTGAAAACCTGTTTAAAAAAAAGCAATAGACACCTTTGACTGCCATAGCACTGCAGCAGATGAGTAGGCCTGTGCCTTTCTGTTTGATTATTTGATGTGTCATGTTTGACGTCATGGACAGGACAAAAAAAACAGGATAGTAAACAGAAGAAAGCAGCATGGAGGCCAGTGAAAATGTTAAAATGGTTACTTTTTTTCTGTATCTCTTCTTCCCTTTTCCTACCTATATTAGCACATGCACACTGGCTTTTACAGTATGGGTAAACCCAGTAAAAACAGGCTATAGACTGCTTCCCCATTTGCCAGTATTGCAGAGCTGTGTACACGGCGCTGCAGCAGACCAGTAGGCCTTTCTGTGTGTGTGTGTGGGTGCTGTTTTGGTGTGTCTGTCCGACGTCATGGACAGACAGGAGGAATTGTTAAAAGTAGAAAGCAGCATCGACAGAGGTCTGTGAAAACTGAACAATGGTTACTTCTCTTGATAAATCTCTTACTTATTCAGTCTCTCTTTGAAACTCAAACTACAATGGGTTTTTGTTTTTTTTCAAACTTAACCACATGCTTAAATTGACACAAAGAATTAAAGCAGGGGGGAAGAGCTAGCGTGGTTTGGTAAACATAAAATCCAAATACTAAAACATCTAAATCTCACTAATTAATATATATCATTCACTTAATCCAAACGACAATGACTTAACAAACAGCATTTCCTGAGCCAATTCACTGCCATGTTTGCACTGAACTCGATAGCCTGGAGTCCACAAGCATTAATCAGGAAGAGGCTGTCAGATAAAGGCTTATACTCACACCAGGCATGTTCAGAGCAATTTATTCAAAATCTGGCATGTTACCCCCTCCAGGTCACACTGTTTGTCAAGGTGAAACTGATGTCATTCAAGCTCAGTCGGCACAAACAAGCACATGCTCAGTCACCTGGACTTCTGGACAGCAAATACTGTATCAGGCAGTTTTTACAAGGTCAGATTGATGTCATCGCTACTTAGTTTGGTTTGAGGCTCATAACTCTTTATGTAGAGGTTTTCTGAAATATCTGTAAAGAAAATAAAAGGGATGTTTACTTTTTAAACCCAGGCTGCTTAAAAAGAGAGTGGTCTATTTCTGCAGCCAAACCTAAAAATGTGAAACTTTCCCACCAAAGAAAACCGACTCATTCTAGGTGTAATCACAATCTATTTGATAGACTATAAACCATAAAGACCACGGCTGGAAATCCCCCCCATTCCTAGTTTTGCTTTTCAAACCCCAACTCCTCTGCACTCCACCCTCCTGCTCCATCACTCCACATTCACACGCACCCCAGTGCACACATGCGTACTGTAGACCTCTTGCATTCGTCAACCTGGGATGCGACACTGATTAGCTTCCTGGCAGGAACACTACCACCCAGCTCCGGAGTGGAAGCCGGGTTACTCCTGTAGGGCCCGACAGTGGGTGGAGAGCCGTAGCCGCCGCTGTTTGTTTGCACTGTGTCCCGATTTCCGTGAATTCTGACCTGACAGGAAGCGTGGAGGGGAGATGGGACAATGGGCTATTGTAAGACCACACTTTATATCCATGTGAGACTAAAACAGGAAAACACGCTAAGACGGGCACATGCATACACACACTCTAACCTGCACGAACACACAGAGAGCAAACGCTGTCACGTTCCCCGTCCTGTTTCTTATGAGGATATTTCATTGACTGCACAAATTCAACTTCTCCTGATCTTACCTTTTTGAGAAGCACAACTTAACTTTACAAACTTGATGTCAGAAATAAAAGTCTACCCCTTCCTGAACCAGTGGTTCAAAAGGTCAAAAGAAAAACAGTGACACCGTCTGGCAAAACAAGCCCGCTATCATTACAAACTTGTAAAATACTGCCGCTTTGACATTGCTTTTGGCAAGTTTGTGATGCCAAAATGCACCTTTCTCATGTACATGAAACAGCACTGGATAGTGTCAAATAAGAGTGTGGCTGGGCAGAATGGCTGCGATGTTATTATACGGCAGCAGACCGCTGAAAGGCACCTGTCACATCCACATGATAAATCTAAATAAAAATTGTTAGTTTTTAAAGTTGCGATAATTTGAAATATAAACTTTGAAATAATCTTAAAGGGAAAAGGGCACAGTAAAGACCTGGACACAACCTTTATTCACTGAGCTTTTACTCTCTCCTCAGCCTCATTCTGCATTGGAAAAGCACAAAGTTAAACAGGCAAAAAGTCGATTGAACAATGACCAAGAGTTGGGGAGAGGAAAATTTTCAAAAAAAAGAAGCCTGTGTGATTGACAAACAAAGAATTGTATTTAAAAACTCCTAAAAATATCAGTGAAAATCATCCGATGAAATATTCACAGTGAATAATGTGCTCCAAATTCATCTAAATCACCCATTTGCACAAACTTCCTGCAGTTATTGTGTTCACTATTTGGGTTAATTGTAAAGCTTATCAGTTGTTCTGTTGTTGCTATGCATTTGATTTAACATGAAAAATCTATCGATTTTTTCTATCAACCACCACCTTCTGTACACTACTGCCTGTTTCTAAATGTCCAACCCTACCTCATTGCACACACACACACACACACACACAGTCCTCTAACAGGTCCATGTCTCAGCCTGTGACCTCGGACATGTCACCTCTCGGGTCAGTTCTGAGGCTAAATGATCTATGGATTCACACCGGCTGTCAAAAGAGCAAGAGGAAGGGAGGCTATTTACAGAATGGAGGTATGTGGCGGAGCGATGCTGTTTTCTGTGCTCTGTGTGTGTGTGTCTGTGTGCGTGCGTTTGTGTGTGTATTTTCTCATCAAAGCCCCTGAATCTAAAGGTGTGATAATAGAGACTCTTATATAAGCTGAACTATGTGTTTACTTAGTTCATCCAAAGGATGGTGGCCCCAACATACTGGAGGTCAGGGCATGGTTATTGTGTGTGTGTGTGTGTGTGTGTGTGTGTGTGTGTGTGTGTGTGCTGTGAGGAATGTCAATGTCTGACCTTTGTGCTCTTCGCGTATGGATGATTGACCCAGAAGACAGACCTGTGTGTGCTGGCTTCACTCACATACACACACACACACACACACACACACACACACACTTAACAAGCCTCTTTTTTAAAGCGAGAGCAAAAGCCCCAATCATGCAAACCAAAAACATGCCGCACATGTTCTCTGAGTGTCAAAAAGTGGATGCTGATCTCAGTCAGTGATGTGATTTCACTCACCTCACTGTAATTAGTTCTCAATATGTTTGGCTCGGTGGCATCTAAATAACAGTGTGAGATGCAGTGGTGAGACTGAAGTGTGAAAATAAAAGTGTGTGTGTGTGTGTGTGTTGTGTGTGTGTGTGTGTGTGTGTGTATAGAGTGTCTATTTCCGTATGATGAGAAAAAAACAGGTTTAAGCATAGGGCTCTCTGTGAATGAGAATGACAACTATATTTTGTAACATTTTGAATGATGTTAGTGCTTGTGTTGGTACTTCTGTTTAGGAAAAACACTGGTCATGGATGGTTCCTAACAAAGAAGAAAAAACTGTTGCTCCCAAATTTTAAGTAAATTGTGAGTACAAAAAGTTGCATTTGCTTGGTGTTTCTGGAAAAAACACTCAAAGGGATTATATCTGCATTAACCTATTTTTCCTACTGTGGGCTTTTTGGCCACTTGGGACAGTGTAACTAGCATTTGTTTTATATATATATATATATATATATATATATATATATATATACATATATATACATATATATATATATTTTTCATCTTTCTTTCATCACTTGAGGGGTGTTTTTCTTTTTTTTTTTAGCCATTTGGGCCTTTTTTGCTACTTGGGGCAGTATAACAGGCTTTTGGCCACTTGTGGCTTCTTCACCACTTTGGGCATTTTGCCATTTTGCCTGTAAACACAACACTGATTGCACGTTAGTGTGTACCTAATGAATTTAAGTCCATCATTGACTTTCGTCCCTCTGTTTTGGTCTCCACCATCTTCTGAAGGAAATATCTGGTTCTTTAGCTGCTAATTGCTAACCTAAGTTCCCTAGCTTGTTGCTTATTTTGACTGTTGTTTGGTGCACAGCAGGAAGTGCACAGTGGGTTTAGCAAAGATTTGACAGTAAAAAGATTGATGAGAGCTGTGAGAGTGAACCAAAACAGTAAGGTTGTCAGAGATCGACTATATTTTTCCCTAATTTCAGCCACCATAAAACAGAGACAGTAAATGATTGTTGTTGACATGTTATGTCTTTGTTATTGTTTATAATGTGCTGCCGATGCATATGTTGTGTAAAACCAGAGGCAGACGGTGTTGTGTTAAATGCTATGGCTGTCATGCCTCTTTTGCTTCTGCAGTGCTGGCATGCTGTCTAAAATCACACACTGGAGTGACATGATGCCGTTATTGTTTGGTTCTGTGTAGAAATGCAAAGGAGGTGTAAAGAAGGCCCTTCGTAGTTGCTCTATGGTGCCATCTGTGTTTTAAAAAGGGCTGTAGTCTTTCAGGTTTTCCTTGAGAGCACAGTAAGAAAAAGCAACAGCATGCAGAGAATAAAGTTAACACTGTTACAGACAACTTCAGCAGTAATGGTCTATGCAGTGTTCGTCGTCACTCTGCTCTTTCGTTCTTCTCCTCCAGCCTCTGTCTTTGCGTCCTTTTTCTCCTCATCCTTTTCCTGCGCTGCTGCTGTGATCGCCTGTCTCCTTGTGGCCCGATGCCCAGCCACCACTGGGTAGCATTCCTCACTGCGAGCCAACGGGAAAAGAGGAATCGGAGGGGGAGGAAGAGGAGAGGGACAAATGGAAGGAATGAGAGAAAGAACCACAGCGGGCCTCCATATATAGAGTGTGATGTTTATATCAGTGACCTCGCTGAGGAGCAAATTTTTTTCTCCAAATTGTTCGTCGCTCTCCAGCTTTTTCACAGCGCCCACTGCTCATAAACCGTCCTTTTCCGTTTATAGACTCTCACTTTTAAACAGCCACTCACTCTTTACCACACTTTCACTCGGGCCACAGGATACCCACACAGCTCGACCACGCAGGGGTCTACTAAAATACACACAGCCTCGCTCACTTTCTTTTTTCACAGCGGGAAATGAAATGCCATATCTTGAAGGTAAGTTATGATGCCTGCGCTGCTGCTGAGGTGCAAAAATAAAAGATTTGCTGAGAAGGCAAAATGGACTCCACCCTGGCCTTCAGCTCTTATTTCTTCTGAGCATTTCATTTTATATGTGTGTGTGTGTGTGTGTGTGTGTTTTGAGGCTTGGAGAAGCTTGTGTGTGCAGGCCAATAAAGAGGATTTGTGTGTGTGTGTTCTGCCTGTGAGTGTGTTTGTGTGTGGCATCTCCTCTTGGAAGTGCTGGCAGATGTAGCAGTCAGACTGTGGGTTCAGAGGGACGGATAAAGTTTGGCTCAGTGTGCAACTCGAGCCACACTGGAGCAGAAGAGCCACGCATACAGCCCTTTCTCTTTCATTCTCTCTTTCTCTCTCTGCAGTCGTCTTTACCGGTAAACTAAATATGATACTTCATGTATTTTTGTTCTTCTGAGCGGGTCAACACACCCAAATCAGATGTTTTAGCTACACACATACTGATCTTGTTCATTACATCTCTTCTAAAAATAATTTTACAGATTAAAACTAGAGTTGGCGTCTGTGAAAACATGGATGCTTCGCGTGCATCTTCCCCCGGCAGCACAGAAGATCTATACAACCAGCACAGTTTCAAGATTGGTGTCACCAGTTCAGTATCCAACCAAATATCTCCCCTTCCTTTCCTGTGATATGACGTTGATGGCCAAAAAAAAAAAGTGTTTTTGCAGAACACTGTGATGTCGCAATGAAGTTGACCTTTGACCTTTTGGATATAAAATGTCATCATTATATTCTATTTAACATGTGTGTGAAATTTTGCTATTGAAAACCTTTAACGTAATTGCCCTTCGACCTTCGACAACCAAATTCTTATCAGTTCATCCTCGAGTCCAAGTGGACGTTTGTGTCGAATTTGAGTCACTTTTGAGACACCGTGCTCACAAGAATCAGAAGGACAACCTGAAAACATACCACATCTGAGACATAAAAACAGCACAAACAGAGTAAGAGTGTAATGTTTTACTTTGTAACGTGTAAGGTGTTAGTTACCAGGGGGTACATGGGACATTTTAGAATGAAAAGAATTAAACTAAAAACCATAACTTGTTAAAAAAATATATCCACATACTTGTGTAAACATTTTTTTAAAGTAATGTTTAAGTTAAAAGTCATGTGTATGTGAAGAACTCAGCATATTATAGAATGAATGAGACTTGGATTATACTGCATGAGTGGTATGAGAGATTGAAAATGGAAATGTGGTCCCCTTTTACATCAATTCTTCAAGAATTTTCTTCATTTCTGAATCCTTTATTCGCCATTTATGCAATTCTTTTTTGTTTTTTCCACAAATTCAAGTTCACACCGGGGGGAATTAATATACTGTTCAAAGTTCCAGAAAGACACTGCTGATGACCTTACCTGAGTGGCTAAATCAAACACACCTGGAAGGGACCGCCTCCTTCAGGTGCAGTCAGTTTCACTAATGAGAGGCTATATAACTTACCTTCCTCCCTTTGTTCTTTTGCAGGCATGATGTGTGTGTTCTTCCTCAAATCACACACCCATGAGTCATTTGAAGAAACTGAAAGAAATCTGCTCTGCTTTTTCTCAACACCTGCATCTCTTTCTTTTGTTCATGTGAAATCTGGATCAACGTCACTTTTCTTCTGCTGCATTCACACACCTTTCACAAGTATTTAAGTGTTTTAATCTTGAGCAAAATGGCTAGATTTCTTTCATAAACATGGGCAGGGGGACGCAAAGAGCAACTTGGCAAGAAATGTTTTGTTTTTTTACTTTAACTTTGTTGTTTGTTTTTTGTTTGTTTTTTTTCCTTTTTTTTTGGTAATTTTCTTTTACTTTTAATAATTTCTTCCTAATTTCTGGGTCATTTCTTTTAAAGTTGATTTTTGCCTTCCTTCCATGTTTTTTTTAAAATAAATCTAGCCCATATTCCAATTTTTCAAAGGGTTAAGTTAACAGTGCTTCTCCAAGCATTCAAATGACCACTTGGAGAGTGAAGTGAGTTTAAGGGAAAAAAACTCACAAATCTAATTTCAAACCCATCACAGCCAGAAACAACTTAAAACCAAGTGCTGAGATTGAAAGGGATGAAAAAAAAACCCTGCATTTTTTTAAATGAAACATCCAGCTTGTGCTGCTCCAGGTGGCTGTATTGTATGAAGAAAATATTGTAACATTCACATGTGTATACTTTGAGGAATAATTCAACTTTATTGAAATTAAAACACTAATAAGAATGAGATATATAATGAGTACAAAGGCCAAGAAAGGCCTTTGTACTCATTATATTAATTTTATATTAGATAACAGCATTAATTTTTTTAATGCTGTTATCACAAGTTAACTGATTCTCTCAAGAGACCAAAACTAATTTTTCTTGTGGTAACAGGGAAATTCATGTTAATGCTCAACAAAACAAACGGCAGATTTCTTGAGATAATGACATCATTTATCTAATTTTGCCTGATGAAGGTCTGGTAACCGAAATGTCGTAATAAATTTATTTCTTTTGCAAGTTGGACAGTGTGCCAGAGTTTGTCTGCAAATTGTGTCAACAAGTCAAGTCAACATTTTTTTGTTTTTCTCAAAAATAAAATACCTGGTTACGGGATAATAATTACCCCTTTTGTTTTCTCAACATCTCAGGGTAATTATTCCTAGTTTAGTTTTTTTTTTTTCAAGATAGTTAATAATTCTCCCTCTTGATTTCAATGTTGTGAGAAACTCTTGTCTTGAGAAACTGGCCTTTGGCTTTAAGGACAGGAATTAATTTACCAGTTATCATGAGGGCACAAGTTTTGTTATCCGAGATAATGAAATAACTAAGTCGAGATAAACAGCATTAAAATATAATTTTAACAGCAGCCATTCTCAGCTTCTGTAAAAGATATATCATTGTTTATTTAGGCCCATTTTTGGACTTTTAAAATTCTTTTATACACTTATATATTTATTTCACATTCAATTCTTTAATCCAAAGCATCTGTTGTAGACAAACTCCACTCTAATACAGTATGTATGATACAAGCTGTTTCTCTGCAGCGTGTGATTGAAGTGAGTGAGACGACTGTGAGTAATTTGGTGGCTATTTGACAGTTGTTAAATTCCTCTAACAGTTACAATCCACTGCCTGAAGGTCACTGAGGTGGGTTTATGACCTTAAAATTAAAATCCATGTATGAATTGTGAGAGAGAAGAAATCGGCCTCCCTTTGCTTGGCCACACTCATGACCAAAACCCTGCAGCTGTCCCAGTGGAGCTGTTCAGTGGAAGAGTGTGGTTTTACTGAGCAGTCCCAATGTATGCTTTGATAAAGGGGGATACAGAAACTGAGGAACTGAAAATCAAACTTCAGTTTGTGCATTCATGTAAAAATAAAAATTGGACGACAAAAGAAAGACAAACTGAGGTGCATGAATGCCGGTTCAATTTTGATTATTTTTCCTTCCCTTTGAGCCACTGAGGAAAATGCAGAAACAATGTCGTCATTTTAACTGTTTGGGATTTCTTTCCAGCTTCTCTTTGGCAGCTCGCGAGAGGCTCACAGCAGCTATCAGTCTGATGGAAACTGAGTCCAGAGAGAGATCATCAGTTGGCTATTCACAAGCCTTATAAACCAGAGATTTGTGGAAGTATTTACAAAGTTGTATAATTAGATCAGTGGCTTTAGGCTGCAGTGGAAAAATATTCACAGCGTAATGTAATGACAGAGGAAGAGGAGACGAAAACACAGGCACTAGAACCAGCTAATACCACACATCTTAAGATAATTAGAGAATGGAAAGGCATTTTTATATTCCCATCGGTGTCTTCCTCCTCCAGCAAATGATTAATTTAAAGTTGAGGAATGTGTGTTCTGTGTTTAGTCTTCGTCTTGGCTGGGTTGTAACCCCTGACCCGACCAGATCACCAGAACACCTCTGAAAACCATCTGCTTATCTAAACTACAGAGTGTACAAGCACCAGAACCAGCCTCCTCATTAGTCAAACTCCATCCATCCTTTACTCCATCAGAAACTCCGCTAACAGTTTTTTTCGTAAGTACAGACTTGAACAGGCTGGACAGGCATTTCCTGTGGGTGGGACCTGAGAGCAGAGACATTCTTGGGCCAGGCACCTCCACTTCCTGTCTCTGTTAACACCACACTCAAAGACATACTGTCTGGACCTGCTCTGACTTTACACTTGGTGCTCTTATCCGCAGTGCAAGCAGCCACAGATTAAATGTAAATTCCAAGATTACTGTTGTTGCGTGTAAACAAGAGTAAAAAGTCCAAGGTCAAAGTCACAGTGCTCTGATAATAAAGGGAACAAAACTTAACCTAAATGCAAAACAGCTCTGAGAAAAGAATTAAAATTCAGGTATTATACATAAAAAACAAATAAAACATGAGTATTACCAGTATTACCAACCAACACAATGAGTATTACCTAAGATATTTAATCAAGTAAGCATAACTTAAAAATATTTTTAAAAATTTAGGTAATAAATTTGAGCTGAGGAAACCTGTAAAAAAGTTTTGTTTTTGTTTTGTTTTTTTAAAAAAGACAATAATTGATAAAACCTAAATTATGTTTTTTAACTTCATTTATACTCAAAATTTTTATTTCCACTACTCAAAAGCTTTTATGTAATCGGTCACGACAAACATTTTGAGGATTCTCAACTTGTTCGGTTTTGCAATCACTGTTGCAACTTTAAGGAGCCTCCATTGAAAATGCATTTTGGCCATTTCTAGATATACTGTATTCTGTCATTTTATTGTCATAGATAATGACAATAAAGTTCAGTCGTGGGCATATTTTGAATTAGTCTTTTTGTGATACATTTAATGAAATTTCATGAAACATTTCTGGTACATGATATAAAACCTCTACACCATACTCTCCATGTACAACAAAAGGTTGTGCTATCTTAATGTCTCAAAAATATCATACTATAACTATAATCCAACTATTCATAGTACTATTCAGATCTGGAGACAAATATGAAAACATTTTAAGCTTAGAGCTCTTTCCTTTACACTTCCCCTATCTGTAAATCCATCGTTTGCTCCTTCTGTTATGGATGAATGCGGACTGTACTGTTTTAGGGATTTATATATCCAGGGTACGCTTGCATCATTTCAGCAACTCTAGGAGAAATATGGCCTGCCAAAGAGCTACTTTTTTAGATACCTCAAGATCAGACATTATGTGAAGACTCACCTGGACAATTTTGAAAACGCAGCACCTGACAAACTAAACCAGTGTCTCAAAGACTGCACAGCAGAGAGAAATGCAATTTCATTTATATACGATCTTTTGCAGGAACATGGACGGTGAACATGGAGGGTATTAAGAGGGAATGGGAAAAGGAGCTAGGGAGGGAAATAGCAGAGGACATTTGGGAACAAGGGCCTAAAATATGTGAATAGATGTTTCCTTAATTCTAGACACTGTTTGATCAAGTTTAAAACTTTACACAGATGACATTAATCAAAGGTAAAAATACATAGAATCTTCCCAGAAATGTCACCAATTTGTGAAAAATGTAACCAGATGCAGATTTACAGCATAGTTATATATGATGCCCCAAAATAGAGGGATTCTGGGCTGCAATTTTTGCATCAGAAAACTGTAAAAAAAAAAAAAAAAAAAAAAAAAAAAGTGCACAGCACCACCTCCTGTCCTATGGCCTCCTTTGCGCCAAGAAACATGTTCTTTTGCTCTGGAAAAAGAAAGACGTACCAACTTTTAAAGCCTGGATAACAACACTGACTGACACCATTCACTTGGAAAGGATTTGACATACCCTCAATGACCGATTAGAAGACTTTGATAGGATTTGGAAACCTGTGATCTCATATATAGAAAGGGTTAGGATGCATTGTCTATACGTAGCTTCAGACCTCAGTAGTTGGGGTTGGGGTTGAGAGGAAGGCTCTATGTTATATGTTATTTGTTTTGCTATCACTACATTTGTTTGTTTTTGTTTTCTTCTTCTATAGTGGGATATCAAAATGAGGTGATATGTCCATTATATGGAAACATGTATTAGTGCTGTATAGATATTTCACAATAAAGATATTTGAAACAAATATAAAAGGTGTGATTGTTATTATGAATAATATGTTTCAGAATTCTTCTTTTTCTTTTTTTTCTCTGTTGTTAACTCTTCTGTAGTACTTTTTGGGGGATGGGGGGTTTAAAGAAGAAAGAAGACTACTGTCCATTTCCAGACTTATGAAGAAACGCTTTTGGTGCCATGTGTCCCCAAGCATCAGATGGCATGTAACAAATGTATGGTCTCTGAAATTTGCACTTAGCTCTTGCACTGCACTGTTTTGGTTTCATTTTCAACCTCAGATTTTAAAGTTTTCTTCTGTTATTTATTCTTTATTGTTTTTGCTTTTCTGACATTTTTCCTGTGTGTGTTTTGTGATTTTAAGTGTACAGCACTTTGTAATGTTGGTTTTGATAAGTGTGATATAAATAAACTTTTATTATTATAATTATTATTATTATTTATAATTATTAATATGTTTGTCAGGGGTGTACCATTATAAGTGATCAGTGGCAGGTACACAGGGATGTACCGCTGGGCATACCCATTTCATTGTGAACTACCAAAAGGGCTTCATGATATAGTATCATAGATCATATCATATCATATTCATATCATATCATATCATATCATATCATATCATATCATATCATATCATATATCATATGGTATCATATAGGCCTTAATGGGACAGCTAGGGGGATTGGGGTTAATTTTGACAGCAGGGTAGGCCTATGTATAGAAATAGTGACATGGTAATGTAACTATTTTATATGGTACAGCTGTGAAATCATGTAGGCTAATATTTCCATCAGAAATGTATGCTAGGGGAGTAGAAGAAGTAGCCTCGCATAAAATGTACATTAGGCAATTATTGACTGAAATGTATATTTTCCACCACGGACTGTTTTTGGATTAAGAGGTGTTGAAAACATTATTATGAACAATAACATAAACAACAGCATCAACCTAACCCGACCCCGACCTAACGCAGTGACGTTGACATAGGCCTAAAGTGACGTCGACATTCCAATTTATGATCCATGTTCGATCAGAACGTGAATGACGTAAGAATTTATACTATGTCCCAAGCAAATCCAGCTTTTTGCTCATTTCTACTGTCGACTTTAGTGTGAGAGCCATTCATTTTCTCGAGGGAAGACTGAAATAATCCGCATTACCAAGACAAAGAATATTGTTTACTACCGAGCGCATAAAGTAAGTACTCAAACAGTTAACTTATAGCCCAGCTAAAAACAAATATGGTACTTTAAAACACAGAAACATTTCATTCTGTTATTATGCAGATTGTGATGCTGGTGGCTCTCTAAACAAACAGATAACATTTTTAAAAACATATTTTTCTTATGGTCTGCTAGTCCTTAACAGTGTTCGGAAGTAACGAGCGAGCCTGCATGTAATTATATCAAAAAATAAGTAATCAGTTACTTCTTCTGGGGGGGAAGTGTAACGAAATTACAGTTACGAGTCTAAATTGTACTAATACGAAGGGCCTGCCTCCGGATATATTATTTTCAGTGAAAAATGTATAGTTGAAAATAAGTGATCCTGTGGCTCTGCATCTTTTTGCAGTGTAGCAATGTCTTATTGTTGCATTGCCCGTTTTAGGGCATCTTCAGTTTTATTGTCCAGTTTAAAACATTTTTTAGAAAAGAAATCAAATGTAAGATATTGTGTTATTTTGATGAAGTCATAAAAAATACCTATCACTCATTAGTGTTTGAACAGGGTAGCCTAATAATCTGTAACCAATTACATTTCAAAAGTAACCCTCCCAACACTTGTTCCAAATTAAAAAGTAAAAATCTATATCAAAATCATATTTTATATTATTTTCTTAGTATAAATAATGATACATAAAGATATAAGGTGCATTTAAATGGTGGAAGCTGTCAAGGTAAAAGCAATTCTCAAATTGATTTTATTTGGTGGTTCAGTCTTTGAAAATGCATCATATATTATAAACATTTTAAATAAGCTGCAGAATCTAGTTTGCACCTTTAATCCTGATCTGCTCCCAAAACAAGTGTCTCTGAATCAGTCTCTTATTAATGTGTTTCACAGGAGCTCACTGAACTTCAGACAGAATCTGACACCAGTCAGTCATTCTTCTGGATAAGTTCACTGATACAGCACGCAAAATGCCTGCCAGACAGTCACCACCAACCCAATGTCCATCAGGACCAACTCTGTCTCCATCTGGACCAGTTCCATCTACACCTCCATCTCCAGCCTCATCTCAATCCCGATTGGCTGTTATGCCAACAGGGGAATTGATTGACTTCTTCCCTCAGCTGGTGGAAAGTCCAGTTGATGCTGGAAATGGCAGGTGCAGCCCCCTGGATGCAACTGCAAAAATGGACGCTATAATGCGCACAGGGGAGGACTTTGACTTCCTCCTTCAGTTACTGGAAAATCCAGTTGATGCTGAAAATGGTAGGTGCAGCCCCCTGGATGCAACTGCAAAAATGGACGCTATAATGCGCACAGGGGAAGACTTTGACGCCCCTCCTTCAGTTTCTGGAAAATCCAGATGATGTTGGAATTGATGGATGCAGCCCCCTGGATGCAACTGCAAAAATGGACGCTATAATGCGCACAGGGGAAGACTTTGGCGCCCTCCTTCAGTTTCTGGAAAATACAGATGATGTTGGAATTGATGGGTGCAGCCCCCTGGATGCGACTGCAAAAATGGACGCTATAATGCGCGCAGGGGAGGACTTTGACTACCTCCTTCAGTCACTGGAAAATCTTGATGATGGTGGAATTGATGGGTGCAACCCCCTTGGAGCATCTCCATCTCATTCTGCATCTCCATCGCCACCTTCACCTTCCAGTGCACCCGCAGAGCACGACTCTAACATCCACCCTCAGCCAGTGCAAAGTCCGGCTGATAGTGGATATGGTGAATGGAGCCCCTTTGGAGCATCTTCATCTCCGCCTCCACCTCCTGTTGTCCCTGCAGGGCAAGAATCTGACATCCACCCTCAGCCAGTGAACAGTCAGGTTACTGGAGGATATGACGGGTGCAACCCGCTGGGAGAAGCTCCACTTATGGCTGCTGCAGGAGTGAACACTGTACATGCTGCTCCTATCCAGCAAACGCAAGCTGTGATGCAGCCAGGTCACCTGCACAACCAGGGACAGGTAAGATACCAAGTATAGGTTAGGGATAGATATGAGAAGAGCTTTATCAATACCTGCATCACAAATGATCTGCATCATTGGAAGTAAAAGGATATGCACACTAATCAGTTAGTTGAATGACAGACAATTCATTGACCACCCTTTTAACAATTGATAAATGACATTTTAAAGCAAATATTGTCATAATTCACTGGTTCCAGCTTTTCAAATGTGAATATTAACAGGTCTGGTAATATTTTGATATCTATCTATCTATCTATCTATCTATCTATCTATCTCACAGCCAAAATTGAAATTTAAAGATGTTATTACAGGTTATGGAAAGCTGTGACTATTTTTTAAAATGTTACAGACCAAACGCTTAACAGAAAAAATATTTTGCAGATTAATAATAAAAACTGTTGTCAAGTTGAATGCTTTAGGCCAACAGAAGGACTGCAAAGGGTTAACTGTAATCTAAGCCCGCTCTGTTAATCAATGTGTTGCTGAATGTAACAAACTGTACAACAGCCCTGTAAGGCTATGCTCATCAATAATCTTAATAATTGCCTATTAGTTATTTTACAGAAGTAATAATTAAACCCTTTAGAACCTGGATCAGCATCAGTTCAGCCCTCTTTCAAAAGCTTTTAAACCTCTGGAAACTGAGGAAACTGGTTTGATTTCTTTTAAAAACATGAGATAAAGGCAATGAGCAACTTGGCAAGAAATTTCTGGAAAATACTTTACAATTATTCAAAATTATTTTACAGAAAAATAATATTTTATTTAATTTCTAGCAATTTCTTAAGGTAATTGTCTTCTTTTTTAACTTTTTTGTTTATTTTGAGGTAATTTTCTTACAGCAGAGGGCAGCAGAGGGAAGCTGTTAAAGCGCGTGGTAGAAAACAAACTTTTCTGTGATCAGTTATACTTTTTATTTAATTAAATTTGAGGGGAAAATGAAAATGCTCCCTAAATAATTCATTAGATGACATTTTTTCTATATAAAATGGCAAACTTTCATAATTTATTTATTTTTTTTTTTTCTGGCATATAATGGCAATAATTCAAAGTCTAAAAGCTAAAGTTTACAAGTGAATGTTATTACACCAAAGTTACACTGCAGCTCATCTAACCATCTGCTCTGCATATGTTTGTGTCTCCAGTATGACAATGTACCAGTTGTGACACTACCACAAGACCTGACCCAGAACCTGTGTCCTGTTGGAGTATTGTAAGTACACATGAATACAAAGAAACACACACAAGTGTACACAGATATTGAACTTCTCGGGTGTGTGTTTCAGAAAGAGGGTTTAACAAACCTTGAACTCTGAGTTGACTTAGTGGACAACTCTGACTTTTCGGTTTCAGAGCAGCTGATCAGAGTTTGTTCAGTAAATTCTTAATATGTTCACACTAAGTTAAGCTAGTGCGCTGAACGAAAATTATGATAGATTATGACAGATATGTCAAGTATTTGTGGACTGCAAACATTAATCTTTAAAAAGAGTCTGACTCACAGCGGAGAAAGTGTCAATTACTTCATTTAGAGATAATTTAAATAGTTAGGTATGAAATAAAATAAAAAATACAACCAATCATGTACATCCATTTATATATCAGCCAGTAGATCACTTGTAAAGGTAGGTTAAAAGGCGATATATAAATACGAGCAAAAGATGTCATAAAGAGTTTCCCTCATATTGGGGTCACTTACTCAGAGTTTTCACAGTACCCGCTTTCTGAAACAGGGCCCTGTTGCATCTTTAAGCACAATATTTCAATGATCTAAAGTATCTCTGTCTCTTTGTGTGTATAGTAATGGAGAGATGGTCTATGGGATTCCAGCAGGCTCTTCAAACTCTGCTTCTCCTCTACCGCCACTAAACACCTCCATTTCAAAGTAAGCCAACAGTGGCCTATTTCACTCAGAATGTCCTTTTTTTGTGTGTGACTGGCTCATAATGTATGGCCATGGTCACAAACCCTCAACAAACTAAATCATCACTTTCACATTTCATTTTTTGCACTTGTTGCTTGATTGCAGGTGTTATTTATCTATAAAGATGTCAGCATGAATATGATTTAAAAATCAGTGCAACAGAGCACACAGAGGGATGCACTTTGTCCATGTCTTGTATTTTTCTGCTTACTTTACTGCGTATTTCTGAAATTCTTCTGTTTGCCCGTAGCAAGAGAAAGCGTGACGACTCACAGGACGACCGTCCACATATCAAGAAGCCACTGAACGCCTTCATGTTGTACATGAAGGAGCAGAGGCCGAAGTATTCGGCTGAAATGCACAGGAGTGGAACTGCGACAGTGAATGCTTTCCTTGGAGAGAAGGTATGTGCGTTAGCTCTGTGTGTGAAATTTTTCACAGCAATGTTACACTTGACAGTAATGACTGGTCAAATTTTCTGCAGCAGGCGTGCTCGTTCTTTATTTCTGTAATTCTATATCTTCACATCTTGACAGTAATTTTTGAATATTTTTATTCTAATGTCACATTACCAAAAACACACCTACATTTAAACTGAAGATTTTCAGAAGTTTACAACACATATCCACTGTAGTTGTGTGTTGGTATGGATGTGCTGACAGTGTGTTGTCGTCTGTCCACAGTGGAACGCACTGTCCACAGAGGAGAAGGAAAAATACTTTGAAGAGGCTCATAGAGAGAAGAAGCTCCATGAGGAGAGATACCCAGAATGGTCAAGCCTTGATAACTACGTATGTACACTCTGCTGACAAACAATACATTCATATGAACGTCTCTACACTAGAGCTTATAAAACAAACACACTGAAAAGATTCTTTTTTATGCCTCCATGCTGGCGACGGCAGTAGGCGGAAGCATTATGTTTTTGGGTTATCCCAAAAATGTCTGTCTGGTCCACTCTTGTAAACACAAAATCTCAAGAACCCCTTGAAGGAATTACTTCAGATTTGGCAAAAACATTAACTTGGACTAAATGATGACCTGATTTAAAATTTGATGTTCAAAGGTCAAAGTCACTTTTGACCTTTATTCCATATTGAAAATGGCTTTGATGGGGTTTCCTCAAATTTGGCACCAGTGTCCACTTGGACTCAAGAATGAACTGATTAGAATCTGCTGGTCAAAGGTCAAAGTCACAGTGACCCCATGCAACATGTTTTTGGCTATAACTCAAGAACCACCTTGAAACTGTGCTGATTATATAGATCTTCTGAGTGTAAAGCATACATGTTGTCACAGAAATGGATGTAAGTTGTCAGTGCAACTTGACCGGAGTGTGGAGGCATACAACCGAGTGGCAGTATATGTAATTTATAAGCTGATGTCAGACAGGAAATCTAAAGTGTTTGTTTTTGTGTATAGGAGAAAAAGAGAACGAATGTCAGACGCAAGGCAGCCAAAACTAAAGTGCCTGCACCTTCATGCAGAGTGTCTCACCTGCCACAGGTAAATGAGAGTTGTACCGGCTGAACACACCAGCAACAGCTGGGTCCAATTCACTGCCAGCAGGGACCCTTCCCCTCGGGCCACAGCCACAGTACTGGACTCAGACGCAGCCACCGTACTGGACTCAGACACAGCCACAGGACTGGACTCAGCCACAGCAACAGCACTGGACTCAGCCACAGACACAGGACTGGACTCAACAGTGGCTGCAGCAACAGACACAGCCACAACAGTGGTCTCAGGCACAGCCACAACAATGGGCTCAGCCACAGACACAACAGTGGGCTCAGCCACAGAGACACAACAATGGGCTCAGCCACAGACACAACAGTGGGCTCAGCCACATATACAGCAATGGTCTCAGCCACAGACACAACAATGGGCTCAGCCACATATACAGCAATCGTCTCAGCCACAGACACAACAATGGGCTCAGCCACAGCCTCAGCCTCAGTCTCAGCCTCAGCCTCATCCTCAGCCTCAGCCTCAACCTCAGCCTCAGCCTCAGCCTCAACCTCATCCTCATCCTCAGCCTCAACCTCATCCTCAGCCATAGCGTCAGCCTCAGCCTCAGCCTCAGCCTCATCCTCAGCCTCAGCCTCAGCCTCAGCCTCAGCCTCAACCTGATCCTCAGCCTCAGCCTCAGCCTCAACCTTATCCTCAGCCTCAGCCTCAGACACAGCCTCAGCCTCAGCCTCAGACACAGCCTCAGCCTCAGCCTCAGCCTCAGACACAGCCTCAGACACAGCCTCAGCCTCAGCCTCAGACACAGCCTCAGCCTCAGCCTCAGACACAGCCTCAGACACAGCCTCAGCCTCAGCCTCAGACACAGCCTCAGCCTCAGACACAGCCTCAGACACAGCCTCAGCCTCAGCCTCAGCCTCAGACACAGCCACAGCCTCAGCCAGAGCAGCAGCCACCACCTGGGGACTTCCACGTCCAATCCCCTGCTTGCAGAGCTGCTTGAGCCCCTTCCCCCACGACACAGCCTCAGTCACAGCCTCAGCCAGAGCCGTGGCCTCAGCCAGAGCCACGATTATGGCAGAGCTAAGCTTTTGCTACTATCACTTATTCATACTGCTATTGTGAAATTGTGATATGAACTAAAATAAACTGCAGAAAATAATGTTATTGATGTTTTTTCTTGTTAATATTATATTTAATTTAATTTCTTCACTTAAACAAGGTCACCTATCATTTGAAAATCAAATGACTCATGCATATATATATATATATATATATATATATATATATATATATATATATATATATATAACGATAGATAACTAAATAATACTGATTGTTATTCAAAATGAAAGAAGACAAAAAATATACATACAAAAAAATCCATATTCCTACATAAATATGCATTAGAATCTGCTCTGATCTACAAGCAGCCGATTAGCTCTCAGACACACAAAAAGTGTGTAAGTGAGTCTTGTGCACATGGTGTGTGATTTACCTCAGTAACTGTCCATGTCAGCAATGTATTCCAAGAGGTCTCTCCACTTTGCCCCACATTTCTCAGTCCTGTCCATACAGATAAGAAGAGATTTTTCCATATGATGCAACTTTGCCAACTCTGATGAGTTCCTTAAAAGAGGGCTTTTAGCATTTTAGCATGTTAATAGTGGCTAATTAACACAGTTGAAACTGATTGGGATGTCATTACTTTTAAATGTATTTGGTCATAAATCACATTTTTGGAAAAAGAAAGTTATATTTAAACCAGTGGTGGTGCTACATGAAAAGTCAGGAGATCAACATTAATATAATCTATCCTCTGGATACTATGAATCATTCACCTGCAGATCGTCATGTAGCCCTACACTGTAGAGGCAGGTAAGCTGCTGCGCTGCATGTCATGTGCTTGAAGTAACATATAATGTTAGTTGTCTATCAATTGTCAAACTGTGCATGATAAAGAAGAATGGAGCTCAGGTCCTGTTCACATGACAATGATTTGGCTGTCCTTTTACACGACAGCGGTATTTTGTGTTTGTGGTTTCAGGCTAAACCTGAGCTGGGCACACATCCAAAAATCGTGAATTATCAGCGTTACTTTTTTTTAAAAATTACTTTTACCATAGACGTTAAATTGAAGAATTTTTTAAACATTTAACTCCACTTGATTTCGGATTTTTCGGACATCTTGGTAAGATGTTTTATGAAGCAGTTTGAAGCATGTTGGAAAATGCTACTGCATTTTAATATTAGATCATTTTCCACTGTGCTGATCCTGTGCTTTCTCATTGGTGATGGTCAGTTTTTTCGAAATTGTAGTTTGCGGTCTAGTGAACTGAATTGCATACCACACAGAGATGTCTTTGTAAAACAGAACACTGTTAATGCAATGTGATTCAATGTGACATAATTCAACAGAAGCCTCCAATGTGATCATTCAGCTGAATCAGCACTTTTGTAAAATAGTATCAACACAAATTAAACATCACAATATTGTGAATGTAAGGTTTTTTTTTTTTTTTTGCGGGAATGCAAGGTAAGATTTCATTACCACTTTCGCCAGGCACAATTTATAACGGGACTTTAGATTAAAGTCTCTCTCTTGGGGTGTCGTGGCTGAGTGGATAAAGCAAGTGCCCCATGAATAAAAGCAGTGTCCTTGCTGCAGTGGCCTCGGGTTTGACTCCTGCTCGGGGCCCTTTGCTGAATGTCATCCCCACTCTCACTCCCCCTTTCATGCTATTAATCTGTCCTATCTAATAAAAGGCAAAAATACCGAAAAAAAATCTCTAAAGTCTCTCTCTCATACATGTGTATTGCAACTAGTTCTCACATAACCATTATTTTGTAAAGTATTGTATTCTAATCTAAAGCTTGTTTTCATGTATTTTGTGCCCAATAAGGGAAACAGCGAGAACTGCTGAAGGCAATTTAACATTCACACAGTCACCTGACTCACTGGATAGTGTAACCAGGTAGAAATTGTATGTATATTATATTATATATATATATAATTATATATATATATGTTTAAACTTCACCAAATCCTGATTAACAGTAAAGGGCATCTGTTCTGTGTACATTAAGTTCTGTTTTGCAGCCCATTTAAGCTGTAGTGTTAATACCTGCACTGTCTCTTTAAGAAGTCGCGGTGTCTATGACGTCCATGCAGCGCCACTCTCAGTCCGCGCTTTGCTCACTGAGAGAAGGTGTGGTTCATGTTTTCTGCTCATAGTTTAGCACATTTCACCCTTGTTACAATGAAAACTTCACAGTATGGAATTAATAGTGTTAGTAAAGAGACTGTGAACATGCAGCAGCTGTGTCGTTCGAATATAAACTTTGTAAATGCATTTTCAGAAGTTTTACTGTAGACATAAGCTTCCAAGTGCTACAGGGTCTTTTGTGTGTTTATGTACTAACAGGCCATTGCTGACCCATGTGTGTGGAAGAGACTGCATGTTACTGAACGTTTTGTTTTATGATTTGTACAGGTATGTGAATTCTGTTGTTCATTAATTACATAAGAACTGATGCTGGTTGTATTTGATATGTTGAAAACCCATATGCAATGAATTGCATGAAGATTTTGTGAATTTTATTTCATTGATTTTCATACCATTTTTAAGAAAAAGCATTTTTACGGTATAAAACATAATTTACATTTGTCATGTACTGCAGTAAATGCACGATTTAAAAAGTCAGTCCGCGCTTTGCTCACTGAGAGAAGGCCATTGCTGACCCATGTGTGTGGAAGAGGCTGCATGTTACAGAACGTTTTGTTTTATGATTTGTACAGTCCATATTAAAGGAACAGCCAGCAGCCCTTGTGGTCCGGGTCCTTCCTTCAGTCAGCATCACCACAGAACACAACGCAGATAATACAGAAGTTGACGGGCGTGCATCCAGCCAGATTCAAGACTGTTACAGGGCCAGACACACCTGTTACAATAGCAACATTGGTATTGGTGAGTCAAATTAATTGTAAAATAAAAATAGATTAAATAATAGTAAGCATTTCATTACGATGTTCTTCTTGGCTGGAATAATAGTATTTAAAGTATTAAATAAGTAAGTAAAGTATTTCATATTTTTTGTTTAATCTGTTTCTCTAGGATTTAACTGGATATTGAGCAACACCACAAATATCTAAGTATGTTTTTATATTTCATCATTAGTCACTCTGTGATGTTAAGAGGATGTGGATCTAGTGCTTTTTATACTGCATAGATTTAAAAAACTATAAAATGCATTTAAAACACTATACAACCATAAGTGGGTCTTCCTTGAATACTCAATTACAAATACATTCATTGTCTCTTTCGTCCTTACTGAATATAGCACTGAAAAAAAAACACTAAATACATGAACCCAACTGTACATTAGACAGCACAGAAGGAAATACTACATTGCTTGAAGAAGTTGCCATTGACATTTTACAGAAGATGTACTTTAACTCTGAGTTCTAAAATTATTGCTTTTTGTTGTTGTTTTTTATCCCATTGCATCTAGATCTGTACTCTGTCATTACAGTACTAACCTGAATACAAGCTTATTCAAAAAAAAAAAAAGTTTAATTGCAGGCTTGACATGAACTGGAGATGCAAATTGTGTTCTACATCCCTGAATACCTGCAGCATAGCCATTATTCAAGAGTCAGCCCCCTGCCGTGCTTCTACAGCAGATGTATTAAAACTTTTCAGTCATTTATTGCAATAAAAACTCATTTGTCACATTATCATAATGACACAAGCAGAGTATGTGCAACGGAGAGAGTTCAGACTTGGTGATAGAGTTCTATCAGCGGAAAGTGTGAGTGATTAAGTCAAAGCAGCTGGTGAATGTGTTGGTGAGGGAAATGCTCAGTGTGAGAGCACAGAGGCATTTGATCTTTCTGAGGCAGATAGTGTGACACTGACAGTTTAAAACTGAACCTGGCATCATTATTCCTAAAGATGCAAACTATCCTTCACACGTCTGACATAGCATTTCAAGAAATAGTGGATCATCTGATTTTTTCTCTGTCCCAACCTCTTCTGAAAAGCACTATAAGAGAAATCCTACAGAGTCATGATGTCACTGTTAGTGAAACAACTTTGGATGAAGTAGTAAGTGCTGTTATGGACAGCAACATTCTTGTCAGAGCCACAGAAAAAGGCGAAGCATTATCTTTAACCAAGAGAAGAAGAGTATTTTTTTGAGAAAAATGTACCCTGTGGTAATTCCAGTACAGTATGAACTAGAGCCTGGACACACAGCAGTGCACATTCCCATTCTTGAGATGATCCAGAAACTTTTCAGACATACTGACATTCTGGACAAGATTAAAGACACAAAGATGACACAAAAAGGTCATGTATTTGAGCCACCAAGATGTTTCTATTTTAAAGAGAATGAGTTCAGGTCTTACTACTACTACTACTACTAATAATAATCATAATCATAACCATAATCATAATCATATATTGGATTTATATAGTGCCTTTCTTGATCTTAATGTCGCTTTACAAACAAAGTAAAAAGTAAAAAAGAAGGGGGGATGGGCGCTAGGAATAGGCAGAAGAGAAGAAATGGGTTTTGAGGTGGGACTGATAGACGGGGAGGGACTCAGAGTCACGGATCTCTTGGGGGAAGGAGTTTCAGAGCCTGGGAGCAGCCCTGGAGCAGGCTCTGTCCCCAAAAGTGCAGGGGATAGATTTATGGGTGGAGAGGAGATTTGTGGAGGTGGATCTGAGGGGCCGTGAGGATTGGTAAGGGGAGAGGAGGTCAGTGAGGTAAGGGGGTGCCAGAAGGTGAAGGGCTTTGAAGGTGAGGACCAGGATCTCGAAGGTAATCTGGTGGGAGACAGGGAGACAGTGAAGGTATTTTAAGACCGGGGTGAAGTGGTGCCAAGATTCGGTGCATGTGAGGAGTTGGGAAGCTTCGTTCTGGACTAGTTGGAGTCTAATGATGGAGGTGGAGCTGATGCCATAAAGGAGTGTGTTGCAGTCGTCCTCAGATGGGCTAGAGCTGCCACTTATTTTGTCCGCTGATGACCTTGAAATAGCAAATCCACATGGCACATCATGGAAAATCCACAAACTCAGTTGCGTGTACTGGGTTCTTGCTGATCTACCCAGTAAATACAGATCAGGTTTGCATGTGATTCAGCTAGCAGCATCATGTAAAGTGCCTGACATTGAGATGTTTGGCTATGAAAGAGCTCTTCAGCCCTTTGTTACAAGACCTCCATACTCTTGAGCGAGTTGGCATTTTCACTGAGTCCACTGGTAAGGCAGCTCGTGGCACAGTCATGTTTGTGGTTTCTGAAAACCTTGCAGCCTACACATTAGCAGGCTTTGCAAGGGTTTCAGAGCACAATATATTTGCAGATTCTGCACAGCTACTCGAGACAGAGTTCAGCCTCATGATGTCAAGAGTGGAGAACTTAGTCCTACAACTAAAGCCAGCCATGACAAAGACGTGCATGCTGTAATGCATGAGGATAGCCAGGGTCATCATGGTGTTAAAGAAGAGTGTGTCCTTAGTTGGACACACTCTTCTTCTTAAACATTTTCACAGTCACTGGTCTCCCACCTGATGTTCTCCATGATCTTTTTGGGGGCATTGTGCCAGTAGAACTGGCTCTATGTATTGGTGAGATGATCTGTTGCAAATACTTTACCCTTGAGTATTTAAACAGCAAACTTGGGTCAATCCCATACCAGCACGCAGACAAAGTTGACAGACCTCAGCCTAGTCCTAAGACCTTTGCTGCAAAGAACACCATTGACGGCAACAGCCATGAAAATGTTACATTGCTTAGACTGCTCCCTTTGATGATTGGTCATATGGTTCCTGAGGGAGACAGAGCATGGACTGTGCTGATGGATTTAAATGTTTAATGTGCAGTTTTTACAGATTGGGACATCTCTATAATGAATTTGAAATTTCACTATTTCATTATCTTGTTATAGCTATGATGACATTGCCATCTTATTTGAATTGCCATTCGTTGTTTGCGCTGCTTCACTGTTTTTCTCTCAGGGTTTCAAAGCCATTTACAAACATACTTTTCAATTAATTTTCTTAGGTTACACTCAAGAAATAATACAAGACAGAGAATCCCGACTGGTATTTTACACAAGTCAGATTTGCTTCATTTAATAGACTCTTAAACATCTGTGACAAACCTAAGGTTGGATGTCTCTAGCCTGCTGTAAAAAAAGTGATGGTTGCTGAAAGCAGTCCTATCATATCTCTCAACTGTTTTTTCTTGGGTCAACCAAAATGAAGACCTCTACAAGAGCCAAGAAGCCTGTCCTGACAAGCATCAGTGTTAAAAATAAAACGTTATGATAAGAGACTGTATGCACTGATTGATAGTTTCATGGGGAACCTCATCCGTCAAGCCCCTTGAGGGTTTTCTGGGTTTACCCTGCATGTCTCCTTTTATAGAAATGTGTAACATTGTGTCTTTTTTATATAAAAAATAATAATAATAAAAATAGATTTAAAAAACTGTCTATCCTTTTTAGGAAGTAAAATATGACTATAGTGGTGTAAACATTAGTTTTTGAAAAGTAAACCAACGTAATTCTGACTTCCTGCATTTTAATTGAAGGTTTGGATCTTTCTATATGCTATTTAAATACAATGCTCAAATGGTTCATTTACCCATGAGCCTTGAGTTTGACATCTCTGCTTTAAAGGGTAATTTTGATGTTGTTCAACCCTATTTTTTCCATAAGTCTAAGTGACTTATCTGGACAACAGTGTTTGAAACTGGTCCAGAGAGAGCACTGCACCCAAAAACGCCATCGCGAAACTCACCAGACTCCATATAAATAACAGTCATTTTATCGTGTTTAGAGACAGCATAATTTTCACATCTAACTGGTGAATTAAGGGTTCATTTCAACCAAACCAGAGTTGGTGATTGTTGCAGCAGTGGAAAGACAAACCAGGACAGTTTCTGTGAGTTTTATTTTATTTTGTCTTTGAATTAAGTGTGTTCTACTGTGATAAAGTTAGTGTTAATTTAAATGAAGATAAATGAAGTGGTGGATTTGGCATTAGTGATTTTGGGGCTTTTTCTGATTAAACAAAAAAAGATATTACTCTTTAACAAAAGGTCTGTCTCTGTAGGGAGCATTTCCATAATGTTATCAGATATTTAGTATAACAATCAGAGCCTGTCAGTGACAAACACAAACACTTAACATAAATTGATGATGCACAAATGCCCCAACTGGTTACACTGAGGCCTGTTTTTATTGCAGCTTTCTTTCTAAATACTGGACCAGTCTTAAAAAGTGTTGTTCCCAGTAGTCACTTAGATGCAATACAAGTTATGACAATAGGGATATCTGATGAAAAATACTGATGTTACCCTTTAATAAATTTCATGTTACTGCTTTGTGTCTTAACCACCTGGATACAAACGGTAATCAAACTTGTGTTTGACTCTTAGAAGACTCCAGAAAACTTGATCAAACTTGCATCTGGTTACACGATTTTAAGCGTTAGAAGTCAACACATATCAGCATTTTTCTCTGTATTTGCAGTCTCGTTTTGTTTTCTCAGCTACATTTACAGGTAGAAAGCTGCATGTTTCCAAGATTCAAATCAAGGAATGTGTTTTTGTTTTATGTGTGTGTGAGCACATGCATGTTTATGTACTCTGTGGGGTGTTGGAATAGGTGTGACAGTCACCTGGTGTCCTCCCAGGGGTCAACAGCTGCACCAAGGTGTTGGTATTTGACAGCTGGACCATTTTAGAGAAATAATGTGGAGGTTTATTATGGATGAGAGTGGTGTGTGTGTTTTAGGGGTTACTCATAAAACCATCCATCAGTTAGATATACAGTAGATATACACAAGATGTGAAAAAAATAGATGTTCTATATTCAAAATCTGTATTCACCTTATGAAACCTGGGGTGACATCACTTTTCTTATCCTTTCAGAAACATTTCACATGTATTTAAACCTTTGAACCCCAGGCAAATTGGTGTGATTTCAAAAACACGGGGAAAAGACAATGAGCAAACTTGATAAGAAATGTTCCACAAATTGCAAGAAATTAGTACATTATTTATTTATTTATTTATTTTAAAGCTAGGGGAAAAAATCTAGGGAAAATGTCAAGGGAAAAAGAAAAAGCTAGGGGAAAAAAACATTTCTAATGATCATAATTACATATTTAAAATTATTTTACTGAATTATTATTTTTAAAAACGTTTTTCCAAGCCCTGTTTGCCCTTTTAACACTCCTTTTCTTTCTTTCTTTTGTATTAATTTTCAGGTAATTTTCTTATTCAGTTTTTTACTAATTTCTTGCTAATCTTTGGGTCATTCCTTCTTTGTTCATTGCCTTCTTCACGTTTTGTAAGAAATCAAGCCAGTTTACTCAAGTTTCAAATGGATAAATAAAGGCTGAATAACAGTTAATAATAAAATAAAATATCATGTCCATTGGATACGACCCCATGATTGTTCCCTCATGTTGGATTTCTTGCTAACTCTGCAAATGTTCCTTGTGGGAACAATACGTCACCAGTAACTTCCTCTGCAAACTGATGTGATTTCATTCAGATGAAATGTAATTTATGCTTTTACTGTTAAAGGAATCAACTTTAAATAAATCACATGACCTTGATAGTAGTTATGTGAATCATAAATTTACATCAAAAATGTACATAAGCAATAAAAGAAGGGCCATCTGCAAATAATGGTATGACCAAATGGGCAAAATGAAGAATATTAGGTCCTATGAATTGAGACAGCACTATTAAAAAAGTGACAAAAAGCAAATATGCAGTAAGTTAGACTTGAATATTCTTTTTCCAGTCTGTGTGCAACATGTGGCATCACATGGACTCTGAAATGGGGTTTGTGTTGTACTTGTGTGTGCTTGCTGCCCTCTAATGGCTCATTGTGAACAAGACGACTCCTCACATGTCCAATATAAACTTTCAACAACACATTTATTTCACTCGAGTTCAGAACGGTTCACACAGTGATCAACAAACAAAAAAAGCTCCACCGTCATCCACTTTGGCCCTTGACAAATTCTCTCGTGCGCTGTGGGGTTTTTGCAGAGTTTAGTTTAGCGGCACCAACTTAACAATGACAGTGCTCACTATTTTTTCTCACAGAGGGAATAGAGAAGTTCGATCTGCTCGGCGTACTCGAATCCCGGCCTGCGTGGAGAAAACACAACAGTCAGACATTAATAAAGAGATTTTGTCCAATATAAGACCATAACAGTTGTCTCACCGTCCAGGAGTCTCCAGTATCAGAGGGATGTTGTCCAGTCTGGGCTCGTTGACGATGTCTCGGAAAGCAGAGATTCCGATGTGACCTTTGCCGATGTCTTCATGGCGATCGAGGTTGCAGCCAAGTTTACCTGCAAATACGAAAAACAAAACAAAAAATTCAAACTTCAGACAATTCAATAAACTCATCTATTTGATCATTTTTGTGATAATGTCCTGTGAAAGCCCTGCTGCACCTTTAGAGTCATTGAGATGGACGGCTTTAAGGTATCCGAGCCCCACTTCCTGATCAAACTCATCCAGCGTGGCCTTCACTCCTCCCTCTGCAGCCACGTCGTATCCTACCCAGAAACAACACTTTCAGAACTTTTCCACATTATTTTACTGCATTTTCATGACTTTAAGTAGTCTAAAATATCAACATATCCATGTTGGCAGTCTATAGAGCGGCCTTTTTGTTGTCTACATGCTTTTTTTCCTTTAGCACAACAGACTAGAGTCGCTTCACCCTTGAAGCCAACATTTAGTTTGGACAAGCTTGATTATCAATAAGTTTTGATGTTGATGTTTTCTGATGATTCTGAGGGATAAAAAAGATGAACCTCGGGCTTCACTCACCTGCTGCAAAGGCGTGGCAGGTATCCAGACACACTCCGACTCTGGTCTGGTCTCTCACTTTGTCTATGATGCTCTTCAGCTCGGAGAACGTTCCGCCCACCGTGCTGCCCTGACCGCTCATGTTCTCCAACACTGACCACACGGGGAGGCAGGCGTAAGACAAAAAAACGGTCTGACACAGCAATTTAACTCCTGCGTCTCCTTAAACAACCTGACACACATCCGAGCCGTCGCTCACATCTGAAGCCCGGCCTGAGGGCAGTTGTGCGTCAGTGTTTCTGCAGGTATTTCTACTGCAGCGTGTTCCCGTCACACCGGCGGCATTTGGGTTATTTCTAGTCAAAGCACTGTGGTCGTTATCATGAATCACAAGTGACGCAACGCTGGTGTCAAGCTGGCAGTCAGTTCCTCAAAGTTACGTACACAGAAGTCAGTCTGAGTTCAAATGCTTGACTCATTTTTTTGTCCACTGACTCGTGGTAATAAAATTTCAATCCTCCTAAATCCTCCTAATTGGGGTCATGAATATATGTGGGTACAGTTTTATTTAAAAAATTAGCCCACCAATTAAGATTTGAGGGACACGTATTTTAATTTCTGGGGTTTGATGACTACTGAATCAGTGACATCTTTTAAAATCACTTCTCAAAACCCACTTTTACAGACTTGCTTTTGTGTGATGTCACCTTTATTTGTTTATTTATTAATTCATTTTCCTCCTTTCATTCATTTTGCTACTCTTAATCTATTTATGCAGTCCTCTGATGACCTGTTCTCACCATCTTTTCATACTGTAAATGTATGTGCTTGTTATCTGTTTTTATCTTCTTATCTTTGTTTTATCCCTACATTTATTCTTGTATTTTCTAAATTTTTCTAAATTTTCTTTAATTTGTTTTGCTTTATTTTTGTTAACCTTTTGTATACACATTTATTCTTGACTTTTATAGACCTTTCTCTGTTTGGCATTTTTATTAATGTTCTTTTTATTATTCTGTTTTTAAAGTCGCCATATAAATGAAGTTATTATTATATCACTGAGTTCTCTCGCTACACTGAGATACACTGTCATGTCATTTCATGTTCGCTCTCAGATCAGCAGGACTCATGTTAAGTCAGTGCAGGCGTAAAGCCAGGATTTCCTGCACGGAGCCTCCTGTACCTGTAACTACAGCGGGTGTCTGCTGGTGAGCGTGGTTAATGGCTCCTGCTATCTTCTCCACACACTGCTCAGTGGTGATGGAGCCCAGGGAGGAGCCGGGGTGGAAGTTGTAGAGGGTGAGGCCCAGGAGGCTGCAGCGGCTGAGCTCATCCACGAGCAGGGCCTGGCTCTTCTCAAACACATCTGCGTGCGACACAAACCAGAGGAGACACGGCTGAAAAGAGGAAATAACTCAGGCAAGAAGCGAAGGACAGAATCTGCCATTAGCGTCTGACCAACCCTCTTTAGGAGATCCACAGTTCATTAGGTAAGACCCATGAGGCAGGATGTGAGCCGGGTCGTACTCCTGTATGCAACATTGCTCCCGAAATTTGTCTGCAGCTGCGTGATCCAGTGCAGGCCTCTTCCAGGAGCGCTGGGAGCCCAGAAACAAGGCAAAACTGCTGCCCCCCATCTCTGTGCAGGACCCCACCGCTTTCCAGATCCCTCCTGAGGACATATAGAAGAGGCAGCGCAGGAAGTGTGAGAGCATGTGTTTCCAACTCTATCAAGGGACTGTTCTTTATTTATCAGAGGAGGGGGGTAGCTGGGGTATGTTTTTTTTACCTTCCCCGAATCTACAAATGTTTTTCCTTATGCCTGCCTGTGTGTCTTGGGGAGATCGCATCACTCTCCTTCCACCATAAATTAGTTGTTAGATTTTAAAGACTGACCCCTCAGTGTTTGAAGTTATAAATTGAAGACAAAATCCCAGAGTTGGGAAAAAAAAGGCTCTGTTTTTCACGGTTGTTGTGAATACTGATTAGTTTGCGCAAACGGTTTATTTTTAACTTTGATTTTTTTCATATCTTCCAAACCATGTCGCAGGTTTGGAAGATATTTTTTCTTCAAAAATCCTCAAGGTAATCCCATATATCATTGCCAGAAACAGTGAAAATGGATTGGATTTTGGAGATTCTGATCATCTGAAAAAGAAAAGAAAAACACAAAACACAGTCCCTTAGACACAAAAATACCATAAGCCCCTCCCCAGTGCTTAAAAAAGGATTTGAAATACCTCCCCCTTTATGCACCGCCCCTCCCCTCTCATAAATAACGAACAGTCCCTTACACTTAAAGGAACTGAAGAATTAAAGAACTCTGCCTTGCCTTGAATGCCAACATGAGCTCCAATGTATTTCTTATTCCCACGGTCCTTCCTCTTAATGTCTCCTCTCTCCTCAGCCTCCTTCTCTTCAGCACCCTCTTCCTCCTCTTCTCCTCCCTCGGTTTTCCTCCTCTTCGCTCCTCTCTTTTTTGGACCCATGCTATCGAGAGAAAGTTGTAGTGATGAACATGCAAAACTGTGCAAAAGGCTGTCTAGGGACGATTTAAAATGTGCATTTTGGAGGCCTGTTAACCTCTGGTGCAGGAACAGTGGTGCAAAGTTTGACAGTCAAAAGTTTATGAAGGTCAAATGCGTCTTTTGTGCATCCCTCTCGTCAGCAGCAGCCACTCAGAGCGCCTCCACGCAGCTGCCACAGGCTGCCCATTGGAGACGCTTCATGCTGAGCAGCAAAATGGCCGCCCGTCAACCGACTGACTCCACAGCGCTTTGAAATTTAAATTCTTCTGCACATTAGGGTTTACACTATTACAACGTTAGTACTTATTTACAAATCAGTAGCGTGTGTTTTCATCAACTTACTTGACTGTCCGCTCAGGCGTCGCTGTTCTTGTAGCCTCGACGAATGCCTCAAAAAGCTAAAAAGAAAAAAATCGCACTGAAGCACTTTAGCTAAGCTAGCTAGCACGCTAGCTTTTCTTCATATGTGATTCCAGAGGTGAGTAAACTTGAGATAATGTGTCTCGGCACTCTGTCTTAATTTGTATGCATGCAAAATGACTGCAATGTATTTGTTAATGAAATGCCACTGCGTTTGCTGGCCGAGCTAACGTCGTTAGCCCGGCTACTTGTAGCTTCTGTCAGGAGATAACTTAGCTAACCCTCGATAGCATTAGCACTAACGACGCTGAAGTTAGTTTCCGAATTGTAGCTTCCGATTCAGCAGTTAAGGGGATAGCTAAGGGAAATTTATGTTGCTGAGTGATTGAACCTCGGTTATTTGCACCTCTTACTGTTGTGAAAGCATGTTAATCAAATATTGTAAAGCCTCAACGCTGTATGAAGCCCATATTTGCAATTGGAAAATATTTATTTTATATGGGATGACTCTACAAAGGGAGCTGTTACTGCATTTTTTTGAACAAATAAACCATATTGATCTAAGTTTAGATCAAAATCTACTCAATGTAGACTCGTCAAATTAGGACTCGATTGTTACAGAGGGCCTACAGGGTTATTAAAAGACAGTTTCAGACATGTGAAACCCTTGTTCTATTTGTGAAATGCAAAAAGGGGAGATTCAACCTGCAAATCAAAAACCACTATTCACTGACAGGTTCAATTATTACATTATCCTAGAGAGGGTAAATATATTCAGTTTCAGCTTTGTGAAACCTCTATTCTGTTTGTTAAATGTGCAAAAAGGGAATATTTATCTTTTATCCATGCGTAGATCATACTGAACAGCGTTTGTCTTAAAAATAACTGCATATCGATTTTTTTTTTTTTTTTAACATGTAGACCATATTAATCAAATGTCACTGTACTCTCAAATCATGACTAGATAATCCCAAAGAGGCGAAATGCCGTTTTTTAATGCATTTTCACAAGTAGAATGACAGTATTTGAAACAGTTGTTAGCCTCTCTGCGATAATCTAGTCCAGATTTGACCAGTTAAAGTTTAGTGGCTTTTGATTTGGACCTGGTCCACTGTGGTCTACGTGTTCAAAACGCAGTGTATCTCTTTTTTTAGCATTTTCACAAATAGGATAAAAGTTTCACAAATGTGAAAGTGAATTTCAGACAGCGTCGAGACTTTACCTGGGATGTCTAACATGCTTCCACAACAATGGAAGATGCAAAAAAACGAGGATCGGTCGTTAAGCAATGCAACTTTCCCTTAACTCTGCCCTTAACTGCTGAATCGGAAGCCACGAATCGTAAGCTAGCTTCTTGGCGATCTGGTGGTTGTGCATTAGCAGATTTGTAGCTAATAGCTCGGTGTATTTGCTGTTAAGGACCGTCGTGTGCGCAGAACAGACTAGTTGCCTAACATTAACTTACACTGGGAGATAGCTCGTTGATTAAACTTGTTAATGCTTGCGTTGTTGAGTGTCTGCGTGTTTTTCGAGTATGGGCACTCCTTAATGTTAGCCGTCGACGGACTATCTTACCAGCAGCTGCCGCTAAACTTGTCGCCTGTGTAAACTTCAGGGATGATCGGCTATTAACCTTAACGCTAACCCGGTTATGCATGGGTCGAGTTAAGCGACTGTAATCACCTGTCTGCGATTTTCGTTCACCATTTTTAGCGCAAGAAAGCTCAAATCTTCTAATGCTAATGGTAGCTCGCTAAATGCGGATGATCTTGTGTTACATTGACAGTAAGGTAACATTAGCTGATGTAGTTTATGTCAGAGCTGAATGCAGATTTGACAGCCGGTAATAACATCATATTGAGGTCTGGGTGTGTGATCCTGCAGGCCTGAGGTCAGAAATGCTTCAAGGAGGATGTCAGGTTGGTGTCTGTGAATCAGCTGGATGTGTTGTGGCACTAAGCAAAAACGAAACCAAGTAAAACAGACACCGTCAGGGCGTAGCACTTCAGTAAGTTCATGCATTTAAACCATCTAAGATAATAAGATTTACATCATGGTTATGTGAGCTTGGCTATCCTGTGGGGCATTGGTTATTGTCATAATGTATTGGTGGATTAAGTGGGTGGTTCCTCTGCTACATTACAGTTGAGTGACAACAATTTAAAAGCCTATTATATTGTTAAAGCTAAGTTCAGTTAACAGTTAATGTCTTAACCTGTTTGACCATCGTATCTCCATTAATAAAGGGATACTTTGTTGATTTCCAACCAGCTTTGTATCATGATAATGTGGCTAGTATGTGTAAATGTACCGTGGTAAACTTTCCTTCATTTAATCAGTGTCTAGATTGTCCTGCTCCCCTCCAAGCGAAATGCCGCCATCGGACACAAAAGCCTCTTTTTACGCAGAGATAGCACAATAGAGCCGCCCATGTCCCTTTTTTATATCACCTTTTTATTTTTACACAGATAATAACAACAGCGGCATCAAGCCGCTTCAGTGTATGATTTAAGACGGCATGCTGGCATCGCAGATGCAAAAGAGATGTGATGGGCATGGCGTTTAACACAACAGCGTTGGCTTTTAGTGTGATATATATATAGCATATGCGTTGGCAGCGCTTTATAAACAATTTGTCATTAACAATCATTTAGGGCCTTGTTATATGGCGCGTGATCTCGTCCTCTGCTCTAAGGTTAAGGAGCTCCTGGACCTCACTGTTTTCTCCATTTGTGGACATTTTCGCTGGCTGGTCTTCTTCTTTGAGTTGGCTTCCAAAATGTGCGTTTTAAATCTCCTGCAGTGGGTCGCACACGTAACATGCCATCAAAATGTCACACTTGTGCCATCTTGCTAGTTGTCTCTTTTACACACACATTGTTTCGGTGCTGTTGTTACCTCCAATGCTGTCTTAAAGGCGAGACATCTCTAGGTAGTGCTGATCAAATATAAATTAAGATTCTGTTACTGCGTGGTCTATTTCTCTGCTCAGATGTTTTCAGAAACATGTTTTAGCTTACCGTTTAAGTGTAATGCGAGATTGCTTGTTACCAGTTGGCTGCCATTGTATCAGACAAGTTTGTTTCAAGTCACCTGCCAGCAGGAGCAGTTATTTGTCCAGTGCAGCGCAGTGCATTGTGGTTGTTGTATATTCCCTACCTCTTAAGCAAAAGTGAATGTCTCAGTTTTTTCTTGTCATGTAGCATCAATTTCAAAAGTATTTGTGGCTTTCTGTGGCAGAGACAGACCAGTTATATGAAAATATCATTTTTCCAGTGGGGAAATGCTTCTTTAATGGTTTTCTTTGGGGAAAAAATCTCATATAAATATATTTTTTGCAACAAAAGCTAACCACTAAAATATCTCTACAGTTTATCTGCATGTATCTATATTGCAGTATCTGATCAAAATTATTTTGTTAGTTGGATTTGTCCACATCATGGACAGCCTGCTATATATGTTCTTATATTGGGTGTTCTGATGACAATGTGTTGTTTGGTGTTCTTGTATTGCATGCATTTCTTGTCTCACAGCTGTTAAAGAGCCTAATCCGAAAGATATGCACACACTTCATCCTAGAAACAATTTAAGCACAAGCAGACCCTCTGTTGGTCACTTGTTGTTGCTTCCAAAGCCACTTGCAGACTCAGTCAGACTATATGGTTAAATCAGGCACCTTGTAAACTGTCTAAATTAGTTGAACCCACCAGTGTGATCAGCTTACATTATTCTGCATGTGCATGATCGGGATAATTACTGTTTGTTGCCCACATGGCCAGCAGTATTCTTGGCTCTAGCACCTGATGGCCACTGATTCCTCCAATCGAGCATGCAGTCCATTGTCGCTTTCACACATGGATGGAAGCTCACGTGGCCACGAGCCTACATCCACAGTTCAACTGTTATGTTTCTTTTTTTCCCTTGACTCATGCTGCAGTCATTGCTAACTATAGGTCAGTGTATTGTGAGCACTGATTAACTTTACAGTTAAAAGCCACTGGCTATACAAAAAACACTCAGTGATTTTAAAATGGTGACATTGACACATTTTGTAATACCTGTTTTTTTCCCTCTAGAAGAAAGGAGTATCGGGACAGGAGCAGTAGTTCATGGAAGACAAGAAAAGGAAAAAAGACGACAAAAGGAAAAGGGAAGCCTCTCAGAAGGTGAGCATGTTCAAAATGACTTGCAGGCTCCTCCATGGGATTTGGACATCATTGAACAAATACTGCAGTGCCATGTTCAACAGCAGTTTGAGAACAGTGTTATTTTATGTTCAGAGTGTATTGATGGCCTTACAGTTGATGACGAGTTGGGGCTGTGCAATTTTTGGATTGAGTTACAGTTCAGAACAAATACTTGCGACAAGACGAAACTGCAGAGAAATGTTGCAGCTGTGTGAGCTGGCTGGTCTGAGCTCGACTCAAGCCGGCTGATGGCGTCACCGGCGACTGAGCTTGTCAAGTTGCCAGCGGCTGGTTTTAGAACGTATGGCACGTCATCTGTCTCAGCAGGTGCTCGTAGTGCTCATGGTGAAGTTTGCTGGCTAAGTCAACATGACCACAGCTAAAACTTTCAAATGCAGCGTCATTCTCAGACAACAGTCCACCACCCCCATCTAGCCCTCTGTCTGCGTCCCTTACGGTTTGGCGATTTTTGACGGTGGGTTGCTGCTGCTGCTCGCAGTCTCACCATTACCATCCTCAGTCTTACGCTCAGGCCACACCGCATGCAGATGGCTGCATGTGACAGCTACCTTGCTGAACTGCTGCACCTTGCACACTTGCAGTGTTGTTACTGCGGCGCTGCTACAAAGCTGCCTGCTACTGTACCTGCTGTTTTTCCACAATTAAAATCCGGTACTCAACTAATTTATGGAGTCGTGCAGCCATTGCATTGTCAACAACGCAGCTATTTAAATATTTCACAATAAATGCCTTGTGTTAAAAACTGAGGGATTCTGTTGACAGAAACATTGTCAGAAGGGCCTCTATTTTAAAACAGAAATAGGAAAGGTTGAGGAAGTTAGTATGACCATCGAAAGACAGTTTTCACTGTCTGTTTTTGCTGAAATATGTGCGTGTCACATGGTAAAAATCAGCGAGACATCTCCAGATGTGGAGTGCCGGAGCTGTTCATGCAGGCAGTGTGGCCGCTTTAATTTGTTATCACAGGGATAGAAAGAAAAAACAGCGAGACGCTCATGTGCTGCTTTTGGAGGTAGTGTGACCTGGGGTTTATTTTAAGAAGCTACAAGTTATATTCAACTACGAAATAAGCCTGAGATGCTGGAAATCAGAATGGAAGTACAGAGAGTTGTTGCTATGGAGATGATACACTGTCTCGTCTGGTCACATGGGTGTACATGGGCAGGGTTTTTAGAACATTGCAGACAGGCACATTGCAAGTAGTTGCAAGTTTGAACTTGCAAATTTTGGGGGGGGGGGGGGGCAGAGTGATGGCAATTCAGAATGAAGCTTTGTCTTTTGGGGACTTTCAATGATAATTTCTCTTAAAAAAAACATTGTATTCAGCACAAATCTGAAAGATTTCATTGACCCTGGAAGAGTTTTAAGTTGCACCGTTTTGAAAGTATGAAATGGAACAAATGGAAATAGACCAAATTCTGACAGTGAACATTAGAGTTTGGATTACGTCTGTCAGTATTACAAGAACACCATTTAAAACAAGTCTCAACAGCACTGTGATGTATTTATCATCCTGGCACTCCTAGACTCAGATAAGATGTTTTTCTACCGCAATTACAGATTTGTTCCTATGAACCCTTGTGTCTGTCTCTTGTCTTATATCATGTTCACGCTGGATACAAAAGCACTCTGATATGTCAGTTCTCGTGCAGCCACCTGTCAGAAGACGCCTGGCCGTTCACACCAGATTCTGCTCCTCTGCTATTTTCAAATCACATGTACAGCCCTGCCTCTGTTTGCGTGTGTGTCTCTGCTTGTCTTGTATGTGGAACCATGGGGGCATATTTAATCATTTATCCTAATTTGAGCATACATGATTAGGGCTGGGGCCACGCATCAACGTAATCGACATAATTGATTACGTCAATACGTCAATTCACGTAACATGCGTCGACGCGTCACACCATTTCACACAGCGTACGTCATGAGAGCGTGAGCAGCGCCGAGCGTGTTGTTTTTTGTTTCGGCGCTCATGTTATCAAGTTAGAGCGTGCACACGGCTCGCCTGAGCAGCGCTTGTCAGGCGCGCCTGAGCTGCGTGTCAGCTGCAGCACAGAGAAACGGTGGCTTGCTGTTTTTTTAGGCGAGACGCTTGCGTTTGTTGACTTATACCCCTTTATATTGCAGTTTAAAGTCTCTGTGAGGAAATGTAAAGATGTTTGTTTTACCTCAATTTCTTTGCTTCCCTTTCAAAACAAAAGCTATCTGACTGTGTCTCTGGACAGAATGCCACCAGTTGCAGATACAATGCATTTTATTTTGAAACATTTGCAGGATGGGGTTGTCAGCTGTGCAGGAGCTTGTATAACTTCATAAATAAGTGGAATATGTGCTTATAAATACGAATATACAGCACTCATATCTGCAGGCAGCAGTATTCCTTAAGGCCCAGTTAAGGCTGGACTATTCTGATGTAGAAAGAATGTACTAGTTCTAATTATTTATGTTTGAGAAAAGTTAGTGTTATTCAAACTGCACTAATTTTAATGTAAGATGTTTTGTTTGACTGCTAGATTTGAGGTTCGTTACTGTAACAAATTGTGAAATACTGTGAATTTTACTTTGATTTATTTATTTTGCTGTTGGATTGCTAAATGTAGATTGCACTACATTCCTTTTACTTGAGTGGAACAAGCTCTTGCATTAATTTTATTTTGGAGAGACTTTATATCAGACTGTAAAACACAGATTACCAGTTAAGACTGGGCTATTTATTGTTGGAGAATAATAGCCTGCAGCGTATGACAAGTTTTAAAATGTTATTTTTGGTAAATTTGTTATATTAATCAAGTAATAAAAAAAAAAAAATTTAAATCAATTTAAAAAATAATATTTAAATCAATAAAAAAATAATTGATAAAAAATAATCGTTAGGTGCTGCCCTATACATGATAAATCCTCGAAGTCATTCCTAATAGATTATCAGTATGTTTTTTTATTCAGATTGCCTGGCAGAATAAAATAGACTAGGTACTGAAACTATCTCTGCGTATTGAGAGGTGTTCGCAGAGCTCTGGGCTGCGACATACTACTTGTAAATAAGTTAACAGGGGTGTCGATTGGAAGCGGGCAGCGCTTAATGGAAAGTCAGCACGCTTTTTAGTGCTTCTGCATCAAGAGTGAACCCGCCGTTATACATTGTAACTTATCTTAGTTGTTTGACATTTGAACGAGTGAAATGTATCATGTTTATCTGTGTCATATTCATCTGTTTCGATGAATGATTTAGTGACTAATGTTTTTTTTGTTTTTTTTTTATTGTAGGTCACAGAACAAAAAAACAAAGGTAAGCAGCACAGTGGTGTTTGTGTGTTTTAATATTTAGCCTACTGTAGAGTGTTCATCTATCTGTCTTCTGATATTTGATCTTACATTTTCAGTTTTATTATGTTTATTATCCACATAGATTGGGACAGTATATAAATTCTGGTTATTCTTGAATTTCACATTACTGGCATCCCCATTACAAATCAGATTCATTGCAACACAAGATTTACAGACAAAAAAACTTTTTCTCCACAAATACATCATTCTAATGTTATTAGCGCAAGCCTATGACATTGTACATTGCGTACATTAACCTAGTGGCTTGCAGACTGTCTTCGACTCATATAAAACCAGAATAAATCACACAAAGGACATAAAATACTATTGTGTGGGGGCTTTACTGTCTTCACTGTTAATTGATTCTTATTTGTGAAATAAAATCTTTGTTTACACTAATTGTTTTTCAGTTTACAAAAAGAAACCTTTCAATGTTCAGTTACATTTCTAGAGAGGTGGACTTCAGGCTACAGCATAGGGTATGCATGTTTGTGGAGGCTACACCGTAGATACAGTGTTGCTTCGACACAAAAGTATGAATCCCACTTTATAAAAACATCTGACTCCAATGTATTTGCATCAGGGAATTCTTTGTAGCATCCTCTCTTTCCTTAATTTCTTCATACTAATATATGGTTAGTACTTACAATTACAGAAAATTGTGTACACTGTTCCCTCTTAAATGCTACTTAATTTAATTCCCTGCGTTTCTTTCCCTGTATTACCTTTCCCTCAGTGCCAGACTTGACCAAGCCGGCGTCTGTCCAATCTCCTGCCACTCAGAGCAGCTCTGCCTCCCCCAGCCCTGGACCCACCCCCTCTGCCTCCCCATCCCCAGCCACCTTGGGCCCTGGCAGTGCTGCCACCCCGTCACAGGGCGGCAACAATGCCAAGCGCCTGGCGGTGGCCAACGGACAGCCCACCTCCACCACCATTTCTTCCTCCACCGCTGGCGGCTCCGGCGCTGCCGGAAACGGCAGTGCAAGTAGTGGAGGCGGAGCCCAGGCGCCTCAGCAGCAACCACGCTACATGCCGAGAGAAGTGCCGCCGCGATTCCGCTGCCAGCAGGACCATAAAGTGCTACTGAAGAGGGGTCAGCCGCCACTGTCCTCCATGCTGCTGGGAGGGGGAGGAGGAGGGGATGGCCCCAATGCAAACATGGCTGCTGTCTCAGGTAAGTGTCACTAATGCTGAAAGTCACGTTTAGAATCGATCCACAGGGTTCCCACAGTCCTTAAAAAGTCTGAAAGGACATTGAATTCATAAATCTAAAAGAAGAGCGTTAATTAGTATCAAAAAGTCTGAAATCAGTCTATGAACAGTCTTAAAAATGGGAAACATGGGAAGTACCATTTTAATAATCGTTTTTTGTTTTGACATTACATTTAGAGCTGAAACTGAAGATCATTGATGCAAGTTGACTGCATCCAATCTTTGCAAATTGTTTCGATTCAGGTGCTGGTGCTGTTAAGTAGCAATTGAAGCTAATTATTTTATCTAATGTAAGCAATGAAAATGTTATTTTTTTCTAAAAAGCAAACCAATTAATTGTTCACTTAAGAGACCTGACTTATTTTCTCTTTTATGTATTTATTTCTTACCTCATTGATTGATATATCTATTCATAGCTTCATGCTTGATTAGTTCATAGCTGTAGCCCTAGTTGCATTGTTAAATCTCAAAAGAATTGGTAACATGAATTAAAAAACATATATATTATCCAAATGCCTCTTGCATTAACATCACAAAGATCAGGACTGCTGAACCAATAACACTCATATTTTGTGTTTGGTCAGGATGCTCAGAGCAGAGGATCTTCTTGCTGCAAGCTAGTTGTCACTTCCTTGGACAACATGGGGAAGTGCACATTAAGATTTGCGGCACGACTGAACTCTGCACAAATTTGGTTACTGTAAAATTGGTCTTACATCTGATTCCGAGTGGCATTAACAACATCCTAAAATAGTCTTAAACCTAACTTGCCTTAAGCTGTAGGAACCTTGAGACTGAGTTATTTTATGAAAAGTGTACAATAAAGGTTTTAGGCTAGCAAACCAAGACTGTCCATTATTTTCTAATGCCGGGTGATTCATAGGTGCTCAGAGAGGCAATGGATTGGTCAAATCTTGTAAATAATCGGCACCTGGCTGTTTAGCTTAACTTGAAAACACTCACACTAGCTACAGGCGTTAGCACGAGTGTTAAGCCGTAGTTTGGCAGTAAACAAGCTGCATTGTGCGTCTGACTGTGGATGTTTGAGAGAAATTGCACAATTCTCTTGAAACCGATGGTTGTTGAGACAACAATTTCAACCTTAAAAAAATGATTGCTTGAAAAAGTACTTAAGTCTTTGACGCTTTTTGATTGAGGCTCCCTGTCTGTATGAACCCCACATTTAGAATCGATCAGTTCTGTTCAAAGATTATTTAGATAATTTCCTTTTGACCCTTAAAGTCTCTCTTTGCTTTTTTTAGATTCTGGTGCAGCTGCCTCCTCATTGGCCCTCACCTCATCATCAGTTGCTGCTTCTACTACTACTTCTAATTATGCAAATTCCATGTGGGGGTCGAGCTCAGGCAGCCAGGCCTCCTCTCAGGGCAGGGAGAAGGTGATCGTCGATGGCAACGACCTGGAGGAGTGGCCTAGCATCGCTGGCAGTGATGGGGGAGGAGCTTCGTTCACCGCGACTGGAGGGGGCGGCAGCAACAACGGAATGCCTGTGAACAGCATCAGTGCCTCTGGCAACCAATCCTCACCCACTTCCTCGTTCTCTTTGCCCAATGAATGTATGCAGTCGTCAAACGGCGTGGCGTGGGGGATGGCTGCCTCCCAGGGTCATCTTGGAGGAGGGAATACAGTAGCTGCAGCTGGGCCTCTGCTACAACAGCCCTCCTCACTTTCCAAAGCCTCCGCTGCTCCAGGGAGCCACGACGCCAGTGGCCCCATCGACGGCAGCAGCGGGATTCCAGGTGCCAACTTCAATCCAAATGCCAACCCTTCGGCCTGGCCTGCCCTGGTGCAGCAGGATGGCCCCGTCGCGGGGGAAGGAGGTCCGTCTTCCTTCCATCACCAGGGCCCCGGAGGGTCTTTGTCTGCCAACAACTCTGCTTCCCTGGGGCTGGGAGGCGGGGCGGTTTTATCTGTGAATCAATCAAGCACCCATCAGCGGCAACTTCACCAAATGCAATCCAGAGACAGAGAGATGGGAGGGGGGAAGTGGGACAGCGAATCAGCGGGACCAAAAATTGCAGGGGGAGAAGTGATCGGGGGAGGAATGGACCGTGGGGTGGGAGGAGGTGAGATGAGCGTGGGAGACCACAGCCTTGCCTCCTCGTGGAGAGGCCAGTCTTCTTTCCCTGCAGCTAACTCCAAAACAGGAGCTTCAAGGACTGATGGATGGGAGGGAGGAGGAGGTGGCACAGGGGGATTCGGCGCTGCTGAAGGGGATAATGGGACCTCGGGTTGGGGGTATCCGAGTTCCACCAGTGCGGTTAATGCGTGGGGCGGTTCTGGAACTGGGGGGAACAGTAGTCAAACCTCCGGGGTATCTCAGGGAGGGTGGGGGTCATCAGGAGGAGTTGGGGAGAGAGGTGGTGATTGGGGTGGGAGCTGCACTGGTATTGGTGGAGCTAATCCAGGAGGTGAGGGGGTGGGCGGAGCCTGCAGCAGCAACAGCAGCAGTAGTGGGGGCAGCACAGCTGGCAACCCCCCCGCCACTTCCTCCTCTTCATCAACAGCCACCACTTTGACCAGAGCTTGGGACAATCAGAAGGGAGAGAGTGAAACGGGGGAGTGGGGTGGGGGAGTAGACGGACAGGGAGCACAGGGAGGATCTTCCTCCAGTGGTGGAAATTCCAGAAACAGCAGTCACAGTCGTCCTCGTCGCCCTTCACCTAATGCTGAAGTTGCCTTACAGAACCTGCTCAGCCGGTCTGACCTGGACCCGCGGGTCCTGTCCAACACAGGCTGGGGCCAAACACAGATCCGACAAAACACGTCCTGGGACTTGGAAGAACATGGAGGACAGAGTAAATCGTCATCAGCTACATCGAAACACCCATCTTCTCAGTATGCTGGTGGCCCCAGGACTCTAGTCACTGATCCTATGGGTCCAGGGGTCAATCCGCCCCTGGTTCCCTCTGCTGGGTCCTCCGCAGAGGGCTGGGAGAGCAGCAGCAACAGTAGCAGTAGTGGGGCTTCTCTGCCCGGGAGAGCCCCACCACCTTCAGGCCCCAACATGAGGAATCTTGGCGTCTCACAATCTGGGCCAGTGACCACAACGGGACCTGGTATGGTGTCAGGGGTAATGCCAGGACACAGCCAGCAGGGGAAGGCTACAGGCTGGGGTGGAGGAGGGATGGGGGCTGGGGATGTCCAGCAGGGGAAGGGTTGGGGGACTGAGGAGTGGAGAGAAAGAGGAAACGGAGGAGGATGGGGTGATCTTGGACAACAGGATGATCCAGTGAGTGGAGGCTGGGGTGGAAATCAGGAGGAGAAAGGGACGGGAGCGTGGAAGGAGATGGGAGGAAACGGAGGAGGAGGAAGTGGGTGGGGATCGGGGCAGAAGGTCGGGGCAGGTAGGGACTGGGGAGAGCAACAGTCCAAATCAAATAGCGGAGGAGGGGGATGGGAGGATGAGAGGAAGAATGGAGGAGGAAACTCAGGTGGGGATTCAAGTGCGGGTGGTTGGGGGAGCTGGGACGATGGCGCTCCCCGCAGAACCTGGGGAGCAGGGGGCACAGGGGGAGGAGGAAGCGGAGGAGGAGGGGTGGGTGTTGTCGGGGGCATGGGGTCCAAACCCCATCAAAGTTGGAGCGGAGGAAACAAAATGCACCAGATGCCAAACAGCCAGTCGGGCTCCATCACAGGCCCGCAGGCACAACTGCAACAGCAACAATCACAGCCCCGCAATCAGCATCCACAGCGACAGCAAGCGTTGGACCAAGGGGCTATGCAAGGGGGCGGGGGGAGGAAACCCATCTCTCAAGCCCAGAATCAGAACCAAAGCTCAGGCTGGACCTCGGGGCCCATCCCTGGTGGCTCCGGAGGATGTGGAAGCGGAACTGAACCAAGTGGCTGGGAAGAACCCTCGCCACAGTCTATAAGCAGGAAGAACGAGATAGACGACGGGACATCAGCATGGGGAGACCCAACACATTACAACTACAAGCCGGTCAACCTGTGGGATAAAAACTGCGCCCCTGCTGGGCAGCAGCAGCCTCAGGCCCAGGCTCAGCCGCAGCAGCAACCGCAGCAGCAGCCGCCTCCGATACAGCAGCAGCCTAGCAGGCAGGCTGCAGGGCTCGGAGGTAACAGAGACTTCAACACTGGCCATGGACCTGGAAAATCTTCAGCTATTAGTAAGACACTACAAACTCAGGCTACATCCACATTATTCCATACTAAATTTAAGATCCATTAATAATGCTACATTTCAGCCTGGCAGCTTCACTAATGGGCATTTTAGCAGCAGGAAAACTGAGAGGTTTTTAATACTGTCCCCGTTTTATTTGGAAAACTCCAGTGCTTTGTTTTACTGTGGACTGGCAGAAATACAGGGGTTTAGAAACGCGGACACCCCTGCTTTCTGATTGGGCATTTCCTTCTCTGATTGGTCACGCCCAATACATAGGACCATTTTCTTGAAGAAAACATGCTTCATTAGCCTGTGCATATCTATGAACCTCGATTACCTGGCGTTATTTTGACATGGATAACAAATTACAACCGTTGCTGACTTTGTTTTCTCTGCTAGCAGCTGTTGTGCAGTTAAATTTTGCATTTTTTATTACGCCACTACTGCACTAGGCAAGCTAAAAATGTTCATATGGATAGTTATCATCTTTGCTTTAAGGCTCAGTCTTAAATTTGAAACGGAGTGGATGTAGCAAAATATAGTGCTTTAGAAAACGTCATAAAGAAAAAAAACAGGCTTTAATTTTTGCTTTGCTTGAATTAAGCATGTTTTTAAATTCTTGTTAAAGATAGAGAAGATTGTGCTAAAACTATCATCAGGTAAATGAATCACAAGGATTAAGTAAAACCAAGCCCTTTCTCCACAGAGGTGGCGCTGTAGAACCCCTACAAAGTCCCCTTTTTTTTACACATCCTTAACAAACAACAGCCATATCATGTCGCTCCAGTGTGTGATTTTAAACAGCATGCTGGCATCGCAAATGCGAAAGAGGCGAGACAGGTGTGACATGTAACACAACACCATCGGCTTATAGTATGACATATATGTGTCAGCAGCTTTTTATAAACAATAATAATGACATAACATGTCAATAACAATCATTTAGTGTTCCTGTTAGTGGCTGATCTCATCCTCTGCTCAGAGGGTAAGGAGCTCCTGGCAACATTGTTTTCACTATTTGTGGATGTTTGCGGCTGCTGTTCTACTTCTTTGATTTCGCCCCCTAGCTGCTACCAGCTGCTTGGCAAATCTCGTGCGGCAGGTCACATGCATAGCACGTCATCAAGATGTCATGTAAAAGGGACCTCTGCTGCTGGCTCAAAGGCGAGACGGCTTTGTCCCCTCATTCTGCAATTGCATGTTTTAGACAGCGGCAAGGCGGCATAACAGGCACGATATTCCTACCTTGAACAGGCAGACTAAAAGCAGCTACTAACATTGAATATGGAGATTACCGTAGCATTGCAATAGAGCACAAGGCATAGAACTGCAGTTGGTCGCGGTAATTTAATCAATCACTCGCACAGTGTAAAGGAAACAGCCACCTAAAGCAAGTAATCATTTGTAGACAGTAAAATCTTCTGACAACAGTACACAAACAAATTTAATTTACAGAATACGTGTGTTTGCACTTGCAGGCTTTGTGCAAGTTTGTTTCTGAGTCAGCTGTGGTTTTCATCTTCTACCACAGAAAAGTTAACAACTCCAAAATGTACAACTACAGCTGCTGTGTTTTAGGAGAAATGTTGATTAAGTGTTTACAGATTAGCGTGGAAGTTGAGCATATCCGAATGACAACTGAGTCATGAGAGACAAGTCGTTTTTAAGCCAGCCACCTGCTTGCTATCTCTGCAGTTTCATCTCAAAACCACATAAATAGGAGTCAGCCACAGCACTTTAGCTTCATTGGGTGCGCCGACTGAGCACAGATGAGGTGAAAAAACATTTTCTGTCAGTGAATATACTCTGGGCCATACTGTGACTGCAGACAAGATGCTGATTTTGGATCAGTGTGCCAGACTACAGCAAGCTGATAACTCAGCAAAAATGTAAAGAAGAGAGTTGCTATAAGACTTTCTGTAAATCGCTTTTAAACTCCTGCACAATTGTTCACCTCCAGTTAACATCCACACCTGGTCAGACAACTACATAAACAAACCTTAGTGAAGACTTTGAACTGAGAGCAATAATTGTGTCCTTACTCAAAGATTCTCCACCATGTTGCTCATCTCAAACGTGTGTTGTCCATGTGTGTGTGTGCAGGTCCATCAGGTTGGGGTGGTACTTCTCCAACCAGTCCTACAGTAGACAACGGCACTGCAGCTTGGGGAAAGCCTACTGATGCCCCTACTGGCTGGGGAGACCCTGACGATGCTGGAGGAAAGACGACGGGCTGGGGAAATCCTTCTCCCAACCCCATCAAATCTGGTGAGAAAATCAAATCAAAATTAAAGCATATGGGGTGAAATGTTTGAATTGAAACACAGCTCTTACATGTGGGATGTCCATACAGTCTGATTTTTAGGATTGTGTTGCTTGTGCCTAAAGATATTTGAGTAATTGCATTTGGAACATTTTTTCTGCTGCAGGTTCAAAGTCTATGCAAGATGGCTGGGGGGACAAAGAGGGCTCTGTGGCTGCCTCACGCCACTCAAGCTGGGAGGATGAGGAGGAGGGAGGTGGCATGTGGAACAGCGCCGGCTCCCAAGGAAGCGGCTCGTCTTGGGGACAGGGAAGCAATGGGGGCTGGGGACAGAGCCACCCTGGGAAGAAGCCCAGCAACAAGGTGGGTTACTGGGGCGGGAATATGAATTCTACAAAAGGAAAATAGCAAAAAAAATAAGATGCATTAGAAAAAAAAATAAAAAACACAATGTTATGTGGGTAAATAAATCTTAAGGAGTTGTGTGGTTTTTAGAATCATGTAGAAAAAGTGAATGAAGGCATTGATGTATTTTATGCCATTACTTAGCCACTGTTTGATGCCATGGACATTTCCTGAAATGATCAAAGTTACTTAATGTTAACATACGAGGGCCACACGATTATGGCCAAAATGATTGTCAGGATTATTTTGATTAATATTGAAATCACTATTAACACATTTTTCATTGATCTTAGGCACAAAATATTTGTATACTTCTGTCTTATCCAAATAAACAGAGAACTGCTTTCTCTTCCATGTTGTGCTGCATTCCCACTAAGTACAAATCTCTGCATCAAAATGAGACTGCTCCTTATTCACAGTGCATCTTCTAAAAACAAATTTAAATGAAAAATATACCTGAAATATAAGCTTACTAAAAATAAATGTACCATTACAGAATGCAACCAAATGAAAACAGTGTTTATTGGACACATATTTTTGGCCAAATGTGTATGGATTAGTTATTTTAGTCTGTCTAGTGGTCACAGTACTATGACACACTGTACAGCGAGATAAGATTTCAAACAACTAATCCAGAAACGTGCAGGCTGGCTGTTAGTTTAGGAAGTGCTTTATTTGAAATGCAGTGGAGCTTTCACACTTAAGACATCATTTCAAAACCATGTTCATTTAATTGTGGAAAGCAAAAATGCTGGATGACATTTAGCTTTACATTACATAAATGTTTACTGTAACATCATACATATTCAGTAATTCAGGTACATTGAATGAACCTGAAAATTCGAAGGTTATTTTCTATCGTCAGAGCAGCGCACTGTCCTGTGCAGCATGCATAGGAATGAAATGCAGTATAATACACTTGTATGCATTTCTTACTTACCATGACAGTCACTAAGTAAAGTGATAAAGTCGCCAAGCGCTGAAATGTCTGTCTGGACTCTGGGGCGAGGGGCTGAGCACATTTGCTGGGAATGGGTGTACTTGATTGACAAAATAAAAGACAAAACGGAAGCAATACTGACAGATTCGTCATGCAGTACAGAATTGTTTTATATACGAGTATTTATTTGAAAATCAAGGAAAGCCAAAACCATAATTGAAAATAAAATGCGATTAATCGCCCAGCCTGACATGAATCTATACTTTAATTTTCTTTTTTAAAATCCCTGTGAAACTTGTAAAATCTCTGTCTAATCACTTTGTATTTGTCTCTCAGGGTCCATTGAAGGCCAGCGGAGGAGACTCATGGATGAGCCCCATCAACAGACAGTTCTCTAACATGGGGCTGCTGGTACGAAAAAAAAATCTCAAAGCATTTTACTCATCATTTGAGTGTGATTGTAGCAGGGCAATGTCAAAACCTTCCTCTTGGTTGCTTTGATTTGTTTTGTACCACTGAGCAGTTTTTGGTTTTTTTACCCCAAATGATGATGATGATTGTGTCCTTTCGTGCTGGACAGAATGATGATCCCAGCAGTCCAAACATCGATCTGGCTCCGGGTTCTCTCCAGGAGAAGAAGATGGATGCGGAGAAAAGAGGCATGGGGATGGGGATGGGCATGAACGATTACAATGGAGACATGAGGAAGGGAGGAAGAGGAGCAGGGGGAATGTCTTATCGTCCACCTGGTTCCAAAGAAGTGGCACCTGGGGACGCCGGGTCCTACTATGACAAGGTAATGTCACACTGCCTGCTCAGCAGCCTTTGTCTTGTACGTCTTTCTCATGTCTAGATAACATTTTGTCTTTTCTTACTGTTCTTTATCTCCTCTTGTGATTCTACCTCTTCTTCCTGGTCTGTTTCAACCCTCCCCCACCCCTCCTTCACCACCACTCACATTGGTCTCCCATTGGCTGTCACTGTGACAGCCCTTGCCTTTGACCAATCAGGATTGGTGCCTTGGGGAGGAGGGTCCTTGCTCTCTGTACTCACCACCCACTGTCTACAAGCCCCATTCCCTCTTCAACCACACTATTCCCTTTAGACAAGTAAGATAACTGCTCCTCTTGTTTCTGTCCCACCATTGTATTAGGTTCTTATAGTTTTCTGAAAGATAATCATAAAATTAAACCCCCCAAATCGTCCTTCCTGCAGGCTGTCATGCTCTGTGTAATCTGTGTGTTTTGTGATATATATATATATTCATATATATTGTGTTTCCACTGTTATGGCACCTCTGAGGTTTCTTTTCTTCAATCACAGGGTGGTCACAGTATCTTTGGCAGTAGCGGAGGGATGGCTCAGTCAAGACACCAGCCAAGTGTCCCACCCATAAATCAGTCCCCAGGGATAAGAGCGCAAGTGCCTCATCAGTTCCTGTCACCTCAGGTACTAATACTTTCGCTTGTATTGTGTGATTCTTCCCAGCTGTGTTTCACACTTGGCATTGACACAGGAAGTGTGTGGGTGGACTGTCAGTGTTGAACAGTTTATTTTTGCTGCTAAGTAAGTAATTAAAAGCAGAATTACTGACAGCAATTTGTAAGGTTGTTATTGTTATGACCAGCTTCTGTAAATGTAGATATCTGCTTTTGATGACATTTATAGCTCCATGCTTGGGTTTTGCCTGTGTCAAATTGTTCAAACAGTTTAACATGAAGAGCCAGAGCAGATAAGACTGATACACAGAATTATACCTACTTGACTCAGCAGTCGCTCCTGAGTGGAACATAATGACACTGTGTCCAAACAGAAAACTAGCTTCTGACAATTATCACGTTGCATCGTGTAACACTGGAGCCCTCTGTCAAACGTGCACTTCTGTTACATCATGTTAACAGACCACATAGCTAGCACCTGTGTGCTGGAGATCAGATTGGAGATGTAAGCACTTACTAGATGAATGAGTAGCCAACTTGTCTTCCTGCATTTGTAACTTTGCTTTTTAAAACAGAAAACAAGTTTTATATTGCAATATTTACTGGAAATGATGAACTATAAAGCCAACAGCAAGTAGCCTGGCTTGTTATCAGTTAAGGTTATTTACTAAAAGCTTTCAGCTCCCTGGTGATCTACCTGCAGCCAGCTGACATCTACGTTGTTGTTTTTTTGTAGTGAAATAAGGAGGTATCTGCAAATATTTCCTCTTTCAACTTCATGAATCAGCCACTCCTCGTCCACTGCGGTGCTTTCAAAGCAAGCGACAGGTAGCCTATAAATAGAGGCCGCCTGACAAAAGTTCAGCTCAAAATGGTGCCTGCATCTTCCTTCATCAGCTTGTGATCCAAAATGTCGCCCTTCTTGTGCAGTCGTCGTTTTTGAGAGACTGCACCATGTCCCATCACGTCACCACCCAAAACAACACGTGAACTTTCTTGTAAACAAACACAGTGTGTGCAGCTCTGCTCCTCCCACTTCTACTGAAACTTGATCTCTTTCACTGTTGCCGTGCTCGGCTCACGGCTTGTAAGACACCTACTGACCTCCGTTAGCCAGTTTATTAAAAAACACAATATTGTGTTCACCACATTGTAATATTGCTGATTACTAATGCAGTACTAGCTGGATTTAGCCTGTGATGCTTGCGGCAAAAGTTGCTCATGTATACTACATTCTATTTGCGAGAATGTGTCATAATGACAAATAAGGGACTACGTCTAGCTCACCTGGTAGACTGTGCACCCCATATAGTCAGCCGCCTGGGTTGACACCCACCCATGGCCCCTTTGCTGCATGTCATCCCCCCTCTCTCTCCTACCGTTACTGTCAATCTTCAGCTGTCCCATCAATAAGTCAAAAACAACAAAAAAAAAAATCCAGAAAGAAAAGATGAATAAAATCAAATAGTCAAAACTGGAAATTGACCCAACTTTACTCCATGCACTAGTTGTCCACATATTGGAGTTGAAAACTTGCAGTGAGGCAATGGTGGAAAAACTGTCATTTGTAAATTGACTCCAGTGTGCGATTAACACATATAACCAGATCATGCATGAGGTCGAGTGTTAACTTCACAGACTTGTCTTAGTGCTGTCAACTTTCTGACACAGTGTCTATGTTCTGTCTATAAACTCACACAGTGGTCTGCTGGCTTTGTGCATTGCATCTATTACTCAACGTTTCCCTAGAGTGCAGAATCTCTCTTTAGGACAATATTGATCATGGGTTATTTTGCTTCCTTTTAAAGAATACAAAGTCAAACACACATCTTGAATCAATTTCATTTGGTCACTTGGGTCGAGACCCTTGTTAACGCCAGCTAATGAGAACATGAAAGAGAATCAATGTTTAATTGAGGAGAGGCGGTAAGCTAATGTGGTTGCTAGTGGTTACAGCAGCGCAGGGTTTCTGTGGTAACAGGTGTGCCTGCCTGTCGTCGTTTCTGTCTCCAGGTGCCAGGCTCCGTGCTGAAGCAGATGCCCCCTCCCAGCGGGAGCGTAGGGGGTGTTGGCGGCGTGGGAGGAGTGGCAGGAGTCGGGGGAGGTGTGTTCCCTGCACAGCTGTCCCCCCAGCATATTGCCATGCTCAGCAGCATCTACCCACCTCACATCCAGTTTCAGCTGGTGAGAAGCAAAAATATATCTCTGAAATTCACTGCAGAGTTCCAGGTCTGATGAGTCTGGAAGCACATGGAGAATGTGGTGTTTGGAAATTTCACAAAAATCTATAGAAAAGAAAGACATTTTTAAATACTTTTTGCTTGCACATTGTTTGTGTATAGATATACAATTCATGTCAACAAATGTTGTCAACATTTTCTTCATATCAGGAGGGGTGTAAAATACTTAAATTATACTCGACACTAGGTGTGTGCCTTATATCATTCACAATAGTAACCAGTCTAATTATATGTAAAAACAATTGTCATGATAATGGCAAGATTTTTGACGTGTTGACATAATGCAGGGTTCTCGCAAATCCTTAAAAGGTCTGAAAAGGCATTGAATTCATTTATATCAAAATAACACCTTAAAATGTAAAATGTCTAAAGTCAATCTTTCTGTCTTAAAAATGCTGTGAAATAAGAACTAGGATATTGCCATTTTTTTGATGGTAGTGTCTGTTTTTTAATTAATTGACTGAATGCCTCTCGCATTAACTTTAGGTTAGAAGAAAGTTTTAATATTTTTTTCAACATTTGTCTGACTTTATTTTGACATGTTAAAATCAACACTTGGGTAAGTGGCCTTACAAAAATCAGAAATAACTTCAAAAATCTTTAATCAAACTTGCCCGAAGCCACAGTAACTCTGTAATGACGTCTTAATGTTACATAAGGCAATGAGCATGGCTGAAAGTGAAATTGCCACGGGCCCTGTGGTGGAAGAATTAAATTCCAAAAAGGGCAGCAAATCTGTAGATCAGTGGCATCTTTAAGCCTTGTTTTGTTTTTAATGAAAATTTGAAGTAAAAACATCATATTTATGCTGACGGATAATGAATTTTGTTGCAATTGTGTGTTCTTGGAATTAACAAACTATTTTTCAGTTTTTTGTTATATCATCAAGAATATCATTTTCACAAAAATAACCTAAAATATTTGGATATTCTTTCTGGCTCATATCGCCCACCCCTATTTAACAACCACAAAATCCTTGAAATCATATCAAGCAATTAGGTAAAAAAAAAAATATGTTATTTGGAAATTGAAAGTGTGTAGGAACCCTGCTATCATCAGATGGCTTCAGAAATTATTGTCATGGTACAATCTCACCTATTTTAAACTACAAGATCCTGTTACACAAATGTGGATTTTGCTGGTGAAACAAACTCGCTACAGCTCTGACTCATTGCTCAAATATTTAGATGATGATGGTTTTATTCCAGTGGAACCAAAACTGGGTCTACAGTTGATCTGTGGGTTTGTTAGTGCAAAATAGGTTGTTGTTTTTTTGTCTCTGTTGCCGTCTCACTCCTTTGTTTCTGTTTCATTCTGTCCGTGTTTGTTCAGGCTTGTCAGCTTCTGCTCCAGCAGCAGCAGCAGCCACAACAGCAGCAACAGCAGCTACTGCAAAACCAGAGGAAGTTCACACCAAACGTGCGGCAGCAGGCTGATCCTCATCAGGTACACACAGTCAAACCATGTTGCTCCATCCTTGTCACCTCATCACTTCCTTGATCAGCTGCTGACTGTTTTGCTTATTTTTTTTTCTCCTCTCAGCTGGCCAGGATCATGGCGGTGCTCCAGCAGCAGAGGCAGCAGCAGCAGGTCGGGGGCTTAGGCGGCAGCTCCAAACTCTCCCCCTCCCACCATGGTGGAGGTGTCGCAGGGGGTCCCAAACTGCCCGGGGCTGATCCCCTGCCCCATCCAGGCCTGGCGGGATCAGTGGCTGACCTGCATCAGAAAACTCTCGGACCATATTCCGGTGAGCACTTGCTCCTTGACCAGTCAGAAACTCACTCCAATGTAGTGTGTGTGCACTACATTTCCCAGAGATCACTTCATAATCAGCTTAGTACTGTGAAATATTTTTTAACTAACTTTACTGTTCATGAATTTAGAGGAAGTTGACATGATATTTTCATGTAGCACCGACTATAAAAAATAATGATCCTCTTCATGTTTCCCCCTGTTCACTATGTCTCCACCTGAAAGCAGGGTTTGGTTCTGGGGTGAACCTCCCGGGTCTGGACCTGGGCGGCTCTATAGTGGGGGGGCCTGGGGGCATGAAGGACCTCGGGATTCAGCAGTCCCGCTTCAAATGGATGATGGAGGGACACTCTTCTCCAGACACCTCCTCACCTGAGAACGCATTCCACAAAAATGGTGAGAAGCTTATTAAGTTAGAATTAGGGTTGTGACATATTATTGGCTCAAAATGAGGCAGAGGTGGTACCATACTATCACGTGCGCTGTGGTGTCAGCAGAAGAAACACATTATAGGCGTTCTAATAATTATTTGTGTGTGAAGTGATTTTGGGGACACTACACTGTTTAAGAGTGAAGTTATTGAATATTGTTGTAGTGCATCTTTTCGGTGATGCACCTTATAGAAGGCCCCTGTGCGCTCATCTCGCAGCCGGCTGCACATCGAGAGCAACATTATTTGTCCAACTCAAAGGAGGGCTTATTTTGATGAAATGTAGGATTCAGCTTACAGTAGGAAAAAGGTGTTGTTTGTGTTTTAACGATGTTTTGCTTATGAGCTGTTAATCCAGGAAGTTTGAATCTGTGAGTATCTTTCCGACCTTACTGAGCTGCATAGAGCTGCATTCAGAAACACCGATTTCCATTTTCAGCTGAGTTTGCAAAGCTGTTTTCACACTGCTGCCACTAACCTCCCTGATAACCACTGATCTGCAAGAGGGTTTCCCCTAAAAGCAAAGTGTTTTTAAAAGCAGCTGCTGCTGCTGCTGCGGTCTATGGCTGCGATAGAGGGAAGGTGTTTTTGTGTACACTGGCAGAAGTGCGAGCTAGCTTGTAGCTGCATACTGTAGCAAAACCACAGAAATTACCAAAGATTTTTACATATGTGAAATATTTACCATTGGAGTTTGGTGGAAATGTTTTCCCTGGCCCAGTTTTTCTTCTGGTTGTCCTTTTAAGTCATTAGCACAGTAACTTTGGGTAGGCTATTCAGACCAACATTATCTGCCCCTCCATCTTGTCTTCTGTCTGCTATCATAATGCCAGCTATTTTATCGGCCAAAGCCAGGCTGCAACCACCAGAAGTTCATGACGATGAACCCGGCACACAGCAGAGTTCAGCAAAATCGGGCTGTGTTCATGTAGGTGGAAGCTGCCTTATACCAATACAGCCTTGTTGGAAACTACCACCATTTACTCATCGAAATGACTAGGCAGCAAGTGAACACTTGGTGGTGTGAAAGCAGCTCAAGTGCCAGCTGGCCATTTAAAATGAAAATAACCTCATCAGCTTTCTTTCACATTTATATAGCTGGTACCTTCTTTGCTGCCACCCAGTCAACAGGAGACAGCTCGTTTCTTTTTTTTTTTACTTTGGCGCGTTTTGGCAGCACCTTTTCTGGTGCACCTTGCTGATGATGACACTGTGCCTCCACATTTCCAGGCATAATGCCGCCATTGCAGTTGCAAATGACAGAAATCAACCAAGTGCCGTGCTTGTTAGAAAAAGTCACATCCATAAAGACTCTCTGCAGAGTTTTGTTAAGAGCTGTATGCAGGGAGAATTTTTAAAATTCTATATGTAGGAAAAACCCAGATATACCATGTGACAGTAGAAATGTGTCCACTGGTAGAGACTGGACAATACCATGACTACCGCAGGAGCTTTTTCTGGTAGGCTTCATAGCAAGTAAAGGCTGGATTCACAAGATCAGGCGAGAATCCCGCCCTGGGTTGGTAACGTGATTTGGTCAGACATGGAGGAGGACTTTGTAAATGCATAAACCTGAAATGAATGTTTTCAGGAACGTTGAAGCTTCATTTTAATATCATTTTAGTTTTGAGCCTTTTGTTTTTAACTCAAGTATTGTCTCATTTGAGGCAGTTGTTTTTTTTGTTTGTATGAAATTTCTAAATAAAAGCAGATCAAATGTGTAGAAGGATGATGTGGTTATTTTAAACCATGTTTTAATTGAACTTACAGAACGGTTATGTGATATATGCTGTTACTGTGATTTAAATCTACATATATTGTGATAGATGATTTTGGCGACATTACTCACCTCTACTGATAATAATCAAAGGGTGTTGAGGCAGATAGTGTCAATGGGATTAGCTGTCAGGTCACATATTAGTGAGCCTATCTGATATTCAGTGATGTAACATACATTATCATCACCTTCCAGGTCCTGTCACCCCCATGAAGATGCCAGGGGGCTCGCCCTACTCTCAGTATGACATGATGGTTGGAGACGGGCTGGGCGACAACTGGCATCGTACCCCTGGCAACAAGATGGGTTCCAAGCCTCCCACCACGGCCAGCTGGCCCCCCGGTTAGTGAAAGTTTATAGTTCAAGTGATAACCTCAGCTAGAGGAGCGGACAAGGATTCAAATAATCAAAAAAAAAAGGAAAAAAATGGTCTTTAACACACCAAGTGTGTGTTTCTTCTTCAGAGTTCCAGCCTGGTGTGCCCTGGAAGGGAATCGACCGTGTCGACCCTGAATCTGACCCTTACATGACCCCAGGGAGCATGATGGGAAACGCAGTGTCCCCCAACCTCAATGATACTGAGCACCAGTTGTTACAAGACAATACTGGTAAGTATTTCACAGCCGCCTCATTAGCCCATTCATAAAGTTTGTCACTATATATAGCAGTAGGTTGGTTAATTAATCTTGTTAATTTCATAGTTTGTAGTCTTGTACCACAAGAAATGATTCTGTTTATTGGAATAGTCGTCAGCCTTTTGGGTTTTTTGCATTGGTCGATGCCTTTTGTTTGCAGATTCCACCCCTCCCCTCAACACCTTGCTGCCTTCACCTGGTGCCTGGCCCTACAGTGCCTCAGACAGTCCCCTCAACAACGCACACAACTCAGGTAATTAAAACTCAAAAACTCATTCCTTCAAGCTTGAGAATTTGTAATGCTGAAAACTGTATGCCTGAGGCAGTATTATAAAGTAATACAGTTATTTGATATAGACACAATCAGAATCAGAAATACTTTATTGATCCCTGGGGGGAAATTGTGTTTCGTTACAGTTGCTCTGATGCCAAGCATAGAGAATTATAGCAAGTAGAAATAAGTACAGGCACATGTATATAACAATGTAAATGTAAAAATAGAAATTAAGTAATAGTAAGCAATAAGAACAATATGTAAATATTTTTTAAAAAAAAAGTAAAGTATGTATGATATGCTGAGTATGTAAGTGTGTAGAAATATAAATGTGAAGAAATACAGTAATAGACAATTAGCACTTTAAGCTTATACTAAGTGCGTTAGACAATTAGCCTTATGCTACAATACAATATATGAAACTTGTATCAGTTCAGAATATTAAAAAAAATCAATATGTGTGCAATGCTACACTGAACAACAGAGATACACATAGGTTAGAATATATACATATACAATATACAGTATAATGTGTCAAATGTAAAATATAGCTTACATTCAAGAATTGGAAGAATATTGCGCATCTGAATAATTGCACAGAGGATTGCTGCAGTTGAAATATAGCACCAAATACTGTAGTTCAGACAGTGATAAAAAAAAGAATTATTGCAAGTATTATAAATAAATGATGGAATTTTGATTGCAGATGTGTGAATTAAGTCCAAGTGTCAGTCTGTTAGCTCAGAGTGTCAGACACTCTGAGGGAGGAGTTACACAGTTACACAGACTTCCAGTGGCGCTCTGTGGTGCATCTCAGGAGAATCAGTTTATAGAGTGAGGGGCCGAGGGCTTCTTCTTCAGGCGTGGGCATCATGGCGTCTTAATTATACTCTGTGGCATCGCAGTTTAGAGCTTTATCTTATACTCTTTTGCCTTTGTCCTAACTGTTAAATTGTTCTTGACCCTCATTCCCTTTAATGTAACCTCACAGCAAAGTACACAGACTACAAGACCAGCTGGCCCCCAGAGCCTATCGGACACAAGTCCTGGAAAGCTAACCGGGGCAGCAGCCAGAACCAGCTGTCCCGCCCACCTCCAGGACTAGCCAGTCAAAAGCAGCCATCGCCTTCCCCTTGGTCTGGTGGAGCCCCTCGACTGGCTGGCAGAGGCTGGGGCGGTGGCTCAAGCACCACTGGTAATTCCCTCACGCATTTTTGGGTTTTAGGTTGACTGTCTGTCCCATTCTCCCGAACACGAAATCCACTTGGACTTAATGATGAATTGATTAGATTTTGGTGGTCAAACATCAAGGTCACTGTGACCTTGATGTTTGACCACCTTGAGTCAAGGTTGAACCGACCACCGACCTTGGTGGTCATGGGTCAAAGATTGTTGTCCGTTCCATTCTTGTAAACGCAATATCTACAGATCGCCTTGAGGGAATTTCCTTAAATTTGGCACAAATGTTAACGTGGACTCAACGATGAACTGATTAAAATTTGGCGGTCATAGGTCATTGTGACCTCACAAAAAATGGTTTTGGCCATAATTCAGGGATTCATATGCTAATTATCCATAGCCGATTTGAAGCACTGCCAGTGTCATGGCCACAAATAACTTTGACAGACATGGATTTACACTAACTGGACCTTGACCGTTTCACAGAGACATAAAACCGTGAGGGGTAATCTTAGTTCATGTTGTTTTAGTGTCCCTTCTGATCCAGTCACCGTGCTTTTTGAAATATTCAACTGTTTTGAATGTGCACAGCAGATAAAACGACCTGCTCTGATTTCTGAGAAACAACACAGTGCTCTTTTGAACTTAAGAGTCCATTTATATTTGATTTGGAAGAGAAGCTGAGCCTCGGCTGAAGCAGCAGGAAAAGTTATTCATCATTCATTACATTTGAGAAGCCGAGGGGGAAAAACAGAGTTGGATTGTGTTTACAAGGAATGTGGAAAACTCTCACATTTCTTTTTCTGTTTGCTCTCTCTCTGCAGCCTCGACCTGGAGTGACGGCAGCTCTCGGGAAAGCTGCTGGTTGGTGCTCAGCAACCTCACACCACAGGTAGACACACGAGACACATGCAACAAAAACAACTACTGTGGGGGAAAAACAGATTTTTTTTAGTTAGGTTTTAACATGTTTGTAAATGTCTAGAGTTGTAGCTGTTGTAATACTGCTCGGTTGTCTTTGTTAATTGCACTTTGTACAAAAAAATTTCCACATTTCATTCTTCCGTTTAAGTTCACTGTTGTCCACTTTTTATATTTGTGCAGATCGATGGCTCCACTCTGAGGACCATCTGCATGCAGCATGGCCCTCTGCTGACCTTTCACCTTGGCCTGACCCAGGGCACCGCTTTGATTCGCTACAGCTCCAAACAGGAGGCAGCCAAGGCCCAGAGCGCACTCCACATGTAAGGCTCAGTGTGTTGTTTTAATATCTTTATAATTATGACCAATATCTAAGTGACACCAGTATCCTCTAAAGCTCACTAATTTAAACATTTGTTACAAAACCTGAAGTGTCATTTTTACACTTTGTCTTTGTACGGATCATTAGGGCTAGACCCAAATATTTGGTCATTCAAATATTCGTTAATTGGGTAGGCGTTCGGTTTTCAATTGAATAAATAGAAAGAACTTTGTTGGGTTATTGAGTAGTTTGTAGGTCTTTAATAATTTGTCCATGACAATAAAAATTGTCACAATCTGTGTAATGTCACAAAACGTGCACAGAAAGGTCATTGAACCCAGCACCTCGGGGGTTTGTAATGCCTTTAATCAGACCCCCTGCTGGGATTTCATGATGATGCAATCACAACGATTCCCACAAAATCAATCAATCCCCGTGAATTCTGCATGGCCTTGCAATTTTGTCAAATCACCGCAACTCTGACTCATTTCGTTGTACAGCTGCACACAGCATATTGGCCCGCTCAGCCCCTCTCTTTCTTTTTCTGCATTTCATTTTGTTGCATTCAAGCTCTGTTCAGTAAAATGAGGGGAAATTAAAAAGTTCTCACTATGTGTTCAATGTAATCTGTAAAATGTAGTTTTTGGTGAGAAACTTGAATAAATATTGCTGTTTAAAGGATAGGGACGTCAACAACACTTTCTAAAAAATGTAAACGTCTGTATGTCCCTTTGTATTATTCCGTTTCCCCTCTCTGAATTCTGAGTTTCAGATTTCAGAATCAGTGCATCCCTATTGACAGATGATCAATAAATTGATTGAATCCATTAAAATAGAATAAAAATGTCACAAAAACAATCAGTTGTACCACAATGATAATTTGTATTACGTGTTTTACAGTATAATTTATTGTGGAAATTGCTCATTGTTTGATCAGATGGATTGTTCTCACTAATCACTAAAACCATTTTTTAAAGACTCGTACACAGTTCAGGTGTGACTGACAGGCCTTTTTGTTTGCCTCAGGTGTGTTCTGGGTAACACCACCATCTTGGCGGAGTTTGTGAGCGAGGAGGATGTGGCCCGCTACATTGCACATTCCCAGGCAGGAGGAGCAGGGAGTGGAGGAACCACAGCCAGCTCTGCAGGCTCGGGGCCCACCACGTCCTCCGCAGTGGGGGCCAACAGCAACGGAGGGAGCTGCGAGAGAGGTGGAGCAGGAGTCAGCGGCGGCGGGGGAGGAGGAGGAGTAGAAGGAGGTTCCACAGCTGCAGGAGCAGGAAACGGAGGAGGCGGGCCTTCCAGCTCCGGGTGGCAGAGTCTGGACAGCACAGGCAGCTCATCGGACCAGGCTGCCACCCAGGGGCCCGGGCTGGGCATCTTTGCCCAGTGGAGCAGCAACGGGACCGCGGTGGGCGGGGCGGGAGGTGTGGAGGCCGGAAGGCAGGGTCTGTGGGGGGGCGGGGGGGGGATGAGCGGGGCAGGGTACCCCAGCAGTAGCCTCTGGGGTTCCCCGGCGCTTGAGGATCGTCACCAGATGGGCAGCCCCGCCTCACTGCTGCCAGGGGACCTGCTGGGCGGGGGGGCTGACTCCATCTGAGGGGCCGACTGACACATTTTACACCCAAGTTGTAATACACATGTCACACTCTGTATTTATTTACACGTAGAGCGGTGACATGAATTAAAGCTACACTGGTCATACGACACACAGAGGCTACATGCAGTACATTATACACACGTCATTCTCACACATTAAACCGCTTAACTTTAAATGAAGTCAACAGTAAAACTTGAACCGGGGAAAAAGGTGAAATCCATTAAACTCTTTCAACTGGATAGCTCTTTGTCTTTTTACTCCAAAATCCCACCGTCTGCATTCAGAGACCCGATCACTCAGGCATGCACTGTAGACAGGCTCAGCCAGAGTCGTACAAGTTTAGCTATTGCTGTTTTTAGTGTGCCACAATTTATTTTCTTTTGTATTACTATTTAATGGTCGAATCTCAAAAAAAAAAAAATTTCAGACTTGCAGACTGAGCCCTCGTAGACCTGGCTGGCGTACAATAAGTTCTCACGTTTGGAAGCTTGAGAGTGGGGAAGGATCTGTAGGAAATTTGGGACTGCGCCACACTACTGAGTCAAACGGACGATCAGCGACCTTTGAGATCTGGAGAGCGTTTTTAGTCGGTACCGACATCAACATGGGACCCAGGGTAAAAAAAAAAAAAAAAAAAAAGTCAAAACAGAATTAGCCAAACTTGCACTATATGCCTCTGGGTTTGTTGTTGACACATCCTCCACAAATCCCTCCATTTTTTGAAAACAGAGCTACAACACAACTACACAGGACGACTAAATGTTACAACAGCAGTGGCCTTGGCTCCCAACCAGCGGCCGCCCGCCCGCCATGTCAGCAGCCTTCACACCTTCTCATCAGTTACACACTGCTCTTATATTTGACAAGCAAAATTGTATCTCCTCGTCGATGTACGTCGGTTGTTTATCATTTTCTGTTTTAAAAGAAACGTGTGAAACTTTGTGGAAATTCAGAGATGTCCTTTTTTTTTTTTTTTTTTTTGTTTTTGCCCTTCAAACACTGACCTCGCTATTGTATTTTTTCTTACTCAAGAAATCAAGTTGGTTATTCTATATTGTCATGATGTTAATGATGATCACTTATTTACTCGCTGTACAAGGTGCCCTCCTGCCTGCCTGTGTGTGCATGAAAGGAGTGAAGACCGAATGGAGGAGGATGCGATGAAGATAATGATGATGATATCGGGAGTGTCTGTGTTAATTGCTACAACGTTGAATGTTTTTTTTTTTTCTTTTCTTTTTTTTTTTTTTGTCCATGAGAGATACATGCGAAGTGTGTTTGTTTGTGTGTGTGTGTGTGTGTGTGAGCGTGTGTGTGTGTGCGCTTGTGCGTGTGCATGTGTGCTTCTGAACACTTATCTGCTCCAGTCAGGGAAGTGAATCGATGTTAATCTGACAGCTTACATTTGAGAGAAAAGGTGTGCGTGTGTACTCACGTTTGCGTGACTGTCTGGATATTGTGATAGCTAAAAAGTTCAAAAACATTGGCACTATTGCATATGTCTCTTAAGTTGTGTTTTTTTAGCAGCATTTTTTTCCTGTTTTTTTTTTTTTTTTTCTGCCAAATGCAATAAGAGAATATTTTGTTTTAAGATGCAGCAACCAACTGAAGGCATTTCTATTAAAGATGCCAAATCCTACCATACCAAGCTGAGCTGGAACAGTGTTTTACAGACACGTTAAAGACATTACCTGTTATGTTTTACTGTTTGTTTTTTTGTTATTATGTATCAATTTAAATTAAGTCAGTCTTTATTATCACTCCTGTTCAGGATGTTTTCATTTATTTCAGATGTTACAAAAGGAGAGGAAATTAATTTAAAGCAGAAAAGAACAAGATAATAAAGGTTGAATTGAAGTCTGTAGTGTTTTGTGGTTTGATGTGATGAGTCTTCGACCTTCAGGATGTCAGGTATTCATATTTTCTTTTTGTTGTTTCAGGTGAAATGCCAAATATCTAATGAATTCACGTGTTATCCCTGTGCCGTGGGACTGTGAAGTCAGTCACTGTCAGGCAATGCTGCATTGTTACACGCACAGTAAATGGAGCAGGTCGATGAGTCTGTTTCTTGCAGATTCTAAAACTTCCCTGCACTTGTCAGCAGTGCTAGAAAAGCTAATGTGAGGCTGAACGCTGCATAAGTCTGGAGCAGTCCCTGATTTATTCCCCTGATCGCTCTGACTTGTTTTTATGTGTATCGCTGCTTCATGTTTTTGTGTTGTCCTTCCGTCTCATTCTCGTCAACACAATATCTCAAGAATGCCTTGAGGGATTTTTTTTCAAATTTTGTATAAACGTTCGCTTTCACTCAAGAATGAATAACTGGGAGTAGGAACCGGATGGTCAAAGATCAAGGTCACCATGACCCCCATCTGTCTCTTTCTCGTGAATGCCATCTCATTAAACACCTTGACTTTTTTTTTTTCTCAAATTTGGCACAAAGGTCATTTTGACCTCAGAAAATATGTTTTGGGGCATAACTCCAGAATTCACTCACTAATTAAGACAAAATTTCCCACAAATGTCCTATAAAATAAAATGATGAAGTGATGACACTTTATAATCCAAAAGGTCAAAGGTTAATTTCAGTGTGACATCATAATATTGCGCAAAAACAAAACTCAACCTCATAACAGGAATGAAACAGGAGACATTTGGTCAGACACTGAATTGGTGACACTAATCTCGAAACTGTGCTGATATTGTAGATCTTCTGTGCTGCTGGGGGGAAGATGTGTGTGAAGGAGACGTGTTTTCACAGACGTGGATGTAAACTGTACTTGACTGGTGTGCAAAGACATACAACTGGTAATTCAAGTTTCTGTTTAAACTTCAAATTAGTAGTGAAACAGTTACATTGCAGAAAAGAATCTTTCATCAGTTCCTCTTTGTTTTACTGCTTTAGAAAAGAGTCATTTTGGTTCCTAAAAATCAATTGCCCTGGATTTAAAAAGAAAAAAAGAAATTTCATAATTTGTGATAAATGCTGCGCACAAAAGGAACTCGTGAGCTTGTGTTTACGACATGGAAAGTCTTGTACACAAAGTCATACAAATAGTCTCTTCTTGAGAACACAGTAAACACAACCCAATTGTAACGCAGCAACGAGCCCTTTACAACCTTAGCCAATCACAGCCTGACTGGTCAAACACAAATTTCTGTTAATAAAGCTTATTTTCATTATTTTGAATTTTAAAAGTCTACACAAAAATAAATAACAGCAAAAGTCAAATGAGAGCTGACTATGAATACATCATATACTGTAATTGATGATATTTTTAGAACAATGATTTATTGTTCATAGGATGTGTGATACTTGACGATATAAACATTGACAAAATGAGTCCATGTGCATTTCCTGTTGGAATGTTTGTAAATGCAGTAGCTGACAAAGGTAAATAAAATAAAATATTTTGCTTGAACCTATCAGTCTTTTTTTTTAAATAGTTTTCTTGGGTAGCGGACAGGAAGTAAACAGGGCCCAAAGGGACCGAGGTTGTTGTCTGAGCAACTCAGGCGCAAGCGCAGCATCTTATTTGCGTTTTAAAGACTTTTCAGGAAAATTTCACCCCTAGAAAACTGAGAGATCACAACAAAACAACCACCTTATCTATGGCTGTAACCTGGTGAGATATTAGCAGAAGGAAACACAATTTTGCTGTTGAAAGATACATTTAAAATGTTTCTCCTGATAAATGTTTTCATGACAAATTAGGCTAGCTGTTAAGCTAGCAAAGCTAAGCCGCCTTAGCCTTTTTCTTTATGCTTTTAACACCTCATAGTGATGCTTTTAACTTATTTTGGTTATAAAAACGTACGTATGCTGGTAAAAAGATGTCTTTGAGTTTTATATTTTACTTGCAGTGAGTCAGAGCATCTAGTTTTAGTCCAACAGACGTGAAATTGATTAGCCTTCAAGTTCTGTGCAAGTTTAGGAAACGGTGCCACTACTTTGAACTCCGTTAGGGACTGTTGTTTATTTATCAGAGGATGGGAGTGGCTGTGGTATGACTTGTTTTATTTTTTAACCCGAAGCCCCAAATTTTCCTTAGCCTCCCAAAGTGATTTGGGGAAAATGTATGACTTTATCTTTACCACAACTTAGCTGTTCGAAAAAAAAAAAAAACCCTGACCTTTTGGCGTTTGTAAGTCAAAATTTGAAGAGGAAATCCCAGTGGGGGGAAAAAAACAAGGTTTTTCACTCATACATGCTGATTGGTTTGTAAAAATGCCAAACTTTAAAGGAGTGTTTTTGATGAAATATCTAAACTATTTTAAGCTCGGATTTGGTTATGATGTTTGGGGTTTTTTTCTGACTTAAGCTTTTGCCTCACATTATGTGTTCAAGGACTGTTTGAAATTTGAAAAAACCTATGATAACTTCCTGACCATGATAAATTGTGTAATTAAGGTGATTTTTTTTTTTTAAAGAAAATGTGATTATTAAAATGAATGCAAAATACACCAATTTAAAGTTGTATGCCCCCCTCCCCCAAAGCTAAAATAAAAAACATAAGTCCTTTCCCAGTGCTAAGAAATTATTTGACATGCCTCCCCCTTTTTGCACCACCACCTCCCCTCACATAAATAATGAACAGTCCCTCAAAGAGTGTGATAAAGTCACTCATATTAAGCAGCTTCGACATGTTGTTATCCTTTTCTTATTTGTTGCTCATTTAGTTATTATAAGCAACAAAACATAACTTTAATCAACAGTTTTTGTAATGGGGCTGCAGTTTGTTGTTACTAATGCGTAAGGGACTGTCCGTTTCTTTTGAGAGTGGAGGGGGTGGTGCAAAAAGGGGGAGGCATGTCATTGAGTAAGTACTGGGGAGGGGCCTGTGGTTTTGTTTGTTTGTTTGTTTCAATTCAATTTCTACTTCTTTACAATTTTACAAACATAAACTGTTAATAAAGCCCCTTATAATTTATTTGCATGCACATTAATTCACAACAACAACTTACTCTGTGCCTCTCTACGCCTCAATACCTGACAGCTTAGTTCAGAAGCTAACTGCTGCTGCATGAATCTGCAATATCTGAACATGCTAGCATGTTAGCATGCTAATTAGCTACCTCATTCAAAATATGACAAAATCTGAGTACGCAGTAAAACTGTATTTTTACTCTGAGATTATGGTAGACTGAAACATTACTGTGGTAAATGGTAATGTACATATAGATCAACTTTGGGGCATCCAACTTTAAATGGCTGTATTATTTTAATGCAAATTTTTAAAAATAGCCAACATTACACAATTCATCACGGCCTGAAGCTGTAAAAACAGAAATTATCATCGAATTTTTCACATTTCCAACAGTCTTTGGACACATTATGTGCGACAAATGCTCCTGTCAGAAAACCCCAACATTCACATCCAAAGTTCCCCCCTCCTCTTATGAGTAAAGAACAGTCCCTAAAGTGACACATTTTGGTAGGAAATACCACTAGAGGGTGTTGACACTTCTCTTTGACGCAACAATGTGGAGCATTGCTGTAGTGATTTTATTATTTTATACTGTTAGAATTAATTTGAGGGTGATGTATTGGTGCAGCAATGCATGAAGCAGCTTTAAGTGAAGGGTGTTGCTTCATTCATGCCTGCAGAAAGCAGCAGCAGCAGCAGCAGCAGCAGCAGCAGCGCGGCGGCTTTAAGACCATCCGGGCATCTCCACCAGTCTGTGGATGACATCATCGATATTGTCAATGGTGTAAACTGAGCGAGGGCTGGGTGGGGGTGTGTGAGGGAGGAGAACAACCACAGAAGGTGTCTCAGTGTCTGGATTTTTTTTTCCTCCCAAAATCGTGACAGTGAAAAATCTTCAAATCAGCTGTTATTTTTTTCGGGGTGTCTCTTGTTTTTTTTTCGGGGTCACAGATCTGCGAGGTTATGAGCCGTCCGGAGCCGCGTCGGTGCGTCGCTGTCCAGGGTCCTGAGTGAGACGGAGCCAGCGGGCGACCACGGAGCCTGACATAACCCGGTGAGGAGGAGGAAGAGGAGGAAGAGGAGGTGGGGTGGGGGAGAGGAGGGGGAGCATGCATGTTGGCTCAGAGGCTTGTGCATGTGTGTGATTTGGACACATTGAGTCCAAAAAACAGTCGTGTTGGGGAGGGGAGGGGTGCGCTCGTTTTTAGAGGTCCTACCTGTACACGGAGGGTGCGGTTATGGGAATTATGACCACGTTTGATGGTCAGTGTGTGTTTTTTGAATCCAGCATTTTTCCTCTGCTGTGGTATCTGGGGCATGAGGTATTCTCTCCGAAAGCCTGTTTTTGCAGCAGTTTTGTAACACTGACAGCAGCTCTGATGAGGCTGAGAGAGGAGATGAGCTAGAGGTAAAGGGGTTTGGTAATGTGCAGTATTTTCTCTGCACACTCGTCTATGTGAATGTATGTACAATGCAGCCAAAACAAAAATCAAAAAATGGACTTAGTCAGCGTTTAGCGCAATTGGCTCAAAAAAATAGTCAATCCCAGCTTTTAAGTCCTTATCTCATGACTGCTCAGACAGACAGGGTTCTGGGTGAGGAAAGCATGACTCATTTCGTCAGGGGACTCCAGTCAGAAATTGGGAGTTTATGCAAATCACTTGTACACAGGACTGATTTGGGAAGAGTGTGTGAGATGCTGATTCCCCCCCCCCCACCTCCTGCAGCTCTGAATAAATCATGTTATACAACTACACGGTCCCTTTTTTCCCATGCACTTTACAAACACTTTGTTGGCCTACATTTTTGTCCCCTTAAAATGTGTTATCATGTCCTGTTAAGGTGCCTAGCTCAACACAACATGGCTGGTAGGAGCTGGGTGGTTGCATCCACAGCCACGTAAGGTCACTTTATAGCTGAGCCACATTTTCCCTCCCAGTTCCAGTGATTCAACTCCGGGCTGCACTACGTCACTGCTCTGCTTCAGCACTTTTCATTCTTTCTCATCTCCAGAGCTCCCAGTTTTATTTTTCCTTCATGCTACAGCCGCCACAGGGCTCGCCGCTTCGAGTCTGCAGCTTTGCACCACTGTCCTTTTACTCCACTGATCACCTCTGATTGATGACAGCTTTGTTTTTGTCTCTCTGTGTGTTTCAGTGAGTTGAAAAGCTCAGGAGCCATGGAGCTGAGGGTGGGGAACAAGTACCGCCTCGGCAGGAAGATAGGGAGCGGATCCTTTGGAGATATTTACCTCGGTGAGAATTTGGACTGATGTTGTTCCTTATCCTCTGAAATAAACCATATTCCAGTTTTTGTGAACTCTGTTAAACAGGTCTTAGTCTTGAAAGACCTGCAGCACCCAATAAGGTGACAGTTTCCTGAAAATGTAAGAAACATTTGCACTTAACTGTAGTGAAAATGTAATAAAACAAAATAATTCCAACAATAATTTAATAGAATGACCTGATTGATGTTTTAATAACATTGTTTGTGATAATTTAATATCTTATTACAATATTCTCAGTGTTACGTGTTGCTGACTCTGCCTCATGAGGATATAAACCAGATTAAAAAGTACCTAGAAATTATACTCAAGTTAAAGGGATGATTCAGTTTTTTTTTTTGTTTGTGGGGTTGTATGGGGTGTTTATCCATAGTCAGGTTATTTCATACAGTAGATGTCAGTTGGCATGCCTCCAGTGCAGAGAAGCAGGCTGGAGTCCGACACAGAAAGCTAAGCAATGTACTGCTGTGGAGGGGTCAACAACAAAACATTTTGTTAGCCACCTAAAGAAATTATAATCACTTTTAAGTGTACGCTATATTAAGAGTATTTTCACTGCTTTACGTAAATGTCAGACTGATTTCCAGTGGAAAAATTATGCCTTTTTATCACTCTCTTCAAAGCCAGACCCCATTGAGAAAAACAGCGATTTAACATCACTGAACACAGGAGCTGCTGGTGTACTTCTGCCTCGATCAGCTATTTAGTTTGTGTTATTGTGTGACTTTGGCATTTAAAAGTGTTAGTTTGGATTCACCAAAGTCACACAATAACACAAACTAACTAACCAGTTGAAGCAGTGGTAGACCAGAGCTCCTGTGTTCAGGAGCTAAAATTGCTGTTTTTGTCATTGGAGTCTGGTGTCTTTGATGAGAGCAGAGATGGGAACTGAAGCTTTTTATGGCTTCCCTGTTGAACCGGCCTGTCTGATGAAAAGTGAAGCACTCTCAATATAGCTCACACTTAAACTGATGTTGATTTTTTAGGTGGGACTTTTGTAGGAGGCTAAAATACATTTTGTTGCTGACCTCATCCACAGCAGTGCACTGCATAGCTTCTGTGTCGGACTCCAGTCTGCTTCTCCAAACTGGGGATTATCCAAGTGACATCTACAACATGTACAACACTGACTATTGATAAGTACCTCATACAACCCCACATCAAAAAATCTTAACTATCCCTTGAAGGTAAAGTTTTGACATAATTTCAAATTTGAAACCTTTATTGAATGCCAGAATTTCATAAGATCAGGCGAGGCAAAGGAGACACCTCTTTCAATAAAAATCACTGCTGACTCAGATGAAGAGGACATTAATTTTGTAGAATTTAAATCCAGTGTTTTGCCTTCATTGCTGGCTTGCCTCAGGTAATCCTTGCACAGCAATTGGCATTGGTGTGAGCGGGTTCATTTCCTGTTTATTGGAATTTAGTTTAATGCATTTTTGCCTGATACAACTCAACACTTGCCATCTGCTGTACATTTCTAAGTCTACATAAAACCTGAAATAAATGCCAAATGTTAGTATTTTCAGAAGCTTGACGTGACACTAACAGAATTATAAATTTTGTACATACTTTACATTTTTAAAAAAGCATGGTTTGAGAGCAATTTCTATCACATTTTCAGGAAATGATAACATCACTGGGTGCTACAAGGCCTTTTGTGTGTTGGAAATGACTGTTGTGTTGTAATCTCTGTTATTTCTCTCATCAGGTTCTAACATCGCTACAGGAGAGGAAGTAGCCATCAAACTGGAATGTGTGAAAACCAAACATCCACAGCTCCACATCGAGAGCAAATTTTACAAAATGATGCAGGGAGGAGGTAAGACGGGGGTTTTTGAATGCTTTACTAGGGGGCACTGAGAGGCCGTGTAGAGTTTAAGGGGCACAGAGGGCGATTTAGTGCTGCTGAGGGGAATGAGCAGTGATTACAGTTGTTAAGGAGGCAGCGTGGTGCATTTTGAGACCTTAAAAAGACATCTCAGGACATTTAGGGGCATTTTAGGTCCATTCAGGGTCACTCAGGGACACCCAATGGCGTGTTTGACTGGTATTAAGGCTCATTTAAGACAGTTCAGGGTTGTTTCTAGATATTAATGGTCATTCAGCAGCACTGAGGTGAAGTCATGGCTGTTGCTTTGCATGTTAATGATGGAATTAACTGATATAAGATATGATTAGACTTAATCGATCCTGGGGAAAACATTCACATGTCGCAGCAGCACAGAGACAAGCTGAGGTTTTAAAAAAACAGATGAAAAATACTCAAACAAATAAATGAAAATTAAAATAAGAAATTAGGGAAATTTTGTATAAAAAATTATATATGCATCACAACACAATACTAATACTAATACAATATAAACGTCTATATAATAAACAATGAATATAACTAAATGAGAAAACTGTACAAATATTTGTGCCAAAGAAATCCAGTATTGCAATAAAATATAAGTAGGTATAGGTATGAATAATGAATACGATATTTAAGTATATACTTCTTATAGATTATATATGTGCAGTATATATATTATGCATGCTATACAGAAATTAAACACTACAATAAAAAATATATACCGGAAATATAGCATTATTACGTAATCATGTAAGTACTACAAAGCTATGTTACTACTACTTGCACTAATAATTCCATGGTCCATAGTGATGTATAATAAGGATGCAGATGTATTGTTGTAATTTGCTTGTTATATTATGTAAATTGAGCAGTAATTGCTAACAGGAGGCAGTTGGGTCCATGGGTCACTTCTGCAGTTGCTAGAAGTTGTGTGTAAATATTGTCGAGGAGCTCATATGATTTGATAAAAATAAAAATTTCTATTTGATTTGGAAAAAAATGTCAGCGTATTGAGTCAGTTATTACACTGGAGAAATTTAAAAATGTACTATATAAGATTAAAAAAATAAGAAAAAAACTCATATTATCAAGTTGTTTTGGGGTTTTCTCTCTCAATGTCTGCCCAGACTCAAAAGACTACAGGGCAACAGAGGACACATGGGAAAACCCAGATTCTTTCTTATCTGTTTGTCTTTATTCAAGACTGTTCACGCAGCCTTCAATTTATTCAGGTTGATAACCTTAAAAAAACATTACAAAAAAAGTGAAATATAAATACTAGTCCATAACATTTTCATGCTGGATTATATTATTTCTTTGTTTTATCAGTATTTGGTAATTATTTTCTTCTAACAATTCAAAATACATAAGTGATGATTTCAGAAATTATTTATCATCAGCCATAAAAAAACAGGAATAGTCATGGAATTTCACAATCCTATTTTCCAGGCAAAAATCAGTGAATGTTTTGGAAAAGATTTTTTTAAGTGTAGTCTTCTGTGGGTAACCTTCCACATAATTTAAGCAACATAACCAACTGTTACAGATTGAAAAAATGTTGCTGTTTGGTTTTCTTACCATCATTAACATTTGGAGCAAAGTATAACACACAGTTCTGTTCATATTGTATGTTGTGAATGGTCATTAAACATGTTTATGGGTCCTTGAAAAGTCATTGTAAAGTTATGAAATTTTGTCCAAGAAAATGTGTAAGATGTCTGTATAAGATATAATTAAATCAGATAATTCAAAGGTCAAATTATCTTAAACATCTTAATTGATTATTTAGTACATTTATGTAACTTATATTATAACTTAGGCTTATATAATGTCATGAACCCAAATGTAACTTGTCAAATAATATCCTTTAAACACATACCTTAAACATGTTGTGTCAAACGCTCTATAAGGACGTTTTTACACCCAACGCTATTTAATCCTCTGAAATCACTTCTCTTGTGCTGCTTTCAGATGCTTTCACAAGTATTTAAAACTTTGAACCTTGAGCAAATTAGTACAATTTCTTTCCAAAACATGAGGAAAAAGCAATGAGCAACTTGGTAAGATATGTTTAACAAATTGCAAGAAATTAGTAGATTTAGAAATTTATTTACAAAAAGCTTTAGGGAAAAATGTCCAGGGGAAAAAGAAAAAAGGTAGGAACAATTTTGATAATTACATAAATAAAATTATGTTAGAATTGTTTTATAATTTTAGAGCACTTTTCCAGGTAATTGTCCTGGTGTGTTGTTTTTTTTTCTTTTTTTCCTTTTCTTCACTAATTTTTTAGGTCATTTTCTTGGGTCTGTCTGTCTGTGCAGAAAACACAAAAAATGCATTCTGTAATACATGTTAGTTCATGTGCAACACGCTTTCTCATTTTCTTCAATAAAATATTGAACAAAAAAAATTGATCTAAGCCAGCACAATTGGATAAACAACTGAAATAGAAAAGATGAATTCATTTTTGAAGAACTGCATCGCAGCAGTAGTATAAATACAAACTGGAATTCCAGTCAAATAAAGCAGATGTGAAAAAAAATATGTTAGTGAAAATTTGAGGATATGTACACCAACCCTGTCTCATCATGCAATGTTCTGTTTTGTAACCCTCTGATTCCCCTCCCCTCCCCACCATAGTGGGAATCCCGTCTATCAAGTGGTGCGGAGCGGAGGGCGACTACAACGTTATGGTGATGGAGCTGCTGGGCCCCAGTCTGGAAGACCTGTTCAACTTCTGCTCCCGCAAGTTCAGCCTGAAAACGGTCCTGCTGCTGGCCGACCAGATGGTGAGACAGACTCTCTGACTGTAAAACATTATAGTTCATCAGGGTTTTTCCTCAGATCCAGAGCCAGTAATCACCACACAGTCCCTCTGTAGTGACTAATTACTGAAAGAGCCCACTGAAGGACATTGTGATGTTTTACAAAGGCTCCATCAGGGTTCATCGAGCTGTTACGGAAGAAAAAACAGCACATAAACAGTGATAGTTACAGATAATTGAAAGGTACACATTAAATTATGCAATTCCAGTCCTGCAGTCATCTAAACTTGCACCTTTGCTTGCTCACAATGCACTGAAGTCGACCCCGGGCTGGGAAGTTACACAGATTTCACTAAAAGGACAAGGCTATTTTTAGACTGTAACTAAATGGATCATTTGAAACCGGAGAATAATTCTCATCTAAACCTCTGAAGCTTGTTTCCTGGCTCCAGACAAAGCTTATCCCCTCGCTATCTCCGACCGTTCAGCTCCTCCATAAAAGTCAATTCCAATCTAGGACACGGAAGATCCGCGAGAAGAAGGCCTAATCCTTGTCGCAGGGGTCGGCCCGCGGTGTCTTTTATGAGCCTCTTTAATCCTTCGTATGTCGTTCTTTAGTCTACATTTGTTCTTTTTGTCCCATTTTCTCTCGCCGACTTTGACCTCTTTGCTGAATTGCTGCTGTCGCCTCTCATCTCCTCTAACGGGGCAACGACAAAGATTTTAGCTGTCCTATAACATAAAATGACCTCTATATATCAGCAGACAGGCTGGTGGGGTTTTGATTAACACCAGTGTTTCAACTATTATTTCACTGGTCAATAAGAGCCTCACTTTTAGTTTTAGACCAAACTCTCTAAAAATGGTAAAATAAAGACTCGTACATAAAACGTCACAGCCCTACCAACTGACCAGCCGAAGCAGGAATACTCAACTTGTTTTTACTTGGGGACCACTTTTGCAAAATGACAGGAGGCCAGGGGCCAGTCTTTTTAGGACATTTACAGGATTTTAGGAAATTTCTAGGATTGTAGGACGTTTCCAGGATTTTAGGACGTTTCTAGGATTTTAGGACATTAGCGGCTTAGCTAGGACATCTGTCGGGGTTCATGGGGTATCCTTCACTGGCACTGCTTGGATAAACAAGCTCTATTTTGATGCAGTTTTATGCACTTTGGCACCTTATGTGTACTAAAAGTACAAAAAAATCCCAGTGTATACCATCCTGTGTGGCTCTGAAGAGAGCTTTCTAAGGTTTGAGAAAATAACCCTGATGATGTCATCACACTAGCTCAAACTGGGCTCGAGACTCTAATTTTAAAGACTATGCCTGCATTAGAAACGTTGGGTGTAATTCTGTTGTCAGATGGAACTCATGGGAAGTTGTGTACATAATATGCTTGAAGTTCAAGTAATTAAATCACAGGAACGAAGCTGCAAGGCAACATGTACGCACCCAGCACACATCCTGGGGGCCAGGTCTAAGATCTCTAACTTTTAAGGGTTAGCCTTAGCATACAGACATGAAATGATCTGGATCCAGTAATGTCTAAACCTTAAAATGCCATTTATACCTTTATAAACTGCATTTCTTGTGATAGGCTTCAACATTTGATCCCAACTAAAACCTGCTCCCTGTCTTTCCGTTCCAGATCAGCAGGATTGAATACATCCACTCCAAGAACTTCATCCACAGAGACGTGAAACCCGACAACTTCCTGATGGGACTCGGCAAGAAGGGCAACCTGGTCTACATCATCGACTTCGGCCTGGCCAAGAAATACCGGGACGCCCGAACGCACCAGCATATCCCATACCGCGAGAATAAGAACCTCACCGGCACCGCCCGCTATGCCTCCATCAACACCCATCTGGGCATCGGTAAGACGGCGTGCACGCAGAGGCTGGCCTGCTTATCTGTGCAGGTGTGAGTGTGTGTGTTGTGTGAACTCCACAGCAGAGTGCCAGTAGAGTATGTTGCAATATGCATGTTTACTGATCAAAACTGAATGCTCAGAACTCCAGCGTCATCCTCCTTCCATTCTCTACATCAGCGAAATTCAACCTCCGAGGTCGTAGGTCATAGGCCCCCCAGCTATTTTCTTATTCACAATAAGAGAAAAGGTGATTCATATTGGGAATTGTTTTTGTACTTTTATTACACATAAGGTGCTAGAGTGCTTAAACAGCTTCAAAATAGAGCTTGTTTATTAAATAAAAGGTGCCTGTGGATCCTAGAAACATTCTAAAATTCCACAAGCATCCTAAAATCTGAGAAATGTCCTAAAATCCTAGAAACATGTTTGGGGCTGCTGCGACTGGCCCCTGGCCTCCTGTCCTTTTTTAAAATATGTCCCCCCCAGCAAAGCAAGCTGAGTATCCCTGCTCTACGCCTTTCATGTGACGTCCTGTCCCTTTTCTTCCTCTCTCCTTTGAATTTTCTTTTGCATCTCATCTCCTCTTCTTCTCTCCATTCTGTCTTTTCCTCCACAGAGCAGTCGAGGCGAGACGACCTGGAGTCTCTGGGCTACGTTCTCATGTACTTCAACCTGGGCTCTCTGCCATGGCAGGGGCTTAAGGCCGCCACCAAGAGGCAGAAGTATGAACGCATCAGTGAGAAAAAAATGTCCACCCCCATCGAGGTTCTCTGCAAGGGATACCCCTGTGAGTAAAGAGAAATACATACCAGTAGAAACAGTAGGCGAGAGTAGATTTACAGAAGATTTGTGCAATGTTTCTTTTTTTCGGTTGTTTATTGATCTTTTTGCACACCAATTGAATATAGTGTTAAAACACTGGTGAATGACAGTGTAATTTAACAGTAGTACAAAAAAATCAACAAAGAAAACACAATGGTAATATTTTAGAAAGTTTCACCACACATGCAAAGAACTGCCCCGACATCTTTCCTAATTTACTCAAAGAGCCTTTCCTTGTGTGCCAGATTATTTTTTAAATTACTGAGAATCTTCACAAACTGTGGGAGGGCAGCAGAGGTGACTTCCATCTCCAGAGCATTAGACGCAAGGCCAATAATAGGCTTGTTTGCAAAAGTGGACAGTGATAATCTTTACAAAAAAAATCTAAATGTTTTTTTCTTTTTTATCATTGACATATTTTAGAGCCAGGTGCCACAGGTGCAAGACCCCGAGCATGATGGGAAATGCCTGGCTCTTAGCTCATCAAACAGCTGATTGGCTCAGATAATGATTCATCATTGTGATGTTTCAGATAAGCTTTTTACATTTTTGTTGAATTTCAGAGATTTTTTTAATTTATTTGTCTTGTCTGAAGGTTTTTTTCTGTTAGCAGAATACATGTTGTGACTGATGGTGATGTTTTACAGTCAGAGAGACTAAATACTTTCATCATGAACTATACAGAGTCTATTTTATATTAACATTGGACTGTTTTAAGTTTTATTTTAAGTAGGACTATTTAACAGCACAAAGTCTTGTGGTCAGTAGCCAAAGTGGGATGTGAGGATTGTTAAAACAACATGTGTACAGATGTGAAGTCCTGACTGTCGGCTGTCTGATGGATCTGCACTGAAAGCTTGTTGTGTGTTTGACTATCAGACTGATGTTTTTGATTTAGGTTGTGTAGTCTGAGGGTGACAGGTGTGCTCAGCCGCAAACTGATATGATGACATAATCACAATAATTGGAGGTTGTAAACAAACTGATATATGAATCTGATAAGATTTGAATGAATCGGAATCAAATCTAACAGGATGTGGGTTCCTCTGTGACTGAACGCTGCCGGAAAAGTCAGAAAACTGTCCGACTTGATCAGAGCTTTTTGTCACCACCTCCTGCTGCGGCCGCCTGCTCTCATCCACTGTCAAAGAAGGAACAGAGGGATACCAAACAGAGCCGTTATGCCATTAGGCTCGATAAGTGTGCCGGTTACCTCTTACAAAGTCTTAAAAATCACAGTCCCATGTACATGACCAAAACACGTGCACATACATGCAGGTGTTTGAAGACATTTTTCACAAGAAACATCAATACATGGATAAATCTTGAAAAGATTTTGGTCCAATGAGTGCAATGAACAGCTTCACAGTGAATCAGCCCAGTTCTGGCCCAGACAAATGAGGTATGCACACGTTCAAGAATATCCCCCCAAAGCTCCTCAGAAACCTCGTCCTTCAAATCTTCTTCCCGAAGAGCCTTCAGAGAGGTTGAGGATGAGATTTTAATTTAATAGTAAATAATTGCCTGTTATCACAGGGTTCTGAGCATGTAGAGGCCTGTCAGCAGGCATGTAAGGGAACTGGGCATATTTAGTGTGAACAAAACTGCAGATTTGCAGGTAAAAACATGATGTGCAGGAAGAGAGAATAGTTGTGAGAGCTGCTGCAAAGACACAAAAATGTTATTAACAAAAAAAATCCTTCATTTGCTTTTTCCGAGGTTGGAACATACATAAAACGCACTTCTTCTGCAGTCCACCTCTGAATCCACTTCAGTCAGATTCCTGTATGAGCGCACACGGCCGATAAAGCTGCTTCTAATTTCTCTCTTGTGTCTCCCAGCTGAGTTCTCCACCTACCTGAACCTGTGTCGCTCCCTGCGGTTCGACGACAAGCCTGACTACTCCTATCTGAGGCAGCTTTTCAGGAACCTTTTCCACCGACAGGGCTTCTCCTACGACTACGTGTTCGACTGGAACATGCTGAAGTTTGTGAGTGACTCGTCTTATCCACAACTCAGACCTGTCACACTCTATTACAGTATTAATCAGCAGAACACTGTGACAGGGCTGGATTCATCCAAAAAAAATCTCAATAGACTGAAGTTCAATTAATAGATTTAAAAAACTACTTTAATTTAAAAACATTTTTTTATTTAAAATTATGTTACAAATTTATTATAATTTTTAGGTACTTTTCCCAGGTCGATTTCTTTTTCTTTCTTTTTTTTTTTTTACTTTTTAAAACACATTTTCAGGCAATTTTCTTTGTCTTTTTTACTAATTTCTTGCTGATTTTTGGGTCATTTCTTCTTTGGTTGCTCATTGCCTTTTTCCCATGTTTTCAATAGAAATCAAGCCAATTTGCTCAGGTTTCGAAGGGTTAAAGTAACACCAGCGATTGTCCGATCAATGAGAATTTGGGGGGACAAGAGCATATCGACTGACCAACCAGTTGTTTACAGCCCTAAACAATGAGCTTCATGCTTTTGCATACTAGTAATGTTTTTGTCCTTTTTCCTCCTCCAGAGTACATTCAGGTCTGTCGCTCTGTGTTTCAGGGGGCCAGCAGGACCACAGAGGATAGTGAAAGGGAGAGGAGGGAGGGGAAAGAGGGCGAGGAGCGAGCAGGAGGAGGCCAAAGAGGAGCTGGAGGTCGAGCTCTGCCGCCTGGTCCGAACCCTTCAGCCGCCAACAGAGTGAGGAACGAGGCGGATGCCACTCCCTCGAATCCGGCCACACGTGGGGTCCAGCAGTCAGGTCGGGATTTGGTTTTTGGAAATACAACAATAACTGACTGAAGGTTTTTGGTTTAATCATTTGTGCCTGTGTGTGTGTGTGTGTGTGTATGTGTGTTCAGGTAACCGTTCTCCTCAGGCGGGGAGAGCAGAGCGAGCCGAGCGAGAGAGGAAGGTGGCCATGAGGCTTCATCGCGGGGCCCCCGCCAACATCTCCTCATCCGACCTCACTGCACGCCTCGACCAATCACGCATCACTGCATCACAGGTGAGAAGATTATGGTTTTGATTTTTTTTTTTTTTGTAAAGAGAGCTGCTGCATGTTTTCTGCACATCAGTCTCCAGCTGAGAGTGTCCTCGTCTTATTCATCAGGGTGTTCGTAGAGCACAGTGCTGAGAAACTGACTGAATCATCTAATGCAGCACATGCAAATTGCATGCTTTCAGATTTGATGCTGCGTGCACCCAATATTTAGAGATATGAAACAGAACCGTTGCACTCCCTGTCCATCTTCAGTCTGATATTGTGTCCACTCCAGCTGATCTCTGTTAGGGAGGGGGGATTCGATTTTCAGAATCAGATAAACTTTATTGATCCCCCCGGGGGGAAATTGTCACTCGTTCCAGTTGTTCTGATACCAAGCATAGAAGTTATCGAAAGTAGAAATAAGAATAACAATTAGCACTAGTAAAATGATAAATATGTATGATGTGCTGAGTGTGTAAAATATAAATCTATGTACCCTATGGTACAATACAATGTATAAAACTAGAGGTTAGAAATATGTGTATGATGCTACAATTTACATCAGATATATACACAAGTAAGAACAATTAGAATAAGAATATACATAATATATACACAATGAGTAACAATGTTAAATGTACTCATTCAAGAGTCAAAGAGTTGAGTTTTCCCATATCAGTTACTAGAGATCAATTTATCAGCCTGAATCGAATTTTTAATTCCACACTGATGCCCAGTCATGCCAACATAGCTTTTTTTTTGGCAAGACCACGCCTTTTAGGCGATCTCGGCTTGCTTGTTTTTTTCCTCATCAGAGAGCATCTGCTGTGTTCACATATGCCCAAACAATCCGGGCCAAGGGGGGGAAACACTCCTTATTTCTGAAGAACTGTTCCATATAATCCAGGTGTGAAAGAACCCTAAAATTCTTCATACTCAGTTTGGCTGATTGTCTTGATATTTCGTTCATTAATCCTACTCATTTTGGTGATCATCTTACTTTTCCTGTTGCGCCATCAGTGTGTCACCATTTTCACTTATATGTGAAATATCTTGACTACAATCCACTGGTTGGGTTGGCACAAAATTCACGGTCCCCTGATGCTATACCCTCCCGACTGGTGATCCACTCACTTTCCTCTGTAGCCACAGTGAGGGTCATTTTTGTACTTTTTTGTACATTTTTAAAATGGTTTGGTTTATTTTCAAATACCTGCAAAACCAACCTCAGCTGTAGTGGTGTGATAAAACAGTGAGCATGTTAAACATTATACTACTGGTTGTAATTGTGAGCATGTCAGTAAGCTAATGTTTGCGTTTGACTCAAAGCACCACTGTGCCTCAGTACAGCCTCACAGAGCTGCTGTATGTCTGCGGACTCTTATTATATCAGAATTTTTAAAAACTCGCCATGAATAAACTGCAGCAGACATTTCTCTTTTCTTTTACGTAGCCTGATGTAGCCCTTATGTTACCCTGAGCTGCTGATATCTCTGGATTCTCTGTCATGCTAGCCGCTCGTGTTGATGCAAATTAATAATTCATGATGCCAAATTGCAAATATTGGAGCTGAAAAAATATTCAAACATAATCTGCTCATAATTACCACTACTACGATACTGATGCAAAGATTTTTTGTTACTGTGCAGTTTAAGTCATGACATGATACAAACGCAGAATAGACTAATCCACCGAAGCTCCTCCTGGTGCCTCAGAGCCTCTTTACCATTTGTAATCGGAGTCTCTTCATCCAGTGCTTCTGCATTTATTCAGCATCCTGCAGTAATGTCAGCAGCCATTTTTAATATCCAGACCGTCTTTACATCAATAACTCTTACATGCTCTATAACAATCTGATGGAGCAGAGATCAAATTCAAATAGATACAGTTTCAAGCATGCAGTCTGAATTTACATAAATTAACTAGGACGTAGACAGAGTATGTTTGCTGGATGTTTGCTGATTATCCTGTAACATGACAAAATTATTCCGTTTATTTCAGTCGCCCTCTACAAGATGACTTTGTGGTGGTTTTCTAATTTGGTCACTGTTGTGATACAAAGCCTCCTTTTCCTGATCCAAATCCAAACTTAGGAGATAAATCAGGAACTAAGGAGGCTAACAGGATTTTTAAATACGGTGTGTTCCTCAGGTTTCTGTCGTCTCCCTTTGATCTGCTTCAAACGTCTCATCTTTCCCTCCTCATTTAGGTCAGTGTGCCATTTGAACATCTGGCAAAGTGAGTTCCTCTCCTGGCTGGTCTGCAGGTCAGTGGCAGGTATGGACTTGTCACACACACCAACACACACACACACACACACACACACACACACACACACACACACACACACACACACACACACACACACACATACACACACACAGCATGCTTGAACAGCTGTCTGGTTCTTTTGTCCTTGATAACCCCTGATCCCCCTGACCCTTCATGTCCAAGGAGAGAAAGAAACTGTTGATGCTCTGCTAAAACTGTTACTCAGCAGTAGTGTTTAAAGCACTAATAAGTAATTAAAAACTCCAGTTATTAAGAAAATATATGATAAAATAGCCAAGGATGAGGTGTTACTTTGACTAAGTCAAAGATAAGGAGGAAAGGAGATATATAGGGCCCTATGAAATCAGTTTTTTTTTTTCCAGATTTAGTTTCCAGATTTTTTTCCCCATATCCTGTAAGAGTAAATTTTCTTTAAATTTTGTGTGTAACGATCTGATTTTTCTATATTATGGGTTTTACAATTTGTTCTAAATTCTGTTTTCCATTTTAATTTTTCTAAACTCTCTTTCTTTTTTTCATAATTCTGTGTTTTCCATTTTTATTTTTTATTTTATTCTGTGTTTGAGTCACACAGTGTAATTTTTCTAAATTCTGTGCTCTACAATTTACTATTTTCCAAATTCTGTTGGCTTTTTCTGGTTAACATTTGATATCATTAACTATAACACAAAGGTAGCTTGACTTCATTCTCTGCTCAGGATACCATTACTCCTCTTTGTCTTTAAATAGAAAATCGTTGTTTTTTGCTGTATTGGAATCAATGTGAGCACTATAGGGGGACAGATGAATGCTGAATGTTTTGATTATTTTGCTGGATTTGTGCTCACAAAGAATTATTGAATATTTCCAGTTTTATCCAAAAAGTGACATTTCTCTCCTTGTGTTTTGTGTCTCGTGGCCCAGCAGCTGCAGGGTATCAAATACCCCTTACTTTACAAATGGATGAATGAAAACATGAATGAGTGGAGGAGAACAAGAGGAGCAGGAGGAGGCGCTGCAGGCCCTTAATGGGGGGATCGAGGCCATCCGTGTGTGTGTCAGTATGCTGTGTGAACAGTGGTGACCCGGAAGAGCCGAGGGGAACACTGAGGCGATACAACCAGCGGGACAAACAAACAAACAAACAAACAAACTCTGGGCTGCTTTTCAGGATGTGGCCACGAGGGGGTAAAACAACACACAGGTCCCGCCCCTTCTTCACTCATATTCACCTGTCCATCGACTCAGAGGCTCAACTTGCAAAAAAAAAACAAAACAAAAAAAGAGTGCACAAAATGGACTAAATTTAAAGTTATTCTGTGGTTTACACCTGTGATAAAACATTTTAAAAAATCCTGCTAATGTTTAAAAGCTACATTCGCTGCTTTATGGTGTTCTTGATTATAAGTGAATATGTAAACAACTACAGAGATGAACACAAAACAAATTCAGGCCAATAACAGATGTTTGGAGACGGATCAAGAGAGGATCGGAGGTAGAGAGTGAATGTGAGAGAGTCTGCTGTGAGCTGGTGGATGGGAGAGAGGCTGCTTTTTGTCGATAAGTGTCCGTGTCTGTCTGTGTTACTGTCTCAAGTGTATGTTTTGCTTTAGATTTGTTTTAGAGGGACAGAGGAGGGACAGGTGGGAGATTATAACAGAAGTATTGTCCCTCTTCTTCAGCGCACAACAGTTAAAAAAAGAGGTGGAATACCGCTTAAAGGAGAGGACAGGATAAACGGGAGAGCAGTGGGGATTGTACGATATGACAAAGCCTTAGTCCAGCTTGTTACTCCAGGTATGAAAAGACTTGAGAAAGTTATAAGATCTTGGTGGTAAGCAAGTCTGGTGTTTTTGGTTTTTTTTTTTACTTTTGCTTTTTTTGTTTTATAATGTAAAATGTGTAGATAACTTTTGCCAGAATGTGACAGATTGTTTAAAGATGGAGCTGGAGAGAAGTTTACATCCTGACAGCCCTGTTTGGGAGGAGTGTAAAACAACCTTTAGAGTCCGCCAGAAGTGTGTGTTTTGGTTTCCGCTGTGGCAGACAATGACGGAGAGGTCCTTGTTGATATTTGGAGGAGTGTTTTTGAGACAGGCCTGTCAGGATGGACGGATGTCACCGGTGGGAACGAGCTGTCTGATGTCCTGTACATTTCTTTACCATGCTTCGACTTTATTACTATGATATTTGTGTATATTTTCTGAATCAATAAAAAATATACACAGCTTATGCAGACTTCTTATAGTATGTTTCGATTGATCACAAAATATTTAACCATTCATATTTATTATTTGATACTGAATATATTTCATTTTTAAAAATATTTCCATGTTGTTTCTGAAGTATTTTCTTCTGTATCTTCTGTTATGTTCAATACATGTCATGTTAAATTTGGTAGGCCACCTTGTTTTTCTTCATATATCTTTGATGATTCCTCCTCGTTCATGCCATTTTTTATATTTTTTTTGTCATTGTTATTTAATTCTTTATAATATAATTCTTTATTACATATATGTATATTTAAAAACAAACAAGTCACATTTTTAAGTCCTGTTTATCGAATTGCTTCTGCCTCAGGTTAAGCAAACAAATATAAAAAACAGAAACAAAATGATATAAATAGAACAAAAAACTTTTTTTTAAAAAATGTGTACTTATAAAACGAAAACAGGGCTATCGCAAATGAACTTGAACATATCTAGTAATGAAAACAACTTAAGAGCTTTCTAGTCTGTAAGAAGTTTCGGTGACTTACATAGAGTTTTAACTCATGATTCCAATGGTTCAGTTTGAGTTTAGTAACAAGACAATACTGAAAACAAAGCATCATTGTCTTCAGCCCAAATACCAAATTTTACAGTCTGCTTGTCACAGGGGACACCTCAATCTCCCTGGGATATAAAGCCAGCATTGCATATCACTCCAGAAAGAGTTCATACCGTAGTTGTAGTTGTAAATTCACTACTTTACACTTCATGTTTTTTCTTTCTTTGCTAATAAAAAAAAGTTGGGGAAAAAATGACAATATATTTGCATTAAAAACATGGAAAACTTATGGAAATTAATTGGTTAAAATGTGCATGAAAGCTGAATATAATACCAATTATTATGATGTTGAGTATTTGTTGCCCACACAGTGAGTGCAGAGTTAGGACAGGAAGTAAACAGATAATTCATCACTGAGTGTGTGGGAGTCTTTTGTACATTATCACCCACGTCTCCACTGCTGCTGGACCATAGATGTATTATAGTGAGGTCGTGCTGGACCCAGAATAGACCCGCGCATGCTCAGTGTCCAATAAGAAAGCCCCGCCCTCTTCCGGGTCATTAATGGTAGTCATTGTGTGATTGGCTGAACGGGCTCGTCCTCGCAGAGTGGGTGGAGCCGTTGTGATTTGTTAATCCGAAAGGGATTGAAGTCAGCGGAGTGGAGGGAGAGGAGCGGACAGGAATGACGGAGTCAAACTCTACAAACACCGACTGTTGACGGTATTAACACAGGCAGAAGGGCTAAAGTGATTTTAGAGAAGTAGTTTAGCATGTTAGACAAACTTAAGTGGTAAGTTTTTGCGGCAGACGCAGAGGTTGACGGAGCGGTCCGCCGAACGTTAAACATGGATGTCCGGGGAGCAACGGTGCAACGGCGACTCTGAGAAGGAATTAAGGCCGTTTCTGGGTTATTTCTGGTCGGGAGTTTGGCTGACGGAGCTGAGGCGGATTTTAAAGCAGCAGCCTAGTTACCAGGTGAGCCTCTAAAACACTTTAGCTTTACGCAACACTGTGTTTACCCTGCTAAAAGTGTCTCTTTTCACATTCCAGGTTTAAAATTCAAGTCTGTGAACTGTTGTGGTGGCTGTTAAATAAGGTAAATGGTGGTTCATAACTTTTTACTCTTTCTTGCATGTTAGCGTCCATACCAGTCAAGTTTAGGGACTGTTAGTTATTTATGAGAGGGAGGCTGTTGGTGCTAAAAGGGAGGGGCAATTGTTTAAGCACAGGGGAGTTGTCTTTTTATTATTTTTGACTGAGGGGAGAGACATAAATGAACATATTTTGTACTTATTTTACCAGCCAGGTTTCTGTGAACCCAGTGTTTTGTTTGTTTGTTTTGTGAATTCAATTTCTACACATTTTTTGCAGTCTTTCTTGTTTTTATATCTGTTATCCATTTGTTTGTGCTTTTTATTTTTTATTTTTATATTTGCAAGATATTTTTTAGATTAAATGTGTGGGTATTTTTGGAAGGTGTTTTATATTTATAGACTACACAATAATGCATGTGTTGTCAATCTGTTAACACAAATCTTTGTCCATATTTGTGTGATATTAGGGACTGTTTGTTATTTAGGGGACTGAAGGGGTGGTGCAAAAAAAAAAAGGGGAGGGGGGCACATGTCAAATCATTTTTTTTTTTCCGGATTGGGGAGGGACTTATGTTTTTAATGAGTCTCAGGGAAGGGACATACAATTTTTAATGGCTGTGTTTTACCACCGGCATGTTTTAGTTAAATATCCCCCAAATTACACCATCTGTCGTATCCAGAAACTATAAAAACAGGAATTAGAAAAAAAAATAGAATTAGCCACAGCCAGCAAAGTTTTAAAATCTAACAACTAAGTTAAGGTGATGGGGAGGGTCATGCATTTTCCCAGAGTCACCCAGAGAGGCTCAAGGAAAAATATTTGTGCTCAGGAAGGGTCAAGATAAAAAAAAAGCAAAAATAAAGTCACACCCTAGTCACGCCCCACCTCTGATAACAGACAGAACAGTCTGTAATTGTGGTTCATTTGTTTGCATTTTAGTGCCCGTATCTGTCTACGGAGATAGATTTGTCTCAATATTATGTGTATGGACAGATTGACAATTCATGCATTAATGTGTTATCTATAAACACCTTCCACCACAATAGGGCTGTTTTTTATGTTTTCCCTTCTTTTTTGGCCAAATTTTAAATGAGATGTAGAATAAAGTGATTTTGATGAAATATCACTATTTAAGGCTCAATTTGGTTATGTTTTATTTGTGACAGACATGTTCGTCCCACATCATGTGTCTAAGTACTGTCAGATCTGCTAATACACAAATACGGCAACAGATTTTTCTTAATATTATGTGTGAACAGATCAACAACCCATGTGTTAATGTGTCATCTGTAAATATAAAAGACTTTCCACGAATCCTGAAAAAATATTTGTAAACTCACAAAAATATTTGACAAACATAAAACAGATCTTGAAATACACACATAAATTTAAAATGTAAACCCACAAGTGTAAAATTTAAATTTGCAAATATCTGCTTTTTATTTATTTGTTAACCAATTTACCCTTTCAAACCTGAGCAAATTGGCTTTTGCCTAAAACTTAAAAAGAAATAACACAAAGAGCAATTTAACAGGAAAATTAACAATAACTTTTTAAAAAGGTACAAAAAAAGGCTAAAAATTGGTATAAAAAACAAAACAAACAAAAACAAAACAAGGAAATTACTTGAAAAAATGCCAAATAGAAAAACAACAAATAAAATAATTTTAATAATTATCAGTTAAAAATGATAGTTTTCTTGTCATTTTTCCCATTTAATAATTATGCCAACTTTCTTTTTAATTTTTAACTAATTTACAGGGAATTTTCCTGTCACCTTTCCCACTTTTCCTTGCAATTTTTTGAGTTTACAAATCTTTTTTCTGTATTTATGGAAGATAGTTGATCTGTTCACACAAATGTTATTGAGACAGATCTATCTCCATATCAGTCAGTCAAATATGCCCGCAGCGCTCATTCACAGCTGTACAATAAAACCACTGTTATGGAAGTAAAGACTGAAACTGATTTAGAGCCTTTGTGCTGGATAAATCCCAGTTGTTGTTCTTCCAACCAGTATGATAATCCAGTCTGGCTGTCACCCATATCATTACTTATTATGAATTATAAACACAACTGGTCTGCCCCCCCATCACCCCTTTCCATCTGTTGCTTTGCTTTATTCCTAACCCCCCGCCTGCCTCTCTGATATATTATTCCTCTGTGTGTGTGAGACTCCATGACCTTTTTTGCCTTTCAAATGAAACACACAGATGTCCCTTTGCTTCAGCATCATTTCACTGTCACTGGCATTGTGTGTGTTTGTGTGCGTGTGGTTGCTGATGCCTTCACTTCTCCTTGTTGACATGTGGATCTGCTGATCCCTGGCAAACCAATACAAATGACCTGCTGTCTGATACACACACAAACAGCAAAACTCCTCTCAGTCTCATATATAAGAGCAGCTTAATTCATTTTATTCAACCACCAAATTAAATCACTTGATTTTAATGCAATTAGTGTTGTAAAGGAATAAAGGTTCCTGCCGTTTGTTTAGTGTGCTGAGTGACTTATGTGTGTCAGGCGAGGCATCATAGGTCAGCATGAAGCATAGCCTCTCCCCCGTTTCTCATTCAGTGACCATTTTTAGCACATACACCCACTCTTTTTATTATTCCAGGGTTCCCACAGATCCTTAAAAATCTTAAAAAGCATTCAGTTAATTAATCTATTAATAAGGCTGTAATTGGAAGTAAAATGTCTTAAATCAATATTTGAAGTAGGATAATTGGAAACACTTTTTTCTGATGTTGCATCATAAAACTTTAAAATAATAGGTAATATAAATTTTGATGCCTTTATGAACGCTTTGAGAAAATATCATCAAATTTGACACAAATGTCCATTTGGAATCAAGGACTAACTGGTTCAATTTTGGTGGTCATATGTTAAAGATCAAGGTCACTGTGAACTTGCATCCATCTTATACTCACGAACTTGATATCTTAAGAACACCTTGAAGGATTTTTTAAAAAATGGCACAAACATTCACCTGGACACAACAGTGTACTCATTAGATTTTGGTGGTCAAAAGTCAAGGTCATTATGACCTTATCTGTCTTATTCTTGTGGACATCAAGAACACCGTTAGGGCTTTTTTTCAACTTTGGCACAAAAGTTCTCTTTGGCTCAATGATGAACTGATTAAATTTTGGTGGTAAAAGGTCAAGGTCACTGTGACCTTGCAGCCACCTCATTCTTGTGAATGCAATATCTCAACAATGCCCTGAGGTAGTTTCCTCAAGTTTGGCACAAATGTCCACTTTCACTCAAGAATGAAGTGATTGCAATTTGGTGATTAAAGATCAAGGTCACTGTGATAACTCAAAATTTTGTATGCTAATTATGACAACATATCACACAAATTTCTAATAGGATAAAATGATGAAGTGATTACATTTTATATCCAAAAGGTCAACGGTCAGCTTTACTGTGACATTATAATGTCCTGCAAAAACGCTTTTCTCGCCATTATTCAATGTCATATCTCAGGAGCAGAAGGGGAGATATTAGGTCAGATGCTGAATTTGTGACACTAATCTCAGTTGATTGTATAGATCTAATGTGCTGCGGGGGGAAGATGTGTGTGAAGCATTCGTGTTTTCACAGCTATAGAGTGAAGCTGTATATGCAGCTTTACTGGTGCGCAGAGGCCTATAACCACAAGGCATTAATTCTGTTTTATTCTTCAATTTGGGTAATTATAAAACTAGTCTTAAATTTCCTTCTAAGTGACATTTAAGTCTTAAATCTAAATTTCTTAAGGCTAGGAACCCATTTGTTCCCTCTATTTGTGTGTGATTTATGAGCATCAGCCCCTATTCCACCTCCACAACACCAAGGTCTCCGTCTTCAAGCTCAGTCCCATATGACAGCTGCCTGTCTGTGTACAAGAACAAATCTACCCCGAAACCATGACTGTGTCACCTTGGGGACGGTGACAAGCTGCTATTGCTTACATAATATGTCCCCTGGCCACTTCAAGTCCAGTCATCTTCAGGAGCTTGAAGTGGCAGGACGATTTTTTTTCCAACCTAAATTAGGCTGTAGGCTTTTGATCCTTGTTCGACAACAAGAATAATAATAATAATAATAATAATATATTTATAACGACCTTTTCAAAACAGAGTAAGAAAGAGCTCGACAAGGCAACAAAATAATGAAATGTCATAAAAGTTTTAAAAAGGAAATGGAAAAAAAACGAGACAGGGTCCTCACATAAAGCTGATCTTGCCCTACTGTAGAAAGATTCACCTTTGAAATTTGAAGCTTTTGCTCAAGAGGTACAAAAAAACCTACAACTACCAGAATGCACAGCTCCACAGCAGAGCAATAAATGCTGGAACCGGTGGGTGACATAATGCAAAGTCATCAGTTTGACACAACTGCAGCTGGCTTGTAACAAATGGTCCAATACAGTGCAGTGCATTCTGGTAGTTGTAGGTTTTCTATCACTTTAGCAAAAGTGAATGCCACAGTCTTATTCTCTGTTTTCTCTGGTCATATAGCACCAACTTTAAAAGTATTTGTGTCTTTCTTTTGCAGAGACAGACCAGTTTTATTAAAAGACCATCTTACTAACAGTGAAATCTTAAAATTTATTCTAAAAATCTCAAATCTAACATTTTCTATAGAGACTAAAAATGAAGTGATGTGATGTCTTTGTTCAGGTTAAAAACCATAGCAGCTGAATTCTGTACAGTTTTAAGTCATTTTATTAAAATATGGAAAGATGTGTGTGCATATGAGGTAGGAAAACATGTTTTGTATGCTGTAAATCAACATTTAACATCAACATTTTAGGTCAATACTGTTGTTTTAGTGTGTTTTGGGAGTCCATGTGCAATGTAATTTGATTTTTAAAAACTTCACCTTTAAATGTCAGGTTTTGTTGGCAGGGTTCGTACAAGGTGCCTGAAGTTGTCACTCAGATTTTTAAATTCTAGAATAACTCAGAAATTAGGCATTTTTTTTATTTGGTCCTTGACCAAATAAAAAATGTTACAAAAAAAGTACATGAGATAATTGAGAGGAGAACAGAATAATAACTTTTTTTATGAAACGTATTAGGAAAATATTTTAGGAAGCCAAGAACGGCTGTGCTTGTAATTATTCTCCAATGCTGCATGAGCGCTATGAGCTCAGAACGCCAATTACTTGGCAAATGCCAGTAAATAGTCAGCGCCAGGATATTTGGCCAGACTACAACACACTTACACCAGAGCAGAATTAGCCATTAACACGAGTTTTGAGCTGTAAATAAGCAGCTGTGTGTGTGTGTGTGTGTGTGTGTGTGTGTGTGTGTGTGTCTGTTGATGGTGAAGCTGTTAAATCGTTTTTTTTTTTGTTAGTTGCGGCACTGTGCTCTGCGCTCTAATTATTGTCCTTTATTTTGTCCTTTGCAAATCATATACCTGAATAATAACAACCAGATGATTAATAATAAGTTAATTTAAGGCCCTTGTAGCATCTTTGAACCATTTATGAATTTGCACATGCTCACTTAACAAATGGTTTTGGAAAAAAAATGAAAAATTTGTGCTTAAAAGTGCTTGAATTTGACTTGCCCCAGTCTGTACAATCCTTGTGTCAGTCCTGCTTTAAATATCAGCCATAAAAGACTAAACAGTGCAAAAAAACACCAGAATGCTGTGCAACTAAATGACACAGTGCTGTCTGTAAACTAAAAACTAAAAACACACACGCTTCACCTAAAACCACAGCTGACAATTGAATGTTTGGGCATGTTATCTGGAAGTGGTCACATGGCATTCTGGGCGATGTAGGAACTCACAAAAACGTATTTTCTCTCCATACAGTCCAACACAGATACCGTTCTAATGACACACATCCTTGACTCATTGTGGCCTGCAGTGTATCTGTGTTTATCTTCTGCTGTCTCAGATTAGGCATTACATCTCTGACAGAGTGTGTGATCTATACTCCAGGTTGATGATTACTCCTGAAACATAATGCTCATACTTGTCGAATTGTGTCACAGCATTAAGTCACGAAAAAGATTTTCCACATGACACCTTATTATCTGTATCACCCCCAGATGTTCAAGCTGTGGAGGCGAGATGTACCGCTCTCAGAGAGGCTGGGGGAGGACTCTCCTCTGGCCGCAGCGGCCGTCCCCCCGCCGACCGCAGCCCCAACGGGCCCCAACATTTCATGGCTCCCCGAAGCCCCACTGCTGAGCCAGGACCAGCCGATCTTCCTCATGACTCCTGCAGCACAGGCTGTGTCTGGCTTCTTCGTCTGGACCGCACTCATCCTCACCTGTCACCAGGTAACTGTTTTGTGTGTGTGCGTGTGCGTGCATATGTGTGCGAATATTCATGCAAGGATGCGTGCGTGTGATGTGATTCTGCAAACACATCTGCTCAGGCCCAGAGAAGGGCAGGGGTTGCCTGGCAACATCTCTCCGCAGGTGTTTGTGATACAGAGCATGAATGTGCACACACACACAAAGGTGAAACTTGATCCAGGAGGATGAAAAGCCTGTGTGGAAAAAAAACAACAAGCAGAATAGAGTCAGTTTTTTCGGTTCGCACATTTCTGTGAGATGATGTCGGTGAGGTAATGTCACGTATTGATTGTTGAGGTCAGTGACATTGACAAACTGACAAGACTGCAAAGAGACATTAATGACTCACAGGACAAAAACCTAAGCATTTTCATAATAACTGTAAAGTTTATATTTCAGTTTCCAGTTGTTTTAAATATCATAAAAACTCTTTTTCCTGCCTGACTTGTAGACTTGCTGTCTTGTGATAAATAATTGTTATTTCAATACTGAGTGGAAAAAACGTCAATCATTGAAAATCATTTTGGCCATAATCATGCAACCCTATTCTAATGTAATTTATCTATCTAATGTATCAATTTCAGTTGTTTGTGTAAAAAGTCTATTTTGCCTAAATAAGTCTCAATTTCAGTGTTTAAAGTGTCTCTTCTGTCTGTCCCAGATCTACATGCATCTGCGTTTCTACAGCTCACCGAGGGAGCAGCGCCACATCGTGCGGATCCTGTTCATCGTTCCTATCTACGCCTTTGACTCTTGGCTCAGCCTCCTCTTCTTCACCAACGACCAGTACTATGTGTACTTCGACACCGTCAGGGACTGCTATGAGGGTAAGGACATGCTTTCATTCTGTGGAGCTCAGTTTGAGACTCGCAGGGATGATGCAGTTTTGTTTGGCTCAGCAGAGGGCGGGGGAAATCGATGAACTGCTGTGACTGTGCAGTACACAAGAGCAGCTCTAAGCATGCTTGTTGGAAGGCTCTTATGGTTGCACCAAAAAATAGCCATAGACACCCCACATTAGGTAAAAAAATGGCATTAACATTGTCGTGTTTGGTAGCTATCCTACTCTGTCCTGAGACACTTAAAGTTGTCTTGAATAAAAATGTATTTTACTTTGAAACCATCAGCAGATAAAAGTTACTGATTAAAATCCTTACCAGCTCACTGTGAGCATCTTTTCCAGTTGAGTTGTTGAAACACACTGTGATCGGAGCAGAACAGTCTGTCCATCCTTAACAGTTAATTCCAGCCGCTCTGTCAATGTTTATTTAGCAAAGTACCCTCTCGCCCTTATTAGATTCCTATCTTTCCTCTAGTTCACCTGCTTGTAAGGGGGGTGAACTTGGTGAACATTTAAATTATTAATTAAATATGATCAATAACTAGGATAAACTTAAAGACAACAAAAGAAAAAAATAGCTACATTTACTTACTTAGACACCTCAGGTGTTAAAAATGTAGGTGTTTCAAAGTACAAATATGGGATTTTAATGATATACAATGCAGGATTAAATAAGAAAGAAAAAATAAAATAAACATTATCTAGATAGACACACAGATGTAATCCCTCTTAATCATCACTTCTGACCCGCTCTCGGTGCGTGGTGGTGTATTTTTCGGCAGAAACTCTGCTCTCTGCCTTGATTTTCTTCATATTTTCTGTGGTTGTGATGCTCATGAGCTTATACCCCCAAGCACTCAGGTGAGGTAGCAACCAGGTGCCAGACTGTAGTCAGCAGGTACATTAGAGATGCAGTGCTGAAAACAACAAATACAGGGAGGCGAGTCAATCTGGTGTTGGCTTTTCCTTTCACATTCACTGGAGAGCGTGTTTGCAACTCTCCATCTTGATAGAATAAAAAAAAAAGTTTGATTTTGCAGAGTGCTTGTAGGTCCTTAAAATGCCTCAAATTCAATTTTATAAGTATCATTAGTCCTTAAGCTGAAGTTTTGGGGCCTTAATTTACTCAAACATTTTATAGAGTCTATACATAATATATAGTGTCTTGGTGACTGGGACTTTTTTTTTAAATTGTAACGGTCCCACATTCTAGTTTGTAATTCCTTGTCTTCAAACACCACAGTCTTGCTGATTCTTGTTCTGCTTGTTCAGAATTTTTTAAATATCTGCACTGATTGTAAAGTGTCCATATGATATAATTCCCAATTTCAAGTGTGTTTTACAGCTTCAGAGTTTTTGTAATGTGCACATCTCCATGGATGTAGATCTCAGATATGCAGTTTTAATATCATTTTGACTTGGTGAGACTGGAATCTAGTGGAAATGATGTAAACATGGATGACGGGCTCACTGCTCACTGCAGAATCAGGAATATTTGTCTCAGGTCATAAAAGTTGATGTTGACGTGGCAGCTTTGCTGAGCAAACAGTTGACGCAAACAAAACAAACACTGTTGACGCTTTAAATCTCTGACGCCTCTGTCTGCCTCCGCTCCTTTTTCTCCAGACTCACTTGTGATGTTCAGGATTGAAATAGGCCGCTCACTGTAACACTGAGCTCGGGCGTCACTTCCTGTGATGGCGAGTCGATGATGTCACATGAATGTGGAGTAGAGGCTGTGGTTTTGGCAGGAAGCGTTGTCAGTCGTGGTCATCATATCACTCCCTCAGACAGATGGCTCTCATCCTCCTCCTCCTCTCTTTGACGTAATCTCCTTTCTCCTTACTGTGTTTCCCACACCTTCAATCTTTTTCAGTACTTTTCCACCCTCTCCTCTTGTTATCGCCTCATCGTTGCCTTCCCACAATACAGCTGAGCCCAGAGTTTTTCCTGAGCGAGGATGGCCAACCTGTTGCATGGCAACCGCGCTCGCAAATCTTCCTCATCAACCAGAATCAGATAATGAGATTCTCCCAACCAAACTTGCCGCAAAGTTCTCATTGTATGTCGGCCTACTGTGTCACTGTGGCAACTAGTGCTGCGGTCGGGATCCTTGGAGAGAAGTGAAAGATGGTAAACACAGTGAGCCAGTCCAATGGCTCAGCTGTCATTACTCAGCTACGTGCGCTCGCTTTGTGTCTTAGTCAGACAGGGAACTGGCATGTAAGGCATCTTATCACCTGAGTATTGTCTGACAGGCATGATGTCAGTGACGTGAGTGTGTGTGTGTGGGTGGAGTAGAGCTAAAGTCAGCTAGGGGAGGAGAATATAATAATAACAGCTGATGTAACAAGAATCACTGCCAGCACCACAGCTGCTTTGAGACACACAAACGTCCTCCTGAACGTCTCACCCACACACAGGATATATCACATTTTCACATGTATACACACCCCTCTCACACTCACCTCATTTTACCGCACAGTCACACAAACACATCCCCTCCCCCAAGAGAGTATGTGCTAACAGGATTAGCTTGGCTGTGTTTTTATGAGCCCTTTGGTCGTCATCACCGTCTCACTGAAGCAGCACAACGCAGAGATAATCCACTGGTCACAAGAGACCGTCAGGTGGAGATCTGTCACTCTGGGAGATGTGTGTGTGCATGTGTGTGTGTGTGTGTGTGTGTGTGTGCGTGTGTGTGTTTGTGTGTGTGTGTGTGTGTGTTTGTTTGTTTTGATCTTCTATCCATCTGAGATGAGTTTCTCGCTCAGGAAGTGAAGATGTTTCTGCAGCTTGAGTCAGAAATAAATTCCTCTTATAATTTAGTGTTCATTGGAAAGGGAAGATTTAATTTTAAGCTTGTGTAAGCCAGTAAAGTACAGATGGAAACACAACTCGGTTATCTGTGCTTTGTTCTCTTTATTTGATACATGTTTAATAGCGTTTTATTTCATCTCAATCCATTCTGTATTAAAGTTTCACCCCCAAACAATTTTAATCAACAAACTTAAATGTGAAACTGAGGTTAATCTGATATTTAGAAAACAATGGAAAACAACAAGCCCTCAATCTGGGAGAGATTTACTTGGAAGATTGTCACTCTTTTTTTCTGTATTCCTGCCCAGAAGAAATCTTATTCAAATCAGGCTGACTGCTGGTAATCTTTCAAGGACAAAGATGTTAATTATTTCAATATTTCATAGAGGTGTCTCCCTTTAGCCCCTTTTTTGGGCTAAAATCCACGACATCCTGGTAAGTGTTTGTTCAGCCAAAATCACTTAATTTTGAGCTCATGTACCTGATTAGTCTGGAAAACTTGAATGGAGAGAAAAAGGATAAATAATTGTTATAAATCTATTGGTTGCCTGTAAGGAATCCCTAACCAAGAAATGGCTGAAAAAGGAAGTACCTAGTTTTGATGAATGGATTGACAGGCTGCCAGAAAATACCCTCCATCTCAGCCCAAGCAGCGCTCGATCATCACTCCAAATAAGTCCATCAATTTTGAAAGAGAGGCTGAATAAACAAGAGATGGCAAGCAAGAAATGGCCAAAGTAACATTTTCACTGGTCTCCACGTTGCTTTCCTCTGTTTATTAAACTGTTTCCAACTCAAATCTGTGACGCTGAACGTGACACACCAGTTTAAAAAAACAAAACAAAAAAACCCACAAACTCCGAGACATACTTGTCTGCTGCAGAGCTGTGCACACAGCTTCGGTTTACTGGCCAAAGAAAAGGAGTCTATCAGCTATTTTTAACAGGTTTTTCCATTTTTTTAAAAAAACTTTGTACATGCATTAATTTTTGTGAAAAAAGGGAGTAGGACGAAGATTGATCTGGATAGGGTGTGCTTGCGGGTTTTCTGCAGTGTCATTTTATTTGACTCCATCTTCCTCAACAAGAGGAATCCACTCAAGTTGCTATAAATGCTCACTGGTCCTGCAGAGTGATGTCAGGGTGGCAGGCTGCAAGTAAGAATGGATGCTGAAGAACCTGCTCTGTATCTAGCTGCAGCATCTTCTTCACCAGATAGATGCTGCTCTCTGGTGTCCGTATTTCATCTTCATCATTCAGGCAAGGTCATTAAGACACTTCTCTTATAAGAAAACGGCTCTGGATGGCTGTTCTTCTATCCGTGTACCATTTCCACTGTTGAGCAGATAGTCTGCTGGCTGACCCTGAGTCTCTATGAAACTCAGCACATTCTAGTCCATCTCTTGGAATACAGCGGGTACTCAATAGCCAATTCTGCAACTACCAGGCCCGGAGCCCACATATCGATGGCCTCAATTAATGGAATATGCAGTATGACCTCTGGTGTTCTGCACCAGGCGTCCTGGACACAGACACCAGGCTGAACAACAAACACAGGACGTGCCAGGCTATAATCAATAAGAGTGAGTGTGGTGTCTAATCCTCTTTAAACTTTGAGGTCAGGCCTTTGTACAGTTTCTGAAACGTTTTTTAAGAAGTGACACCTTGTCATACTGTCATGCTGAAATAGTATAAATCTGACATTTTCCATTGGTGTCAAGTGTTATCAGCTGCTGCTTTTGAACAGGAATCAGTCTGTTGAACACTACATGTAAATAGCTGTGCAACATGTTGTCCAAGCAAGTGTGACAGGAAGTGATGTGTGTTTCTGCGTGGCAGCTCGGGGGTCCGTGGGCGACTGAATGATTCACTCTTATTTGTTCTTTAGTCTGTGGTATTACAGTTTTAACAGTTTTCTCACATTTGCCATTTGAAGTTACTGTTGCGCAAAATTTCCTCATGCTTTAAATCTGTTTCCAGACACAGTAAAAATGTATTTGCTACAGTAATTATTCGCATGATCATTTTGAGATTATGTCTTAAAGCAATACAATAAGAAGGCAATAAGATAAGAAGGCTCCATTTAGTCATGGAGGAAGAAATTCTGACACATCACAATAGGAAAAGTGTGATAGCTAAATTCCATTTAGTGGCCTCATTTTCAGAGTCCTGGTGGTGTTTATGTTGTCTTTTTAAGACCAATAAATAGAAAACAACAATACAAACCAAAGATGCAAGAGATGAAGACCACGCCCTTGCATCTTTGCGCATGTCAAGGGCGCTGTTGGTACACCAGTTGGTGCAGTTTTTGTCAGAGTTTGCGAGAAGTATTGAAATCGTATATACTGCAGGAAGTAGTGCTGCTGGAAATGACATTTTGTCGCGACAACTTCCTATTTTACTGCGAAATGTGCAAAATGTGCACCACAGCAACGCAGTCAGAAGAAAACTCCTAATTTTCACCAGGAAGCATCATCATCGTCAAAAGATTTTTAAAACAGATTTGAGGTGGATCTGGTCGACTTCCAAGGAGGGATACATGGGATGTTACATGTGCATACAAATGTTCGTACATCTTAGTGGAACATACCACGGTGGCTACTTTTTAAAAAAAATGTAGGGGGAGCTAAAGATCTGTTTTTGACACCTGAGCATGAAATCCCCTAAAATATCAAGTTTTTCACCAGCTCTGATGAGTGTGCAAAGTTAAGTGAGTTTCAAAGCACCTTTAGCCCCTCAAAAATGGGAATATTGTACAAAAATATAATTCCTAATGTTTCTGTAGGGTCCTTGCACTTTTTGGTGCAAGTAACCACACAATTCCAAGATCAAGCTAAGCACCCAAAAACAAGCCAACAATAACAACCAACCCTTTCTCTCCTTGTTTCTCCACAGCGTTTGTGATTTACAACTTCCTGAGTCTGTGCTACGAATACCTGGGAGGAGAGAGCGCCATCATGGCTGAGATCAGAGGGAAACCTATCGAGTGAGTCTCACATTTCTCCAGTTGGGAGAATTAGATTCTAAAACAGTATTAGTTTTCCAACCTAGCATGAAACAGGGGTGTTTGATCATGTGTTGTTGTTTTTTTCAAAGCAATTATTGTGAACATTTTCCGTTTTCCTGCACACGTCATTCCACACAAATATCAGAAACAGCGTTAAAGCGGTCGTTTTGTCTCATCAGGTCGAGCTGTATGTACGGTACCTGCTGTCTGAGGGGAAAGGCCTACTCCATCGGCTTCCTTCGGTTCTGTAAGCAGGCCACTCTGCAGTTCTGCGTGGTCAAACCGCTCATGGCCGTCATCACGGTCATCCTGCAGGCCTACGGCAAATACAAGGACGGAGACTTTAAGTAAGTGCTGCAGACAGGGAGGTAGATGAGAGGTCTTTAAGCCGAGCCTGGCCTGACTTTTAATTTTCAGGTTAATTGAATGTCCCAGACTGATCGGCTCCTGAGTTAATCGTTTCAGTTTGGGGCGTTAATCTCTAATGGGAGATTTTGGCTTTCAGCATGACCTACAATAATAAAATCAACAGCAGCACCACTGACGTTGTTTTGGCCGACTTCTTCTCTCTCAACAGCGTTGCCAGCGGTTACCTGTACGTGACCATCATCAACAACATCTCCGTCAGCTTGTCCCTGTACGCCCTCTTCCTCTTCTACTTCTCCACCAGGGAGCTGCTCAGCCCGTACAGTCCCATGCTCAAGTTCCTGATGGTCAAATCCGTCATCTTCCTCTCCTTCTGGCAGGGTAGGGTTAAACTGCACCATACACATCGTGCTTTTTATTCATATAACGTTTTTGTTTTATCTTCACTGTGTACTATCTTATCGTTTGTGGTCAGGCATGTTGCTCGCCATCCTGGAGAAGTGCGGGGCCATCCCTCAGATCAACTCAGTGGAGGTGTCCGTCGGCGAGGGGACAGTCGCTGCTGGTTATCAGAACTTCATCATTTGCATCGAGATGTTTTTCGCGGCACTGGCTCTTCGCCACGCTTTCACATACAGAGTCTACATGGACAAGAGTCTCGATTCACAAGGTGAGACAGAGGAGAGAGAGAAACAAGTACACAACGTTTTGAATGTAATCTGATTTTCAGAGATAAAATAACATGAGGTCGCTATGGCTCTTGGTGCTTTAAAGAACCATCAAAAAAATTAAAGTGACTGATGATGACATTATCATGTGAAAGTGAGCAGTAAAGCTCTGAGGAGCTGAATGCCCGCCTAATAAACTTGACGGTGCTGCTCTTCATTTTAGTAGCCAGCTTAATTTAAGGGTGAGAAATCACTTTGATGGATAAGGTCAGAGGCAGACGTAACATTACTATAGAGCTGACAGGAAGTAAACAAACATGAAGTTGTGCAGGTAAACCACACCAGAGTTTACTGCATGTCTTACAAAAGGGAAAACCTAAAATATTCTCTTTATCTCTTCCTGTCTGTCTTACGGCATGATTTACCTGTCTCTATTCTTTCAACCACAACTCGATTTACTTCTTCCCCCACTGATTCTTTGGTTTTTTTGGGGTTTTTTCTGCCCGTCACTGATTCTTTTGTTTGGGTTTGCTTTCCTGTGTCTCCACACCCATCTTTATTTGTCTCTTTCTTTCTCTGCTGCGTGGTAAAGGACCTGTTCCTACACACGGAGAGTTTGGTAGGTTAAACAGGGATGACGTTTTCACTCCACATTCAGCCCCCTCTTTTTCTTTCATGTTGTTTTTAGTTAGTTGTATCATTCAGAGAGGTATGAAGTTTCTGTAAGTTTTGTTTTCGTCCAATGTGATTTGGTTCTGTTTGCCTGTAGGTGTTGCTATTAATTTCATCCCCATCCTATTTTACTTTTCCTTTTTATACTGCTGCTTCCTGCCTTGTGTCTTTACATCACTATGTAGTTAATCTTATGTCCCTCTCCATGCCCTCTCTCTAAATCACATCCACTGTCCCTTTACAACTCCTCCTTTTCCCCAAATTCTCTTTGACCCATTCCCTGGTTTTGTCTCGCTGTTCAATGCCCTCTAAATCACTGATGTTCCTCTCCTCTCTATTTTTGTCCTCTCTTTTCCTCTCCCACCCTTCTTTCCTTCCACTAAATCACTCTTCCTCCCAGTTTTCTTTATTATCTCTTCTCTTTTTCCTCGCTTTTCACTTCATTTGTTTCCACATCCCTGCCTGAATCACGATAAATCCACATTCCTTAATGTTTTCCTCCCTTTTTATTATGCCTCCTCTCAGGCCTGTGGCCGTAGGCAATAAGTTTTAGGGCTGCCCGTACGTACATCCCATTCTTGTGACTGTAACATCTCAAGGAAGCTTTGGGGAAATTTCCTTAAATTTGGCACAAACGTCCATTTCTCAATAATAATAAGACTCAATAATGAACTGAATAGATTTTGGTGATCAAGGGTCACTGTGACTATGTCTGTTTCATTCCTGTGGTGAACATGGTATCTCAAGAACGCCTGAAGAGATATTTTTTTTTAAATTTGGCACAAACGTCCACTAGAGCTCAACGATACTGATACGAATTTGGTGGTCATAGGTGAAAGATCGCTGTGACCTCATACGTCCCATTCTCATGAACACAGTATCTCATGTACAGCTTTAGGGAATTACCTCAAATACACATCTGCTTGGACTCAGTGAAAAACTGATTAGAATTTAGCAGTTCAAAGGTCAAGGTCACTGTGCCCGGTTTATTCTCGTGAGGGTGATATCTCAAGAACGCTTTGAAGGAACTTCCTCAAATTTGGCACAAACGTCCACTTGGACACAAAGATGAACTGATTAGATAATAATTCTAGTTTTCTCTTCCACTCTTCTCTCCTTCCATTAAATCACTTCTCTTCATCCTCTCCTCTATTCACATTTCTTTCCTCTTATCGCTTTCTATTTGATTTATTCCCACATTCCCACCTAAATCCCCATAAATCCACTTTTCTTTAATGTTTTCTCTTTTTTATTTTTTCTTTCCTTCCTCTCCATTTCTCTTCTCTAAATCACCCCTATGCCTTTAAACACCCTTTATTTCCTCTCCCCAATGTCCTTTTTACACTTTTCCCCCTGTTAACCCCGTTTTCTTTCTTTCACTTCTTCTCCTCACCTCTAACTCTCTCATCTCATTTGCCTCCCGCAGGCCGTCGTGCCCCAATGAAGAGCATCTCCAGCAGCCTGAAGGAGACCATGAACCCGGGCGACATGGTCCAGGACGCCATCCACAATTTCTCTCCGGCCTACCAGCAGTACACCCAGCAGTCCACACTGGAGCAGGGGGCGCCGCCGCCCGTCACTCGCACCCACAGCGCCGTCAGCAGCCGTGGCGACACAGAGAAGACCCTCTTGCTCAGCTCCGACGACGAGTTCTAGAGCAGGACACGTTCACAGCTGAATCTGTTTCAGACTGTTTTAATGGCGGATGGTTATTGATCCTCCTGTGCAGCCGTCCCTCTTCAGTGTGTGAATGATCACTGAGACGTTTCATTTTCCTGTTTTTTGATCACAAAGGATTTGTGTGTCAAACTCTTGCACATTGAATCATACTTCACTTTTGGAAGTTTTCTGGCTCGGACAGAGGCCTAATTTCAGCTCAGTCATGTGGCGGTGTAATTTTCCTAATGGATGTGTTTTTTTTGTTTTTGTTTGCATTTTGAACTCCCTGTTGTTTTCAGATAGTCATTTCTGCCATTAAAATCTTTTTTAAAAGCTGAATTTCCAGGACTGGAAATAGAAAATGTCAGAATTTTATAAATGTTTTGAACTTTTACTTATATTAATATATTAATTTGCAACAAATAGTTCTTCTGCAGATATATTTTTCTGCTTCAATTAAACAGAGGCTGTTGTCACTATTGCAGCACTCATGAAAATGTGATGTGAAGTTAGGCGGAAAACACACAGACAGATGAATTATACGTAAACTGGGGAGCCCCTGGTGCAATGTGGGATTTTAAGGGACAGCCTTCACTGCAGTGTGGCGATGGATTTAAAGGGAAACCAATTCATAAACAAGAGTTTATGTCAGTTTTATGGATCACTGTGTTACTGATATTTAGAGGAACACATGAGAGCAGATTACGAGTCATCTGGTCCAGGAGTGGAGCAGAGCTGGTTGGGATTATACTGGTGTAATTGGGGCGTTATATGAATGGGCGGGATTAAAGCTGGAGCTGGTTCACTCAGCTAGTCTGCAGGCCTCAATGTAGGTTAACAAGACTGAGGGAAAAACAAGAGCAATATAGGTTAAAGCTAACTGTAGATGCTTTTTCTCAGTATAGGAGCTGTATGTGTCCTCTGTATACAGGATTCCAAATGTTTAAGGGGCACATTCAAAAAAAGTGATATTTCAAGAACGCCTCAAGGGAATTTCTTCAGTTTTGGCACAGAATTACACCTGGATTTGATGATGAACTGATGAGATTTTGGTGGTCAAAGGCCAGGGTCGCATACCTTTTAAATCCCACTCTCACGAATGTGATATCTCAAGAACGTCTCTAGGGAATTTCTTTAAACTTGGCACAAACATCCACCGGGGCTTAAGGATGAACTGATCAGAATTTAGTAGTCAAAAGTCGCTGTGACCTTGTAGGGCTCATTCTTGTGAACGCAATATCTCAAGAGCGCCTCAGGGGATTTTTCTCAAATTTGGCACAAACGTCCACTTGGACTCAATGACGAACTGAATGGAATTTAGTGATCAAAGGTCAAGGTCACTTTGACCTTGCATCCGGCTCATTCTCATGACCACAATATCTCAAGAATGCTTTGAGGGAATTTCCTCAAGTTTGGCACAAACGTCCACTTGAATTAATATTATTATAAATTAAAAATGTGAAACGCAGACATTTAAAGTCAAGCTGAAATTTAGGTTTCAAAGAGGAAAAGATAAATACAAACTTGCACTTTTTCTATTTGATAATTTGTAGAAAAGATTTCAGCACACTTAAACCTCTGCAGTGTCTGACTTTTTGTTTTGAGCTTTTGGTCCATCAGACCTTCATCACAGTGCACATGAGTCAACACTGGACAAGCAGGTTAGAGTGACCAACCCCGGTCTAATCACTGGCAGTATGCAACACACCTGTGCACAACCCTGGTGGTAAAGGCTTCACCTCTTGGGAATTGTAGTTCTTAAGTACTGTCTGGCATCTCGTGAGGCATACAAATGGAAGCCATACTTGTTACAAAAACAGGTGGAGCACTTATATTAGTGCCAAACTATTTAATCAAAAATGGGGCTTTGAGATGGATCTGGCATAATCCATTGTAAATCAGAGATCTGCTCAGCGCTAAAAACTACAATTCCCAGAGGGTGGAGCTTCTACCACCAGGGTTGTGCACAGGTGTCTGCATCTTGTCATTGATGAGACTGGGGTTGGTTCCTCCCAGCTGCCTGTTCAGTGTTGATTCATGTGCGCTCTGATGAAGGTCTGACAGACTGAAAGCTCAAACCAATTGAAACACTGCAAAAATGTAAGTGTGCATAAATACTTTATACAATTTTTAGTTTTCTGATGTTTCCAGTGCCGTTTTTTTAATAATTACAAGTTTGTTTAAATACATTTAAAATGCAAAGAGTTTATGGATATACTGATGTCTTATGACCCGCTCTCAGTTTCCCCTTTTCCACCAGATTAGTACTGCTGCTTGAACTGGTTCTGCTCAGTGGAGGCAAAAATTGTGTGTTGTAATGATGATCTACTTCTTTTTAATCCAAAAACAAGCATGGACCAATTATTAATGAGACCACCGCACGCTTTTTCCCAAAGATTTCTCACTTCACATCTCCATTGTTGGGTCTTTCCAACCTGTAGATTATGACACTAATGTCGTCATGGTTGGGACCTCAGGTCAAAGAAAATCTGTTATTTTTTGGTTCTAGCTAGGGAACTAACTCTTTGGGTTTCAAAGCAATTTATTTTTGGGTGGAAATGTTCTGAACAGTACAGAATTAGATTCTGGAACTGGGACAGAACCAGTACAATGCTGGTGGAAAAGGGTCAAGTGTGTAGCGATGTATTTTCTTCAGAGATTCTGCCTGTATTTTTGGTATTTTCTGCATTTGGGACATTTGTGGGCGTGCACCCCCCTTTATAAAAAGCCAGATCATAGCATTCAACGAGTGAAACTGGGGTTGACTTTTAGTTTCACTTCTGCTTACAAACGTGTTCAAAAACAGTAACCGACAATCCTGCAGAGTATACCTTTAAATTTGTTTCAGGAGTTTAATCCCTTGAAACCTGAGCAAAAAAAAAAAACAGGCTAGTAAACAGTACAAGAAAATTAGTTCCCTAACCCTACCCTGACAAAAAAAATTCTAATTCTGTAACTTTAATTTTAAATATGCAATTATAATCATTCAAATTATATTTTTTCCCTAGCTTTTTTGTTTTCCCTTGACTTAAATCTACTAATTTCTTACAAAGTTTTTTGTTACCTTTTTCCCCATGTTTTCAAAAGAATTTGCACTCATTTGCTCAGGGTTCAAAGTTTTAAATACTTGTGAAAGGTGTCTGAAAATGATGTCACTCCAGGTTTTAAAGGGTCACTTTCAAGGTTTTCAAATAATCCAATCCGTCTGTCAGTATGGTGTTCTGGAGTGGCTTTGGATATTTAAAGAAAGACTAAAATCCATCCGAGAGGACGTGCGTTTTCTTGTGTTTGTCAGGTGTCAGTATTGTAAGTGCTCTGCTCATAAAATCTTCAGCTTAACTACATTTTTTGCACATTATACAGTTCTTTGAAAGCGAAAAACAAACAGCATATTAGCAGAATACTATGGAAAATATATTCACACTTCAATCTTGTGCATTTACAATATGTTTTTTATAATATTCTGTGAATAACTTGTAAACTTTGTATGACTTGGATGCTCTTCTCTTCTTCCAGTCAGTCTTTTTTTGTCCGATTTAACTTGACCACAGCCAGAGCTGGTTTTCTCTCTCTCTTTTTTTTTTTTTAAATATAATTGAGTCATCCGAATGAGTCATGCCGACGTGTTTACTGTAACTGCTGTCACTGCTCTGCTGTGGCCCCATGTGAACACCAGGGGGCCGCGTGGAGGAGCCGCACACACACTTATCTCCACACAGTCAGGCAGTTATCACACATTTAAAGCTCGCTGCCCATGTGCCGGCTTTGTCTGAGCTGCAGGTTTTTATCTGTCAGAGAGATGAAGTCAGCCTCAGACTGGTCATAGGTCTTTTTATTTCTGCTCCTGCCTGACATCATGTTGGTTTTAAATAGGACAGAAGCCACGTCTGTGCACAGGGGCCTATTTTTAGACGTTGCTGAGTGTTGTCTGTGTAACTGGGTCGCTCCATGACTGAGCTTCATTCAGCAAAAATGACCTTGTAGGTACTTTTTATAAATGTGGGTAAACTGCAGTTATTTTTGGTTTGAACTTTTTGTGCATCGGTTGGTGTGCTTCTGTAAATGTAGACATTTTCATGCTTCAAACCTAAAAGAAAAAAGTCTTATCAGGGTGAAAACAATGATATATGTCAGGCGCACCGCACTATGGCTGCCATAAGTCACTCTCAAGCTTCATCCTCTTTCTCTGCGATGTGTGAGACGTCCTGGTGTAAATGAATCCAGCTGCAGACTGATGTTGTAAATACAGATGTAAGTGCTGTCCATGGGAGCTGTAGTGGTGTATGTTGAAATAGTCATATATGCTGTAAAGACGGGGCACGGGATACAAAAAAAAGACCTAGTTTTGTATTTTTATTTCATAACTGTGTTTTTTATTTCAATGACTTTTTAGGGTTTCTTTGTATCTGATAAAGCTGCTTATTTTATGTCAAAATGGAAAAATATCTGATGCTATAATAAAAGATATTTAGTCTGATATGTAAGTTAACTGTCATCGTTTTTTTTTTGTGATATAGATTTAAAGGTCCAGTGTGTAGAGTCCTGCAGCCCATAATCATTAACGCTGTTGTTACCTCAGATGCTGAGTGGAACAGGCAGAGCTAAAATGACCACTGGCTCTGGATTGGGCCTCTTGTGTTTTTGCATCGGTTACTGTAGTTAACAGCTTTCTGCAACATGCAGCATCAGCAAAAGCATGATAGTTTAACATGTCTCTGGTTTATCTGTGTTTTTACTAGTTTTAATCACTTGGTCCATTTGATTTGGAGAGGAAGAAGAAAACCTGCACGTCCGGATCAAAAGGTGAGCACACATTAAGTTATCGGACAAAAAGACACAACCATCAGAAACAAAACAATAAGTAACATGGTAGCTGTCTATGGTTCATGCTAGAGCTGCAATGATTAGTCGATAAAAAATAAAAACGCCCACTATTTTGATAATTGATTAACTGTTTCAGTCATTTTTTCCAATTAAAAATGTCATGCATTTGCTGTAATCAGCTTACATGTAAAAATCTTCTTTGTCACTTATGACAGAAAATGAAGAATCTTTGGGTTTTGAACTGTTGGTTGGACAATGAAAGCAATTTGAAGACGTTACTTTGGGCTCAAGGAAACTGTGATTAGTTTTGTTTTGTTTTTTTTGTTTTTTTACAATTTTTGGACACTTTAAAGACTAAAATGTAAATAGATTAATCATGAAAGGAAATTTTCTCAAATTTGACTCAACAGTGGACTCATTCTCATAAATATCTCGAGGACACCTCAAGGGAATTTCTTTAAATTTGGCACAAACTTCTGCTTGGACTCAAGGATGAACTGATTAGAATATAGCTGTCAAAGGTCACTGTGAGCTCACAGAATTTGTTTTTCGCCATAACTCAAGAATTCATATGCTAATTATGACAACATTTAGCACAAATGTCTAATAGGATACAGTTTTAATCAAAAAAAGGTCAAAGGTTAACATCTGTGACATAATAATGTTTTGCAAAAAAGCGCTTTTCAGACCATTTCCCAACGTCAATACCCAGTGACAGAAGGGGAGACATTTGGTCAAATATTGAATTTCTGTGTGAAGCATCTGTGTTTTACTGGATGTGAAGTGTAATTTGAGTGTTACGCTGAGGCTTACCACAACAAGGCAGTAATTAGAGTTTTATGACTAATTTAGTGAATTTGCAATGATGATTCTCACATTTTAAAAAGTAACATTTAAGCACTTAAACTCTATTTCTACTTAAAACTCGAGTTAATCTGCTGATCTGGAGACTAAGATAACTGGTGCAAGACTTCCTGTAGATCCACTTCCTTTCTGAACCACAGCGAGTGCATCTGCTGTTCCGGATTGGCCCACAACCACTAACACACAATGTTATGTACAATATGTACAACATTTATTATAATTAATATATAAAATAGACAATGTACTTAAATTTTCACAATAGAAAAAATACAGGTAATAAATACAAAAACCATTTTTGTTTTGCAGGTTATTACAAAACATCCAGCACAGTTTGACAGAATGTGAGACGTTAAAATATCGAGAATAAATGCTTTGCCACACTGATATTCATATAGCTAAATATAATCTTAGGGAGTTATTTGTCAACACAGCCTAATGTGTTACAACGCCTGCTTATAAATGATATTGCTCGCACTATTCAGTGGCCAGGACTCCATCAAACCCGAGTCTGGAGCAGACCCGGGACTGATGGAGGTTTTCAAGTGAATACAGCCCCTCCCCACCTTCTCTGCCAATCCGCCTTTCCTACTTTCTTTCTCCATCATACAACAACTCCTCAACCCTCTTTGTCTCCTCCTCTTCTCCATCTTTCTCTCCTTTAACTTCCCGTGGATCCGCCCACCCAGCCGATTTTAGAAATGACCTTAATTTTTCCTCACAAATAACATACCAATCATCATAGAAAAATAATGTCCCTCCAAGAATCCACTACGACCAGCCGGTACAAACATGGCAAAAAACACTCACAAAAAAACAAACAAAAAAATCATCATACAGCAATATGGCCATTGGCTTTGAGCATATTTCTACACAGCTAATAATTAACATTTTGTAATCATCGTCGCCACACAACACAATAATTAGACATATCCCCGGACTACTCGTAATAAGTAAGTACTTCTGAAAACACGTAGAACATCACAGCACTCATTAGCTTGTCTTTTCATAACATCTACCTTTAAATACAAATAAAATATAGAATATATATCTCTGATAAATGTCACTCAACATTTTCGTCTCTCAACGGCAAAACATTACAAACACACAACGAAAAAAAACAAACCAGGAATGTGTGCAGAGGATTTGCATCGTAATTCCTATCAGATGCGACTCCGCTTTAGCAAAAACGACCAACATCTGTTTGTTGGGGAGTCAAGATATGATGGATATGTAAAAGAACGGGAAGCCACAGCAGACTGTAGCAGTTACTGCACAGGAGCAGGGTTCATACACATTTTCAACAATCAATTTCCATGACTTTTCAATGACCATCAATACTTCTCAGTTCTGATTCATTACTGTAATAGCTTTTTTAAATATATAGTATTTAAAAAATGAATTCAGAACAGGATTAGAACTGAATATTTAAAGACAGGGACTTTTCATTCTTTGTCAAATATTCTTATGCACTTTAAGTATTTTGTATTTATTTTGCTGCCACTTTTTTTTAAGAAAACATGCCCTCTGAAAAAAAGAAATTGGCCTTTTGTAAAAGAAAACGTTTTGGCCATTTCCTTTCTCTAAAAATCTGGTGGTTTTTAAAGAAAAAAAATGCCGTTTTTTATTTCTTTAATTTTTTTGCAAATTTTTAAAGAAAGAAAATGTGTGGGGTTTTTTTTTCTTTAGAAATTTTTCGGTGATTTTTCAAAGAAAACATGCATACTAAATCTGTGTATTTGGAAGGCTTGTTTTCTCTGAAAACCCACTTTTTGCAGTCAGTTTTCCAATCCTTGTTTTCTTCAAAAATTACCAAAATTCCACCATTTTTCACAGCCACAATCTGTGACAACAGAAATTATTATTATCAAATTATGTTCAAATTTCCGGCAATCTTTGAACACATCATGCATTATTATACAGATTTGTGAAAAAAATCAGTTCCATGACTTTTCCAAACTTTTCCTGGTCTGTAAATTGCTATTTGCAAATTTAAAAAGTTTTTAATGACCGTACGAACCCTGCAGGAGGGATTGTGGAAATGAGGGATAAAAAGGTCAGAAAAGAAAGAAATGTGCGGTCATGAACAGTGAGCGATTACAGTCTTTTTTTCACCCTCTTAGGTTTGCATTCTTCTGACTCCTACAGACTCTGAAGGCACTGCATTAATGTGAGAAATGTGAACACAAGCAGTACAAAACGACTTTCTCCTTGAGTGGAGGAGTGGAACAGGTAGTGGCAGGTGAATCCACAAATGAAGTAATGTCACAGCATTTGTCAACCTTTGTATGGACTTTTTTTTTTGCTCTCTGTGACCCGAGCAGTTATTTCAGTCTTCTCCCGTGACCCCGCCTGCATATCAAGTGACACCAAGGTTGAGAAACTCTGTATTAATGACTAACAAAAGTGGATGAATCATACTTTGGGACACTTTTTTTCCCCCGAATAACTCCAGACGACAAACTGTTCCAGGAATGCAGACGCTGTAGAGCCGCAAGAAGCTGCGTGAACGTCCGCTCCGCCCGTGCGTTTTCGCTGAAGCACAGAGAGGCCCCAGCTTTGAACGTGTACAGTAACTCTGGTTGTGTCGGTCTGGCTGCACTCAAAGTCCGGTTCGTCTTCGCCTCCCGTGTGGATTGAGGACTGAGTGTGAGGGTTTTGTGCGCGTGTGAGTGCATCAGTGCTCGACGCCTCGTTCACATTAGACCTGTTCTTAAAATAATCCCAAACACTCAAAGGGCAAGTTTTTGAAGTGGGGTTGTATTGGGTACTTATTCATAGTCAGTTTATTACATACATAATAGCCACCTAAAAAAAAATCTTTTATCAGTTGAAGTGTACGCTATACTGAGAGAATTTTCACTGCTTAACTTTAAGTGAGACAGCCCATTACGGCAGGGAGGCTGTAAACAGCCAAGGTCCTAAATCTCTGCTCTCGTCAAAGCCACCAGACTCCATTGACAAAAACAGTCATTTTACCTCACAGAACACAGGAGCTGCTGGTGTACCGCTGCTTCAATCAGGTAGTTAGTTAGTGTTATTGTATGACTTCGGCGAATCTGAAGCAACCCTTTTAAACGCCAAAGTCACGCAATAACACTAACTAACTTACTGATCAAGGCACCTGTGGACCGGCAGATCCTGTGTTCAGTAATGTTAAATCTGTATTTTTCTCAATGGAGTTTGGCTGTGACATAACACTTTCATTTACTTGAAAATCACTGTTTAACAGAAAGGCAAAGCAGTGAAAATATTCTCAGTATAGCCTTAAGTTAAACTGATATTTCTTTTTTAAGTGGCTAAACTAAGTTTTGTTGCTGACCAATCCACAGCAGTACGTTGCTTAGCTTCTGTGTTGGACTGTGGGGGCGTGCCGACTGCCATCTGCTGTATGTGATACACTGACTGTGGATAAATACTTCATACAGCCCCACTTCAGAATATCACAACTGTCCCCTCAAGTAAATTTCAGTCAGCTAAGCTGCAGCGTTACAGAGTGGAGGCCACCTCCAGCGGTCCTGGGTGATTTTTAAACTCTTGCTTTGGAAAACTAGCTGTTGTCTGATGGGTGACGTCACACGCCACTCCGTCAACATTGTGTCATACAGAATTTTAAAATGTGAACGAGGCGTGACGCAGACAAGTGCTTAGTATTTTCCTACTACAATGTTCTCCGGTGTATGTGTGTGTGTGTGTGTGTGTGTGTGTGTGTGTGTGTGTGTTTATGCCTACAGGTGTGTGTGTGTTTGCATTGCAGGTTGTGCCTCCCCCCCCAGTCTGGTTCCTCCTTCTAGGACGGCTCATGATCCCGCTGCGGCTGAGGCTGCTGCGGACTCTTCACGATGGTGATGACGGAGGCGGTGTTGAGACGTGGGGCGGTAGCCAGCAGGTTGCCTCCTCCTGCCTCCAGGCCCCTGGCGAACCTCTGGAGCGCAGCCAGGCGGGCGCCGAGCCCCTCCAGCTCTTTCCTCATGCCGGCGTTCTCGGCCCCGAGCCTCTCCACCTCCCTCTGGAGCTCCATCTTCTGCTGCTCCAGAGCTTCACGCTGGGACACCCGTTTGACTCGGCAGCTGGCGGCGTAGCCCCGGTTTTTCAAGGTGCGGCGGCGCTGCTTCAGCTTCTGGATCTCATCGCGGGACATGCCGCGCAGGTGGAGGTTCAGCTCTCGGACTGTGAGGGACATGAGCTCGCTGTCCGACAGGAAGGGCACGTTCTCGCCACATTCCTGCTTCACCTGAAGAGGACAGAAGAGAAGACACTGGCATTAGCGGTTGTGTGCCTCAGCGTACCAGTCAAGTCGCAATTACAGTTTACATCCATGTCTGTGAAAACATGGACGCTTTACACACATCTTCCCCCCCCTGCAGCACACAGGATCTCTACAAACCAGCACAGTTTCAAGATTAATGACCTTGACCTTTGACCACCTGATTCTATTTGGTTTATTATTGAGTCCAAGTGGACATTTGTGCCAAATTTGAGGAAATTCCCTCAAGACCATTCTAAGATATTGTGTTCATGACAATGACACAGATGCAAGGTCACGGTGACCTTGACCTTTGGCCACCAAAATCTAACCAGCTTATCGGTGAGTCCAGGTGAATGTTTGTGCCAAATCTGAAGAAAAAAAATCGATGAAGGTTCTTGAGATATCCCTTTCACGTGCATGAGACATATGGTCATTGTGACCCGTGACCCTTGACCTTTGACCAAAATTTAATCAGTCATTCTTTGAGTTCACTCAAACATTTGTGCCAAATCTAAAGAAATTTCCCCAAGATGATCATCACGTTCATAGAATGAGACAGATGGGGTCAAGTGACCTTGACCTTTTACTTTTGACTACCACAATCTAATCAGTTTACCCTTGAGTCCAAGTGGATGTTTATGCTGAATTTGAAGAAAATCTCTCATGGCTTGTTTGAGATAACCCACTTAGACGGATGTACGGACAACCGGAAAGCACAATGCCTCCAGCCTCGGTTAGCGCCGGCGCAGAGGCATGACCACATAACCAATGTCACCGAAGAACAACCGAGAGAGCTGAGCTTCTTTTGATGACATTTTTACTTTTGTAAAAACAGTCTGTCTATAAACATGAGTCATTCTCTATAACATAACATTTTATTTCTGTGTGTTACCTTCAGGGCTTTGCTGTTTCTTTCTGATGTCATGATCTTCGGTTGTTCCCCTCGAGCACCAGTCAACACAGATACAGACACTCTGGAAGCAGGAAAAAAAGGTGTGTTATCATGTGACTGTGGACATCATGCTGTTTTTGGTCCAGATCCATCCTGACATTTAGCATCCGCTCACAAGACAGCCAGTCAGGCGCGTTAAAGCAAAAGGAGAACCCGCGGATCTTTCATGCTTCTCCAAACGCGCTCTCTCATTAAACCCTGCGGTTTGATGTTAAAGGAAGGGGAGGTTTTGAAAGCGGCGAGCCTTTCTCTCTTCGCTGGAAGAGTGAGGGGGAAGTTATCATGTGTCTGCCCATTGGTTGCTCAAAGCAGGTGTCCTAACCAATTCCCTCGACACTTCCTCTTGTCAACACCAACGGTTCAAAACGTTCATTGTGAGAAAGAAAAGGAAACAACTGTATTTAAATAAAAAGGAACCAAGCATCACAAGAATCTCATTTTTGTGATGCTCATAATTTCTGCGTCGAAACCAAAAATGAAAACATACTTAACCCTTTTAAACAAGAGCAAAACTGGCCTGGTTTCTTTTTTAAAAAATGTGGGAATAAGTTAAATAAACCTGAAATTTAGCAAAACAAAACAAAAAGAAAAAAAGTTTTTTTTTAAAAAAGTTCAAAATTAGAAAAATAATAATAATAATAATAATAATAATATAATAATAATATAAACTATTTTGAACATTTTCCTACTTTTAAAAAAAAAACATTATTATGAACTATTATTTTCTCTCTCTTTCTCTATTTAAAAAAAAATCAGGTCATTTTCACCCCTTTCCTAAATTTTTTGCAACCTGTCGGACATTTGTTGCCAAGCTGCTCGTAGCTGTTTTGGCCATGTTTTCAAAAGAACATGCTGCAGCAAGAATTTGCTGCAGTTTCAGAGGTTTTAAGGCATGTAAAATGCATCTGAGCACAGCACAAGAAAAAAAAAGATTCCAGGTTTCAATGGGTTAATTATTAAAAAATAGCAGACTAGAACAGTGAGTTCGGGTATGTTTGCACGCCCTTAAATTGCTGCTTCCAGTAACAAGCTGTAATAACAGCATTAAGAGTGTTTGTTTAAGTCTGTACCGCCTTAATGCTATTGTTTTAGGAAATTTTCTCTCATTCTTCTTTCTTAGAGTTCACAGACTGTTTGGGGACTTCCTACACTCCTACTAAGGTCAGTACACAAATGTTGTGTGAGTTTTAAGTCCAACCTTTCACTTGAACTTCTTTTTCCCCTTAAGTCACTTCTTGGCTGATTTGGCTTTAGATCAGTCATGCTGATAAAAAAAATGACTGCACTTCAACTATTTTAGCTTTATCAGTTTAACCCCCCACCCCCCCGACCCCGACACACAGGACAGCCACACGGCATGCTGATGAGAGGCCACGCTGTGTTGATTTTGTAGCAAAAACATCTTAACATTTAATTAAGACAAACACTTTGACATCATAAAACCACGGGGGGTTTTCCCACACGGCTTCTGGAGAGTGAAAGTGTGAACTTTTACATTGCTGCAACATTGGATTTTCTTTTTTAGAGTGAGTGGGCTTTTGTTTAGTCTCTCCGAGTGTCAAAAAACATGAAAAATGTTAAGAAGCGTGGCTGCATCATACTGCATGCTGCTTTCTTTTATACATCCTTGTGTGTGTGAAGCCCACAACGGCTTTTTTGGAAGGTGCTACATTAATTAAGTTATTGTAATCATTATCTAGACGAGAACGTGACGCAGCTGAATTTCTCCACTTCTTGATTATAGTCTTCACTGGGTACCATGGTGTGACAAGATCTGGCACCTTTTTTTGTCTCTTTTCCTCTTCTAAACCTATCAACAACAGCATCTTTGGTGGCAGTTGGTGACAGAGCCTTCAGGGAAACCTGAAGTGACTCTTAGAAATATTTCAGTTTAACAAATTTCGTTTAAATTGAAGTAAGCTGGTTTTCTGTTTGCTTTGGAATGTGACATTCTGACTTTCATTACATCTACGCCCACTTGTTATAAAAGGATGTTGCACTTATGTAAATTGGGTTGTTTTTTTTCTCAGTTTGACTATTAACTAATAACTATTAAGGCAAAAGAAGCCATTTAAGTTACAGTCACATTTTATCTGTTTCATATTTGGGAATTCAGTTGAAAAACCCTAATTTTGGTTAATACTCAATGTCATAATAGTAAAATTGTTATTACAGTTGCATGTGGGGCAAAGTCAAGTACTTTGTGACACTTTTTGGTAGATTACAAAAAACCCCTGAAAATACATCAATAGTTACTTTTTGAACTTGTTAAAGATTTCTATCACTATGTTTCTATAACGATGATATGTTGCTGAGTGAAATATTTTAGAAACTTTGGACCTTTTAAACACATTGAGGACCTCAATCTCAATCTGATTACGCATTCAGGTCAAATTGGACAATGTTTGTTTTTTAAATAGTTAAATCAATTTCATCGGTTCAGTCGCGACTTCATTAAATAATGAATGTAACGTGTGGCTTCTTTCGAACTTTTCAGCCATGCTTAAACTGTTTTGTTGCTGCCTTCTGCTTTGGTGCCATATTGTCTACAATGAACACGTATGTGCTTTTGTGAGTGTGTCTAACAGTTATGGGTAATTCTGGACTACTGTGGCTAATGTTGACTCACTCTTTTAGAGACAAAAATGCAAAAAAATATGTTCTCTAAGATTACAGGACAGCACACAAAAGCATAAGTTCAGATTTTATGGTACCTGGTAGCCTAAAAACCTTTTGGTTTTCTTTCAGAGAAATGTCCCAGTTGACCTAAATACATAAAGTACTCTCTCAAAACCCTTTCCCATAAAAAGCAAAGTGAAATGTGAAAATATTTTGAGTATGAATCAAACATTTAATCACATGCAACAGCCTACAACCATTTTGGGTGTTGAACACTTATTATTTTAGCTGCAGGACTCTCATTACCAAAAAGAGAAGGTCAACATGCAACATTGCTTTCCTTGCAAGGTCTGGGACCAGTGTTCTTTTCACCCTACTTATCTCAGACCAATAAAAGTGTTTTATGTAAAGCACATGTGTATTTAAGCTCCAATAACATGTTCAATGGCTGGCTGTGAATATTTAAAGACCCTTACACCTTACCTGTCCCATTTTACCTGATGCCCCACATTATCTATGCCTACGACTTGTTCACAGTAGGAGTTGATCCACATGAGTTAAATTCAACCCCTGGTCTAGTGGTCTGTAGTTTGCTGACAATAAACTGCATTTCCCAGCATGCGTGGGAAGTAGAGGTTGCAGCAGCAGTGTCTCGGACTCCGGCTGTAAACCGATGAGACCGCCGTTTCGTAAAGTCATGGTGATTCAGCAATAAACGGATTGCTGAGATCCACCGGGACTTACGGTCAGCCCAAACCCCCCCCAAAAACATCTGTGACCTCATGTGTCTTTGTGTCTGTCCAAAAAGCACTGGACATTTGGACTTTACTATAAATATCTTGAGCTTTAGAGGACGTTTTTAAGTAACGCAACAAGTGAACGCAGCAAAACGCGACTAATAAACGGGTTTTATGGCGTTTGAAACATATTATGTGCTCTTATTTTTTAACATTATTCAACTTAATAATAAATACCGAGCACAAACAACCTCTGGAAGATGTATTTAATCATCCAGAATCCACCCATATCCTTATAGGGAGAGGAGCTGCCGCTGTAGTAAACAGCCATCACCAGTGACCTCGACATTAATGTTAGCAAATAATCCATTTGAATTGTTTTAAATCACACAGGTAAATAACAAAGTAAAACCTAATCTGGTTAGATGTATCGGGTACAAAGGGAATGCGTTTTAAAAAGCGGGGTCAAACCATCATCTTAAACATGCTAACTGTTAGCAGCTAGCATCAACGGTCTCGAGCTAACCTGAAGGAGATTACAGCAAACAGCTGCCTGTTCTCTTGTCCTCCCGACGGATACAAGCACCCCAATGTCCCGCTGTTAGCTCCGAATAACAGATAAATATGTTAACGTTCAATATTTAGTGAAATAAGATCGTTTACCTGCTGGGTCGAAGCGACTCTGGCGACAAAATGTCAGTCCGCCTTTTCCCGGAATTACTCCGCTGCTCTCTGAGGTTGGATTCTTTCATTCACAAAAAACACAAGCGACAATGACGTCAGGGCTAAAGAATGAGGGCGGAGCCAACCCCGCCCCCGTGGCGTACTCCGGGAGGATGTAAACAAGGAATCCCTGCTTCCCAAAACTTTTCCATGACCAGCCCCCCTCCTTCCTCTTCTTCCAGCAACAACAACTTCACTAGAAACAGATGAATACACTGGGAGAGGCTTTACAGTTACAGTTTACTGAGAACACACGTGACGATGAGGCTCAAAACCCAGCATGATCCAAGAGTCAAAACAAATACTACAAGCGAAAACTCACGCACCACATAAACACACATACTCATGGTTTACGAAACAAGTAAAAAAATACATTTGTGGCTATTTTACTGCTGCATAATAGACAATAGATTAGATAAATTCTGATCTACTGAAGATACTTTCTTAATTTTGAAACTGGTTTGGGATTATTTGTGCAAGTATTGCTTCCTCAAACATGTTTATTGTGGTATTGTTTCATTGCATGGTCTGCTTGTGGTGATTTGTTCTTTAGTACTTATTTCCAAGAGGAATATACTAAATGAAAAATAGATAAAGTCAAGGCATTGAATTAAAAGGAAAAACAAAAGGAAAATAAAAAGTATAGACTGAAAATGTGTAGGCTGAAGCTTAAGCTTATTATACCTAGAACCCCTTTTATTTAGCACATTCCCGTCAACTCATTTACTACTTTAAACAAAATATATTAAAACAAAAAAAACTATGAGAGTCAACAACAGAGACAAAAAAGACCAATAATGAAATTCTCAAACATTTCATTTAAAAAGATGGCATCATACCTTTTATATTTGTTTACTGCAATATTTTTAAAGTTAAAGTTTTTTTGTTATTTTTTATTTGCAGAGTGAACTACAGTTTTAATGTAATTGTTTGTTGTACATGAAGAGCCTGGTGTTGAAGGTTTTATATTGTGCACCAGAAATGTTTCATTAAATTTCATTAAATAATAATAATAATACATTTCACAAATGGACTACTTCAAAATATGCCCAATATTGAACTTTATTGTCACTGTCCCTGACAGAATGCAGTATATCTGTACAGGGCCAAAATGCATGTTCAATGGAGGCTCCTTACAGTTGCAACAGTGATATCAGGAGCAAAGGTTCCACTTTTAAGACTGTAGTCTACATATTTATATATATAGTGTGTGTTCTGGGCAGTTTTAATCACCTGCTGTCAAGCCTTCCTATCCTGGGCTGTGCACAAACCTTGCCAGATTGTGATGTTTCCAGTCAGGATGTTTTCTATTGCTCCTCTGTAGAAGTTAACCAAGATCCTGCTCTAGAATTTAGCCCTTTTAAGTTATCTGGAAACATATAATATTTATATACAATATTTTCCTCTAAATTTATTGGTGGTATAAAATAGTATAAAAATTAAATTCTCAAGTAAAGTAAAAGTACCTCAAAGCTGTACTTGAATAAATGAAATTAATTTCCACCACTTTCTAAACAGTGGAATTCAAAAGAAACAAAACAACGTATTAGACTATATCAAAGGTAGTGAAGTGGTTGGAGTGGTTTTGCATCAGATGTCTTCTACTAGATGGATTGGACAGACTTTTCCTCTTGTGCCACCATCATGATGATGACAAGGATGACAAGGATTGCATTAAAATTTATGGCTGATATTCAAGATCCCCAGTGGATACATGCTGATGATATTTGACCATCAGATGACTGCTTTTTTTAGTGTTTCCAACACATCAATGTTTTTACCTAACTACTGAATGGACTGGCCCAAAGGTCAGTACAGACCTTCATGGTTCCCATTCAATGTATTCTCCCATCGACCATGTCCCAGGGTGAACTGTTGTCGATAATGAATGATGATGATAGTATCCAGAGGATAGATTATATTAATGTTGATCTCCTGACTTTTCATCTGGCACCACCACTGGTTTAAACATAATTTTCTTTTTCCAAAAATGTGATTTATGACCAAACACATTTAAAAGTAATGACATCCCTATCAGCTTCAGCTCTACTAATTAGTCACTGTTAACATGCTAAAATGCTAATTTAAAAAAATGAAAGTAAAATTTAATAAATAACGTGAGATAGTATAAAATAAATAACTTAAAATATTTTATACAGCCAAGGACTTTATTCAGACCAGCATTATGGTGGGAAAGTGAATCGTAATGTAAAATTGTAGGAAAACCAGGTGAGCCCTCTTTTAAGGAACTCATCAGAGTTGGCAAAAGTTGCATCATATGAAAAAATCTCTTCTTATCTGTATGGACAGGACTGAGAAATGTGGGGCAAAGTGGAGAGACCTCTTGGAATACATTGCTGACATGGACAGTTACTGAGACTAATACTCACTTACACACTTTGTGTGTCTGAGAGCTAATCAGCTGCTTGTAGATCAGAGCAGATTCTGATCGGAATATGGATTTTTTTGTTTGTATATTTTGTGTCTTGTTTCGTTTTGAATAACAATCAGTATTATTTAGTTATTTATCGTTATATATATATATATATATATATATATATATATATATATATATATATATATATATATATATATATATGCATGAGCCATTTGATAAACGATGGGTGACCTTGTTTAAGTGAAGAAATTAAGTTAAATAAAATATTAACAAGAAAAAAACACTAATAACATTATTTTTTGCAATTTATTTTTGTTCAATATATCACAATTTAACAATAGCAGTATACATAAGTAATAGGAGCAAAAGCCTTAGCTCTGCCATTGTCGTGGCTTTGGCTGAGGCCACGGCTCCGGCTGAGCTGAGGTTGTGGCTGAGGCTGTGTTGTGGGGGAAAGGGGCTCAAGCAGCTCTGCAAGCAGGGGATTGGACCCGTGGAAGTCAGCAAAGTGGTTAGACTCTTGTTGTTACTGTCCTGGGTGGTGGCTGCTGCTGTGGCTGAGGCTGAGACCATCATTGCTATGGCTAAAGCTGAGGCTGTGGTTTTGGCTGAGGCTGCGGCTCAGGCTGAGGCTACGGATGAGGATGGGGCTGTGGCTGTGGCTGTGGATGAGGTTGAAGCAGAGCCTGTGGCTGAGGCTGTGGTTTTGGCTGAGGCTGAGGTTGAGGCTACGGATGAGGATGGGGCCGTGGCTGTGGCTGTGGATGAGGTTGAGGCAGAGCCTGTGGCTGAGGCTGTGGTTTTGGCTGAGGCTGAGGCTGAGGCTGAGACTGGTGCTGTGGCTGCGGCTGAGACCATGGATTTGTCTGTGTCTGAGATCATTGCTATGGCTAAAGCTGAGGCTGTGGTTTTGGCTGAGGCTGAGGCTGAGGCTGAGGCTGCGGCTCAGGCTGAGGCTACGGATGAGGATGGGGCCGTGGCTGTGGCTGAGGATGAGGTTGAGGTAGAGGCTGTGGCTGAGGCTGTGGTTTTGGCTGAGGCTGGGGCTGAAGTTGAGGCTAAGGCTGCTGCTGTGGCTGAGGCTGAGACCATGGATTTGTCTGTGTCTGAGACCATTGCTGTGGCTGAGGTTGTGGTTTTGGCTGAGGCTGTGGTTTTGGCTGAGGCTGAGGTTTTGGCTGAGGCTGAGACTGCTGCTACAGATGAGGCTGTGGCTGAGGATGAGGTTGAGGTAGAGGTAGAGGCTGAGGCTGAGGCTGAGGCTGAGGCTGAGGCTGAGGCTGAGGCTGCTGCTGTGGCTGTGGCTGAGGCTGTGGCTGAGGCTGAGGCCATTGCTGTGTCTGTGGCTGAGCCCACTGCTGTGGCTGTGGCTGAGCCCACTGCTGTGGCTGAGACCATTGTGGGGTCTGTGGCTGAGCCCACTGCTGTGGCTGAGACCATTGTGGGGTCTGTGGCTGAGCCCACTGCTGTGGCTGAGACCATTGTGGGGTCTGTGGCTGAGCCCATTGCTGTGGCTGAGCCCACTGCTGTGGCTGAGACCATTGTGGGGTCTGTGGCTGAGCCCATTGCTGTGGCTGAGCCCATTGCTGTGGCTGAGACCATTGCTGTGTCTCTGGCTGAGTCCAGTGCTGTGGCTGCGTCTGAGTCCAGTACTGTGGCTGTGGCCCGAGGGGAAGGGTCCCTGCTGGCAGTGAATTGGACCCGGCTGTTGCTGGTGTGTTCAGCCAGTACAACTCATTTACCTGTGGCAGGTGAGACATGCTGCATGAAAGGTGCAGGCACTTCAGTTTTGGCTGCCTTTCTCCTGTTATTCCTTCTTTTTTTCCCCTATACACAAAAACAAACACTTTAGATTTCCTGTCTGACATCAGCTTATAAATTACATATACTGCCACTCGGTTGTATGCCTCCACACTCGGTCAAGTTGCACTGACAACTTACATCCATTTCTGTGACAACATGTATGCTTTACACTCAGAAGATCTATATAATCAGCACAGTTTCAAGGTGGTTCTTGAGTTATAGCCAAAAACATGTTGCATGGGGTCACTGTGACTTTGACCTTTGACCAGCAGATTCTAATCAGTTCATTCTTGAGTCCAAGTGGACACTGGTGCCAAATTTGAGGAAACTCCATCAAAGCCATTTTCAAATATTGCATTTGTGGAATACAGGTCAAAAGTGACTTTGACCTTTAAACATCAAATTTTAAATCAGGTCATCATTTTAGTCCAAGTTAATGTTTTTGCCAAATCTGAAGTAATTCCTTCAAGGAGTTCTTGAGATTTTGTGTTTACAAAGAATGGACCAGACAGACATTTTTGGGACAACCCAAAAACATAATGCTTCCGCCTACTGCCGTCGCCAGCATGGAGGCATAAAAAAGAATCTTTTCAGTGTGTTTGTTTTATAAGCTCTAGTGTAGAGACGTTCATATGAATGTATTGTTTGTCAGCAGAGTGTACATACGTAGTTATCAAGGCTTGACCATTCTGGGTATCTCTCCTCATGGAGCTTCTTCTCTCTGTGAGCCTCTTCAAAGTATTTTTCCTTCTCCTCTGTGGACAGTGCGTTCCACTGTGGACAGACGACAACACACTGTCAGCACATCCATACCAACACACAACTACAGTGGATATGTGTTGTAAAATTCTGAAAATCTTCAGTTTAAATGTAGGTGTGTTTTTGGTAATGTGACATTAGAATAAAAATATTCAAAAATTACTGTCAAGATGTGAAGATATAGAATTACAGAAATAATGAACGAGCACGCCTGCAGAAAATTTGACCAAACAGTCATGAAGGTTGTGTAACATTGCGTGTCACACAGAGCTAACGCACATACCTTCTCTCCAAGGAAAGCATTCACTGTCGCAGTTCCACTCCTGTGCATTTCAGCCGAATACTTTCAGGCTCTGCTCCTTCATGTACAACATGAAGGCGTTCAGTGGCTTCTTGATATATGGACGGTCGTCCTGTGAGTCGTCACGCTTTCTCTTGCTACGGGCAAACAGAAGAATTTCAGAAATACGCAGTAAAGTAAGCAGAAAAATACAAGACATGGACAAAGTGCATCCCTCCGTGTGCTCTGTTGCACTGATTTTTAAATCATATTCATGCTGACATCTTTATAGATAAATAACACCTGCAATCAAGTAACAAGTACAAAAAATTAAATGTGAAAGTGATGATTTAGTTTGTTGAGGGTTTGTGACCATGGCCATAAATTATGAGCCAGTCACACACAAAAAAAGGACATTCTGAGTGAAATAGGCCACTGTTGGCTTACTTTGAAATGGAGGTGTTTAGTGGCGGTAGAGGAGAAGCAGAGTTTGAAGAGCCTGCTGGAATCCCATAGACCATCTCTCCATTACTATACACAAAAAGAGACAGACATACTTTAGATCATTGAAATATTGTGCTTAAAGATGCAACAGGGCCCTGTTTCAGAAAGCGGGTACTGTGAAAACTATGAGTAAGTGACGTAGAAATGAGTGAAACTCTAGTTTTGCAGAGTGGGGGTTTTTACCTTTTAATTCCTTCTTATGATGTCTTTAGCGCGTACTTATATATCGCCTTTTAACCTACCTTTACAGGTGATCTACTGACTGATATATATAAATGGATGTACATGATTGGTTGTATTTTTTATTTTATTTCATACCTAACTATTTAAATTATCTCTATATGAACTAATTGACACTTTTCTCTGCTGTGAGTCAGACTCTTTTAAAGATTATTGTTTGCAGTCTACAAATACTTGACAAATCTATCATAACCCTGCCAAGCTCTGATGGTGGCATTCGCCATCTCAGTTATTCATATTTCTACACCCGCTGGATTAAAACAGAGGCTCGGCTTTTTATTTATCCGTTGCCATGGTGAATCGTATTATCAGAGCTCGATGAAGGCTACTTTCATTCAGCACTCGAGCTTAACTTAGTGTGAACATACTCAGAATCGATTGAACAAACTCTGATCAGCTGCTCTGAACCTGAAAAATCAGAGTTCAAGGTTTGTTAAACCCTCTTTCTGAAACACACGCCCGAGAAGTTCAATATCTGTGTACACTTGTGTGTGTTTCTTTGTATTCATGTGTACTTACAATACTCCAACAGGACACAGGTTCTGGGTCAGGTCTTGTGGTAGTGTCACTACTGGTACATTGTCATACTGGAGACACAAACATATGCAGAGCAGATGGTTAGATGAGCTGCAGGGGTGTCATTATGCACACGCAGCAGCCCCCCCCCCCCCCCCCCCCCCATTTTACTTTAAGTAACTTTGGTGTAATAACATTCACTTGTAAACTTTAGCTTTTAGACTTTGAATTATTGCCATTATATGCCGGAAAAAAATAAAATAAAATAAATTATGAAAGTTTGACATTTATACAGAAAAGATGTCATCTAATGAATTATTTAGGGAACATTTTCATTTTCCCCTCAAATTTAATTAAATAAAAAATATAACTGATCACAGAAAAGTTTGTATTCTACCACGCGCTTTAAGCAAATAAAACCTCATTCTATTTTCAAAACAGTCACTTAACAGCTTCCATCTGCTGCCCACTTAACCCTAAAAAGTTACAAGAAAATTACCTCAAAATAAGCAAAAAAGTTAAAAAAAAAAAAAAAAAAGAAGACAATTACCTTAAGAAACTGCTAGAAATAAAATAAAATATTATTTTTCTGTAAAATAATTTTAAATAATTGTAAAGTATTTTTCATAAATTTCTTGCCAAGTTGCTCATTGCCTTTATCTCATGTTTTTAAAAGAAATCAAACCAGTTTCCTCAGTTTCCAGAGGTTTAAAAGCTTTTGAAAGAGGGCTGAACTGATGCTGATCCAGGTTCTAAAGGGTTTAATTATTACTTCTGTAAAATAACTAATAGGCAATTATTAAGATTATTGATGAGCATAGCCTTACAGGGCTGTTGTACAGTTTGTTACATTCAGCAACACATTGATTAACAGAGCGGGCTTAGATTACAGTTAACCCTTTGCAGTCCTTCTGTTGGCCTAAAGCATTCAACTTGACAACAATTTTTATTATTAATCTGCAAAATATTTTCTCTGTTAAGCGTTTGGTCTGTAACATTTTAAAAAATAGTCACAGCTTTCCATCACCTGTAATAAACATCTTTAAATTTCAATTTTGGCTGTGAGATCTCAAAATATTACCAAACCTGTTAATATTCACATTTGAAAAGCTGGAACCAGTGAATTATGACAATATTTGCTTTAAAATGTCATTTATCAATTGTTAAAAGGGTGGTCAATGAATTGTCTGTCATTCAACTAACTGATTAGTGTGCATATCCTTTTACTTCCAATGATGCAGATCATTTGTGATGCAGGTATTGATAAAGCTCTTCTCATATCTATCCCTAACCTATACTTGGTATCTTACCTGTCCCTGGCTGTGCAGGTGACCTGGCTGCATCACAGCTTGTGTTTGCTGGATAGGAGCAGCATGTACAGTGTTCACTCCTGCAGCAGCTATAAGTGGAGCTTCTCCCAGCGGGTTGCACCCGTCATATCCTCCAGTAACCTGACTGTTCACTGGCTGAGGGTGGATGTCAGATTCTTGCCCTGCAGGGACAACAGGAGGTGGAGGCGGAGATGAAGATGCTCCAAAGGGGCTCCATTCACCATATCCACTATCAGCCGGACTTTGCACTGGCTGAGGGTGGATGTTAGAGTCGTGCTCTGCGGGTGCACTGGAAGGTGAAGGTGGCGATGGAGATGCAGAATGAGATGGAGATGCTCCAAGGGGGCTGCACCCATCAATTCCACCATCATCAAGATTTTCCAGTGACTGAAGGAGGTAGTCAAAGTCCTCCCCTGCGCGCATTATAGCGTCCATTTTTGCAGTCGCATCCAGGGGGCTGCACCCATCAATTCCAACATCATCTGTATTTTCCAGAAACTGAAGGAGGGCGTCAAAGTCTTCCCCTGTGCGCATTATAGCGTCCATTTTTGCAGTTGTATCCAGGGGGCTGCATCCATCAATTCCAACATCATCCGGATTTTCCAGAAACTGAAGGAGGGCGTCAAAGTCTTCCCCTGTGCGCATTATAGCGTCCATTTTTGCAGTTGCATCCAGGGGGCTGCACCTACCATTTTCAGCATCAACTGGATTATCCAGTAACTGAAGGAGGAAGTCAAAGTCCTCCCCTGTGCGCATTATAGCGTCCATTTTTGCAGTTGCATCCAGGGGGCTGCACCTGCCATTTCCAGCATCAACTGGACTTTCCACCAGATGAGGGAAGAAGTCAATCAATTCCCCTGTTGGCATAACAGCCAATCGGGATTGAGATGAGGCTGGAGATGGAGGTGTAGATGGAACTGGTCCAGATGGAGACAGAGTTGGTCCTGATGGACATTGGGTTGGTGGTGACTGTCTGGCAGGCATTTTGCGTGCTGTGTCAGTGAACTTATCCAGAAGAATGACTGACTGGTGTCAGATTCTGTCTGAAGTTCAGTGAGCTCCTGTGAAACACATTAATAAGAGACTGATTCAGAGACACTTGTTTTGGGAGCAGATCAGGAATAAAGGTGCAAACTAGATTCTGCAGCTTATTTAAAATGTTTATAAAATATGATGCATTTTCAAAGACTGAACCACCAAATAAAATCAATTTGAGAATTGCTTTTACCTTGACAGCTTCCACCATTTAAATGCACCTTATATCTTTATGTATCATTATTTATACTAAGAAAATAATATAAAATATGATTTTGATTCAGATTTTTACTTTTAAATTTGGAACAAGTGTTGGAGGGTTACTTTTGAAATGTAATTGGTTACAGATTATTAGGCTACCCTGTTCAAACACTAATGAGTAATAGGTATTTTTTATGACTTCATCAAAATAACACAATATCTTACATTTGATTTCTTTTCTAAAAAATGTTTTAAACTGGACAATAAAGCTGAAGATGCCCTAAAACGGGCAATGCAACAATAAGGCATTGCTACACTGCAAAAAGATGCAGAGCCACAGGATCACTTATTTTCAACTAAACATTTTTCACTGAAAATAATATATCCGGAGGCAGGCCCTTCGTGTTAGTACAATTTAGACTTGTAACTGTAATTTCGTTACACTTTTCCCCCCAGAAGAAGAAACTGATTACTTATTTTTTTATATAATTACATGCAGGCTCGCTCGTTACTTCCGAACACTGTTAAGGACTAGCAGACCATAAGAAAAATATGTTTTTAAAAATGTTATCTGTTTGCTTAGAGAGCCACCAGCATCCCAATCTGCATAATAACAGAATGAAATGTTTCTGTGTTTTAAAAGCACCATATTTGCTTTTAGCTGGGTTATAAGTTAACTGTTTGAGTACTTACTTTATGCGCTCGGTAGTAAACAATATTCTTTGTCTTGGTAATGCGGATTATTTCAGTCTTCCCTCGAGAAAATGAATGGCTCTCACACTAAAGTCGACAGTAGAAATGAGCAAAAAGCTGGATTTGCTTGGACATAGTATAAATTCTTACGTCATTCACGTTCTGATCGAACATGGATCATAAATTGGGATGTCGACGGCACTTTAGGCCTATGTCGACGTCACTGCGTTAGGTCGGGGTCAGGTTAGGTTGATGCTGTTGTTATGTTATTGTTCATAATAATGTTTTCAACACCTCTTCATCCAAAAGCAGTCAATAATTTACTATCATATCATATCATATCATATCATATCATATCATATCACTTTCATAGTTCACAATGAAATGGGTGCACTCAGGGATGGGTAGTACACTCCTCTCTACCCATGCTGATCACTTATAATGGTAGACCACCGACAAATATATTAGTAATAATAGATGATCAGAATAAAGTTTATTTATATAGCATTTATCAAAACCATCATTCCAAAGTGCTGTACACTTAAAATCACAAAACACACACAAAATATTTTACATATAATACGACGGGGGATTAGGGCCACATTAAGGAAAAAAAATATTATTTACGAGATTAAAGTCATTAGTTACGAGAAAAAAACTCATTATTAACGAGAAAAAAGTCATTATTAATGAGAAAAAAGTCATTATTTACGAGATTAAACTCATTATTAACGAGAAAAAAGTCAATATTAATGAGAAAAAAGTCATTATTTACGAGATTAAACTCATTATTAACGAGAAAAAAGTCATTATTAACGAGAAAAAAACTCATTATTAACGAGAAAAAAGTCATTATTTATGAGAATAAAGTCATAATATTCAAACCTGCTGCTTTTGGAGACACTTGTTAACATGAGGGCTACGGAGGATTTGGTTGAGTTGTATTTTAGGATAGGTTTCACAAACAAGGAGATACTTAATCTTTTGGCACATCAGCATCACATTATCATAAGTATCAGGACTTTAAAAAGAATATGCAAGAAATTGCATCTTTTCCGGCGAAAGAACCAGTCGGACTTGGAGGATGTTGCTGCTTTTCTGGAGGGGGAAATGGCTGAACTGATCAACTGCAGGGTTATCGTTGGATGCATCTACGGGCTATTCAGAGGGGTTTCGTTGTGTCTCAAGAAACAAATCCTCCGTAGCCCTCATTTTGACAATGGTCTCCAAAAGCAGCATGTTTGAATATTATGACTTTATTCTCATAAATAATTACTTTATTCTCGTTAATAATGACTTTCTTCTCGTTAATAATGACTTTTTTCTCGTTAATAATGGGTTTAATCTCGTTAATAATGGGTTTAATCTCGTTAATAATGACTTTTTTCTCGTTAATAATGAGTTTAATCTCGTTAATAATGACTTTTTTCTCGTTAATAATGACTTTTTTCTCGTTAATAATGAGTTTAATCTGGTTAATAATGACTTTTTTCTCGTTAATAATGAATTTAATCTCGTTAATAATGAGTTTAATCTCGTTAATAATGACTTTAATCTCGTAAATATTTTTTAAAAAAAATCCCTTAATGTGGCCCTAATCCTCCGTCGTAGGTCCGCACACCAGGGAACTATTTTTTCACATTTTGGTTTATCTTGGAACAAGTCACCCACTACGGGATGTGTATGTCTTTTTTTTAATCTCTGAAAATAAAACCAAAACAGTGCAGTGCAAGAGCTAAGTGCAATTTAAGGTACCATACATATCTAACATGCCATCTAATGCTTGAGGACACATGGCACCAAAAGCATTTCTGAAAATGGACAGTAGTCTTCTTTCTCCATCTCCTCCACATCCTGCTGAAGGCTTTTGTCTTCGACCACACTGAAAACATTATAACATAGGCTATCAAAACTATAACATGTCAAATTAAAGAAAGGCATATTTACCTACCAGTGAGTAACATCGTTCACTTACTGCTCATTTCTGTAAATTAAATTTCTAGGTCTTGCCATCCACATCTATTTGAGAATAACACCAGACCAGACCAGTAGTTAAAGGAGAGACTACTGATGGCAATATCACAAGACATTATTTCATATGACAAGTGCAAGCTTCCCAAGTCCTGAATAATATAGTCAGTCATATCGTAAAATATTAACCAGAATCAGAATAACATTTATTCCTGAGTAGGCTGTCACATACAAATATTTTGCTTTAGTTTTCTGTGCATACATTAAACATAGGCTACCATAAATATTTTAAGAAGAAATAAAAACAAAGGCAAATATTGCTACACTCAATGTTGTCCACATGTTGGATACATTTAAGAGATGCACTGGTCAGAATAAAATGTAAAAATATTTTTTTAAAAAAAACATATATATAACATCTGTTGCAGAAGTTGCTTTCCTCCATCATCACAAATCCATTCGCACCAATAAGCAGTTGTCTGTGGAGCCCCTAAAGGAGACATGGGGGAGAAAAAAATAGAAGATGGATTCATTTTTTTAATAATTCAAAAAAAAAGATTGTGGAAAAAATTGCAGGTGAAAAAAATGATGGTGGAAAAAAATATGGTCGAAAAAAAATGATGGTAGAGAGAAATTGATCAGGGGAAAAAATATCCTGTGAAAGGTTTTTGTTCTCCCAAATTTTTAGGGAGAAATTTCCCCAGGAGAATGAGAAACTTTCGCAGAAGAATCAGCCTTTGTTGAGAGAATGTTTTTTTCACCATCTAATTTTTTTCCACCACCTTTTTTTTGTTTTTTCTACAAAATACAAAATTTACTGGGTAGTGTCTGTGTATATTTTTTGAAAGCAACTATCTGAATTTGTTTGGCAGTGCATATTTGTAACAAAGAGTAAATACAGTGATCCATGTCTTACCATAAAGAACCCGAGCTGTCCTTTTTATATTTAGCTACAACTGATTTTTTTTCAAGTATTGCTGATTTTTGCTGTGACTGGCTATAGTTATATCATAATGATAAATAAAGAACAGTCCCTTGTGCTCTTTTCAAGTCACAGTTTTGAGAAAATGCAGTTACAGTTTACATAAATTGTTCAAATCTAACCTCTGATAATTTATTAATTTATTTTCAATGATTACTCTAGAGGCCCTGAGCTTAATTCTGGTCAAAACGACCAAACATTACATTATTATTTTTTATCCAGTTTTATCAATTTACTGACACCACAGGCTACTATTACACAGCCACTCCGACAGGTGGCGCAGTTTATTTTTGTGAGTTGCATAAACTGACCTCTGCCCTGCTGTCGTCATCTGTCCCGACGAGCCTCACGTTTTCCCACCGTGACCTCAGCCTGTCGGTGAAACATATGCACGCCTTCTAGCATTTAGCTTTGATGAAATAATCAGAAACACTCTAAACTAACTGTCGGCTTCACCGAGTTTTTCGCGACTCTTTCAGACAGAGAGCAGCGGGAGACGGCAGCAGACATGGCCGGAATCGAGGAGCTTTCCCCCTCAGCGGGCCCGGTGTCCACCCGGCCCCCCGAGGACGAGATAGACGATGATGAAGATGAAGATGTAAGTGGCCAGTCACTGAGTTCTACCATAAAATGTCAGTGTGAACAAAATAATGAACGTAGAGTCGCACTGTCTTGTTTTAAATTTGTCCTTTTTATTGGCTAAACACGGCTGTGCTAATGCTACCCCGCTAACTACCTGCTGTGGCTATCATGCTCAGTTAAGTATCCTAGTTGGGGACTGTTCGTTATTTATATGCGGGCAGTGGTTGGTGTAAAAAGGGGGAGCTATGTCAAATAATGTTTTCAATCACCCTGGAAGGGTTAAGTAAAATATGTAGTTTTGTGGAGGATAAAAAAAAGCCAAAGTCACAGTTCAGCCACCTCTCCTCTGATGAATAATGACCAGTCCCCTAAAAGGTTTATTTCATCTAGCAGTTCATTTCACTCCTGTGTTATGACTATACCGTAAATAATTAATCACTGCTTGAACATTAACAGCTAATCCAAACCTGTTTCAGACTCCAGGATGCACAAAATGTATTTGCCAAATTCATAAATGAATGCTAATTAGTTCACACTAAATGCTTTTAATCATGTGAGATTCAGTCAGCCTTTTTTCACAGAGGTGTCATGTCTGATGTTTTGTATTTATCTCCTACAGCTGGATGAGACACTGATGGAGAGGTTGTGGGGCCTGACAGAGATGTTCCCTGACACAGTTCGCAATGCTGCTGAGATGTCTGCACAGTGCTCCGTCTCACTGGCTAAGAAGTTTTACAGGTCTGTCCCCTGTCTCACCTCAGAAATGCAAGATTATTTTTTATAGTGGGTTAGGGTTAGCGTGATGGTAGCCCAGTGGATTAAGAGATTACCTGTTAATTTGTAAATCTTAATTCCAGCAGCAGCCGTTGGTCCAGTCTTTTCTTCCAACTGATTTTACATCATAAATAATTGGAAGCTATTGAAATACATTTCTTTGGACTGGCACATCTTACAAAGAAGAAGCTAATCAGGTTGTTAACTTGTTTCAGTTTTTCCCGCTCTGCACTCTGGGTCGGTACTACCTCCTTCATGATCCTGGTGCTGCCTGTTGTGTTTGAGACAGAGAGACTACAGCTGGAGCAGCAGCAGCTACAACAGCAGAGACAGGTGAGTGTTCACGTGCATGAAAGGCGACTTACAGCCGAGAGACAGCCACTAAAAACCAAAAGTTTTACAGTTGTGGGGAAACAACACGGGTTAAGGAGTGAATGCTGTATGAGCAGAAATGGCAAATTAAAAATGGACAAGTGCAGTGCCAGTTAAAAACGGGGTGATTGCTTGGCTTGTGATATAGCTGCTTGCAGTTTTTTCCCAGAACTGCTCATACAAACTACTCTACTCTTAGTGTTGCTCTTAAATGTTGCAAAATAATGAAAGTAATTATTTGTCCATGAATTTTCAGAACATTGGGCACATAAATAAAAAATGATTTTTTAAGAGAGAATTAAATATTTGGAGAAACTACATTGTATGAGAGTGAATTTACTGATTTTTTTTTCTTTGCTAAAAAATAATCAAAATTTTGATAATGCTGTTTTTTTTTCTTTCCAAACTAAATATTGTATTATAACCCGCAGGAGACCACTGATATGTAATGTGCAGAATTATTGAATATTTTGTGGAATCTCTTTTCAGTGTTGCATTTTGTAGACGGTCCCTGCGCACTCGTCTCACAGCAGGCTGCACACTGAGGGCTCGTTTTCATGAAACATAGCTCTATGTCTGTTTTACCATTGCTGCCGTCGTTTCTGTTTCAGCAATGTTTCGCTTTAGTGTTAGTGATCTTGGAAGTTTGAATCTGTCAGTATGTTTACATCTTCATTTAGTCAGGCATCTGCTGTCCCCTCTTCCTGGTACTGAATCTTTCATTGGTATAATTATTGGACTATAACGGCCTCGTTTCACAGCTGGTTATGGGTTAATATGGCAAAAAAACAACAACAAAGATCACGGCTTCTTGTTGTCAGAAACATAAGGAGATATACAAAGTGAGGCAGCTTGCCAAAAATACCAGAACGTTCTTCTACATCCGGTCAGATTTGGCAGTTTGCAAGCCAGCATGCTTTTCTGACAATCCCCGCATATTCCTGGATAAGCTGGAGGCAAGCAGCCGTATCCTAGTAAGAATAAGAAGCGCTGTCTGCAGAACCCTGAAGCCCCGCCCCCAGCACAAAGACTGTTTGCTTCTTCATTTAAATTTATTCATATTAAACATATAGCTAATCCATATTGCCCAAAATTTGAAAAGGCACATCTTTTGGTCCCCAGCAATACACTCACACAGTGTAAAGTAGATTGGATGAAGGCTTCTCCAGATAAACTAAAGACAAACAGAACAACAGACAGATTCCTTGCTTCATAGTTAAAGTGTTACATGTGACGAGTCCATCAGTGAGTTACCTGAGTGATCAACTCTTTTTTCCTCCAGATCCTGTTGGGGCCCAACACTGGAATGTCTGGTGGGATGCCGGGCATGATGCCTCCTGCACCTGGCAAGATGTGAGACACTGAAAGGGCAACCTGAGATCTACTGCTAGCGATACAGCGAGTCCGGCCGCGAGGAGAGACAGAGAGACCACCGAGAAGAGCGACAAAAAAAAAAAAAGAATCTGTGTGTCAAATGCATGAGGATCACTCCAGCATATTGAAGATGGAGGATGTGTTTCTCTCTCACTGTCTCTCCTTACTCCAACATCATGCAGAGACTTATTTCCAGGAGCACTGCTTCAATTTTCTTTTTTTTTAATAAATACAAACATAAATAATGTTTTCTTTAGGAGGTAAGCAGGTACAAGTGGATAAATTGAAAGAAAAAATTGTTAGTGTATGTCACGGTGTTTGCAGTTAGAAGAACGTCACTAAACTTACAGTATGTTTGCAGTTTGATCATGAGTTCGCCGGCTCCACTTTTGTGTGGAGAATTACGCTACAGAATATCTGACAGGCAGGTCCGCCGCACACTGCATGGACCCTGTGGAGCAGAATGTTGCTGATATTAATGTTGGTCAACAGAACGGCCTCTTAGAGCAAAATGAGTCTTTTCTATGTGCTGAGTTTCTGTCTGTACGTCCGTCACGGTTCAGAGTTGTACTGTGTGTGTATGTCAGAGTGCAATGCCTCATTTCACAGTTTTTGGTTTTAAGCAGTGGATTGTATAATGCAACAACACCAGATTCCACGCTGTTCAATGATTGTGTCTTTATCCATTCATAGCACATTATGTGATAAGTCAAATTATTTTGTCGCATAAGGCAGGAGAAATTATACGGTTTAGGACAAATGTGGTTTGTGATGGTCGATGAAGATTTGATGCTAAATATCCCAATCTTACATTAGAATGTTATTTTCTATTATCTGTTATCACCGATGTGAATCTACAATCTCTTACCTCTGTTCAGTAAGCAAACTTCACGTCTCTGTTTTGTGTTCAACATGACTGCGGTAATTAAAACACCAAATCTAATGGAAAGCCAAGTGTTTACTTTCAGTACGTCAGTTGTGTATTTGCTAAAATAAGCCGTCATAGAGCATTGTGTAAGAAATTATGAATGAATTAACAAGCAGTATCATTTTTAATCTTTTGAAATCTGGATTGACATCACTTTTCTTGTGCTGCGTTCAGACACCTTCACAAGTGTTTAAATCTAAATTTAAAAAAAGGTAATGAGCCTCTTGACAAGATATGTTACGCATACTAAGAAATTAGTAGATTTTGCCTTTTTTTTTTTTTAAAGAAGCTAGGGGAATTGTCCAAAAATTTTATTTACAACTATATATTAAAAATCGTTTTATAGAATTATTATTTACACCTTTTTTTAAACACCTTGTTATGGCCAATTCTTTTCATTTTATTTCTTTGTTTCTTTTGCTTTTTTGTTTGCTCATTGCCTCCTACCTCTGTTTTTAAAAAACACCAATTTTCTCAGGTCTCAAAAGGTTAAGCATTTTGTGATACTGAAATGTGTGCAGACACCTGTCTAAGTTTTATTTTAGTTTAAATTTAGTAACATTTATTTAATCACGGAAATGACACCGTTTTACGTTATAGCCAGAAACCGTAAAAACACACACTTTGGCAGTCCTTGCATCACTTAATTCTGTATTTGTCATGAAATATTTAGCCAAAAATGAATGCTTTGCACTAACTAGCTACTGATTATATATAAAATGATTATTTGTAGTTGAGGGTCAAAATTAAAAATCAAAAACGAAGTCACATTTGACAGTTGATATATAAAAACAGTCTCTTACTTTTACTTTAAAGCAAAACATTATTTAAAAATCACTTATGTATCAATGTCATGCAACAGAGTCCATAAAATGAATATTTATTGACACATTTTTCAATGCCATGTCCATGTTACATTCACTGTCCTTTTTTCAGCTCAGGATGTATTTATAAACAGAACTGAGAGTAGTAATACGAGCATGCTCTGTGCGGCTCAGAGCAGTGTTAGCATTTTAATATTTTTTATACTCACAATGGAGTTCTCCATGTTCAGCACTTAAAAGCAATATTTGTTCAGAATTTAATTAATCATTCATGGTTCATGTACGTTCAATTAATACACTTATAAATTCCGACAGCACTTTAATGCGACAAAAGTCAGACCTCCCGCCAGTCGCCTTGTCTCGCGCAAGCTGCTTTAGAAGCAAAGAGCACTTAAACCTTGTCTTTTTACTTAAAATTGTATAATTTTCGCCAGTATTGTGGGTTTCGTTTCGTTATCTAGTTAACTGAACAAAACGAGTCTCCCAGTTTTGATAGTTTTACTGACAGTCTTATTTTTAGCAGTTGAAGAAAGGGGTATAAAGTTAGCTAGCAAAGTTAGCTGTTTACTGAGAGAGGCTAGCTAGCTAACTTAGCTCTTTGCCAGGCAAAATCCTTTTTATCTTCAGCTTTTAACGCGAACTGCGTCAAAAATGAAATGTGCCGAGGATCAGGTTGTCGAAGAGGTTAATGGTTACCAGGATGATGAGGTGAGATATCATAGTTTAGCTTTTTAATTCATCTTTGTTAATTGATTTTTCTGACTAGAAAATCCCCCAAAGCTATGATGCAAATGTCATTAGTGCCAATTAAGAGTCTGTCCAGCAGTTGAAATGACCAACCTGTCCAGACGCAAATTTATACTGTTTTATATTTTATCGGTTTCTTACAAACACTACCTTGTATGGCAATAGACAACCTAATAATTTTAACCCTCTCATGCCCTCATGACGAAAAAGCGAAAAAAGTGTCTTTGCATTTTATGTCCTTGAGGCAATAATAAAAAAAAATTATTGTGTATTTTTATATTTTCATTTTTCAACAGACCCCATAGTTTATTTAAATATAGTAGGCCTCGACCAAATGGTAGAGCTGTTCCTTCATGGTATTTGTAAAACAGAAAGAAAAACATCAGTATAGTCATATATTGTTACAATATAGTATTGCAGTGCTTTTATTATGTTAGTGCACCAACATACTGTATATAAATTTATTATGGTGGAATTAGTAGTATTACTTATGTTATTCCCATGTTTGTATTCTAGATATTTACCATTACAGTAGTTTTAAAACATCTCAGAATAGTGAAATACCATCATGAGATATACAGTACATATTCTCTTTGAATCTATCAGGAGTCCTTCTTCCAAGACATTGACCTCCTACAGAAACATGGGATTGTGAGTAAACAGCAGCGCTAAAACAAACAAACAAACAGAGTTTTCCCATCAGATCAAATGTCAGCTGTCTATGTGAGCATTTATCTGTCCCTTCTCTCTCGTGACCACAGAATATGGCCGACATCAAAAAGCTGAAGTTAGTGGGTATCTGCACGGTGAAGGGGATCCAGATGACAACTCGCAAGGCTTTGAGCAACATCAAGGGCCTGTCTGAGGCGAAAGTGGAGAAAATCAAGGAGGCTGCTGGAAAAATGCTGGTAAAAAAAAAAATTCTACTATATATTTCATATCATTCTTAAACCTTCTAAAACTTGAGCTAATGGGCTTGATGTCTTTCAAAAGCATGGAAAGAAGGCAATGAGAAACTAGACATGAAATGGTTAAAAATGAATAGCAAGAAAAATGTTACAAGAAAACTACGTGAAAAACATAAGCAAAAACAAAGAAAAGTAAAGAAAAGTTATTTTCTATGTTTTTTTGTTATATATAATTTTAAATATTGAATTATAGATTTAATAAATATGTTTTTCTTTTACTGTCTACATTTTTCTTTGCAATTTGCAGAACAAAAAAAACATTTTCTCAAGTTTCAAAGGTTTTAATATTTGTTAAAGGGTTAACCTATACGGCTTGAGTTCAGTGGCTTAAGACAGAATTAGTTAAAAACAGTAGAGAACATTTTATGTATTGGATGATTTTCTTCACATTGTAGAATGTTGGTTTCCAGACTGCCTTTGAGTACAGCGCCAAGAGGAAACAAGTGTTCCACATCACAACCGGGAGCCAGGAGTTTGAGTTAAGATTTACTCTTAAAGTTGATAGATCATAGGATTTACACAACAGAACATTTCTTTATATATATTACACACACACACACACACACACACACACACACATATATTAAGTGAATTTTCAGTAGCCTTTATCTAGCCTGGTAAGACCATCTTGGTGACGTGAGCTCAACATTGTATTTGGGTCTCTGTATCAGTCTGGACTCGCTGCTGCTTCAAACACCAGAGATTAAAATCCAATCAGGGATCTGCACTGTAGTTGATGATGTAACATACAGGCCGCTGCTTGCAAAGCAGACGGCTTTCGAAGCAACAAACGCTATCCTTACGTTAGTTCGAGCAATAAGTGAAGTTACTGCAGTAGTAGAGTCAATAACAACAATTAGACAAGAACAAGGGCATGCACTTGCAGAGCCTCTATTAGGAAAATATGTTTCCACTTTCTTCCAACTGGATTTGGCAGAAGTTTGATTTATCAGCTGGCTTTGCTGGTGATGAAGAAGTTGTTCTCTGGTACAAATCCAACGTTCATTGTTGTTTGGACACTGATTGCGTTAATGGACGGTCAGATACGAGACGCTGCAAAGCTGGGGATCACAGCTGGCAGATCGGTGTTTATAATGCCTCAGACATACAACAAGGATGCTGCCAGCTGGTATTCGGCAGTCCAGACGCCTGGTGGCTAAATGAGAGACCTCATGGGGATTGTTGTCAAACGAAGTACACGTCAAATTTATTTCATAGACCTACTGTTACTGTCTAACATAGCAACATATTTGTGTAGTAGAGGCTACTGCTAATGTCAGGAGGAGTTTGGCTGTCAAAGCGAGTACTCTAACCCCCTGAAAGTGTTTGGGGTGGCTGATGCAGGATGTTGAGCTCATGTCATTAGGATGATCTCACCAGCCTATCAATGGTCATGACCAAAATAACATCACACTATTGATATCATGGAATAAATTATTCAGTTTTACCAGAAACACTGGCACTTAAACTTTATGTTTAGAAGTTTAGTTTTACTGTAAAATATATTTGGCTGGTGGAATTATTAAGTATCTCAAACACTGGGATTAAGGAGCAGATGCTGTGGCTAGGTGCATCAAAATAAGAAGTTAGTTTTGTTGATTGCTCATTCTTTGTATTTGTGTTAAAACTCAATCTTTCATCTCTGCAGTAAACTTTTGGGTGGAGGTATTGAGAGCATGGCTATCACGGAGGCCTTTGGAGGTGAGGAGACGTCGTCCTGTAGTTAAATATACTGTGTTTAATGATTGTGTTTAAATATCACGCAGTTTGCAGCATTGGCTCAAAACTGCCAACATTATTTCATCCCACAGAGTTCCGCACAGGGAAAACCCAGCTGTCTCACACATTCTGCGGTGAGTAGAGAAACTTTTGAAAGTGGTTGCTGATAAAATAACATTGTACAAGTCAAATAAAACGGGTTCTGTGTTGTTTTTGTCCAGTCACCGCTCAGCTGCCAGGCGAAGACGGCTACTCAGGAGGGAAAGTCGTCTTCATTGACACAGAAAACACCTTGTATCCTCACAATGACGGGATAAACCGTACACAGTTTAACATGCAGTTTGGTTAATGCTGAAAGTCCACATGAAATTTACCCAATGCGTCTGGCATTAACAACTGACAGATCTGTGAATAATTAGAACGTGTTTTTGTCGGAGTACCTCAAAACTCCTTCGTTTTTGTATGTGTCCCTCCCAACGTTGAAATGAAACCGACATCCTTGGCTGTCCCTGTAGCCTGGACAACATGGAGAAGTGCAAATTTAACTGAAACTGGCAATAGCACAAGACAAGACAATGCATACAAGGCTTGTGTAGTTTACGCAAAAAGTTTTTTAAATTTTGGGAATCAAAGCAGATGAATCCCAGATGCAGGCAAGTTAGAAACACAAAATTGACTTAAAAAACCCACCAACAAATACCAGGTATTTCCCAGTTCTGTTCCTCCCTCATCTTTGCCACACAACATTTGGATGAAATTGTTTCTTACTGTATGTACGTGATGTCGGTTCATGCCTTTTTTTCTCTCTTATTTTGGTTATCCTTGACCTGTACCTGTGTGATTCCAGTCGTCCGGACAGACTGAGAGACATCGCTGACAGGTTTAATGTGGACCATGCTGCTGTGCTGGACAACGTGCTTTACGCCCGGGCCTACACCAGTGCGAACACACTCTGCATTGAGAACAAAACACTTTGACATGTTTGTGGTGTACAAACATAGAGCAGTTTGTTCTGAAACACCACCTCTGGGTGAGCTTTTAACATTTATGGTGTATTTAACTGTTGTCTTGCATGTTCCTCAGGTGAACATCAGATGGAGCTGTTGGACTTTGTAGCAGCCAAATTCCATGAAGAAGGAGGAGTGTTCAAACTATTAGTGAGCAGATAAATGAACTTTAAAAACATGTTTTCAGGCATTAATCATGTTTGTGGTTTTACCTCCCCTGTCTGTTTCAGTCACGCGGTTTGGAGCTTGTGATTTTTCTGTGTATTAAAAACAACAGGCATATATTCTAGAAGTAGTGATTCCTGTCAAGATTTCTCAGCTTTCTCTTTCTTGTCTTCTCTTCGCTGTTGACAGATCATCGACTCCATCATGGCTCTGTTCAGAGTCGACTTCTCTGGTCGAGGCGAGCTGGCTGAGCGGCAGCAGAAACTGGCCCAGATGCTCTCCAGGCTGCAGAAGATCTCTGAAGGTCTGAACCAGGACTGTGTTTGTGTGAAAATATGTAAAAGCCAAAAACATCGGCCAATACTTATTTTCTGGGATATACAGGGAAAGCAGGGTTCATACAAGATGCTTAAGGTGCTTGAAGTCCTTGAATTTGGTGTTTAGAATTAAAAAAAAACTGTAAAAGTTTGAAAAAGACATTTCTTATACTTGGTCTTTGAAAAGTGCTTGAGAGGAGAACGGAATTATTAATTATTTTCTAAAAAAGAAATATATCAGGAAAAATGTTCAAACTAGGGAGCTGAGAACGTCCACGCTTGCAATTATTTTGTAATGCCATATGAGCAAAATGAAATGGGAGCATCATTAGTCTTGTAAATGCCAGTAAATAGTCAGCACCGGGAGGATTTGCTGGCAAACACACCCACCAGACTCGTCTTGTTCTCTAAAATTACTTATTTATGGATTCAGAGTTTGAGATTTTGAGCTTTTCAAATGATGATCAGTGAGTGTGTGCTTGTAAATCATCCTTTAAACTGGACAAAAACTCTGCTGGAGAAATGCGACATTGTAAATGAATAGAAAATATTTGTAGTTGTACCAAAAAAATGTCAAATGAAATGCACAAATTATATGAACAAAGGGGATTCACGAACACCTGGAGAGCTTTTGAGAAGATTTGAGACAGGGTTGAAACAAATAGTGGCTAGATCGATGCACCGTACTCTAGTTTGTATATTTTACTGCTTTTTTCGTCCTTCACCAATTACATGCCTGAATAATAATATACAATACAATACATGTCATTCATTTTAGCATGTGTTTGCTCCATTTATGAGCACTCTTTTTATATTTGTGTGTTTCTCTTGCAACAGATGATTGCAGTGGAAACATTTTTATCCTTAAAAATAAATACAAGGGCTTGAAAAAGTACTTGAGAGTCCTTGAATTTGACCTCCTCCTATCTGTACGAACCCTGGAAATGTCTACAGATATGAATGTTGTTGTCTGTCCACTAATTCAGTTTTTGTGTCTCTCACATGATGGCTCCAACTATACATATGTAAAGGAATTATGTTCCAAATAATAACAATTATTTAAAGGTTTTGGCTGTGTATTTTATTGATTTGTATATGGTGATGTCAAAAATATTGATTTATCTACACATATTGATTCTAAATATTTAAAACTGTTTCAACTCTCATTTTCTGCAGTACTGATACGTTGGTGCCAGCTGGGCTTTCTTGCTCTTTCTTTTTTCTAATGTTTGCTGTGATCATTCTGCTGTTATTTTTTACCAATGAACTACAGAAAAGTCTTCATTGTCAGGTTGTTTATTTGTCTTTTGATAAAAAAATTAAAATACATGCCCTCAGTTTAATTGTTTAATGACTAGTATTGTATATTGATGCTTTTCAAGGAATTTAAATAAGTTATAAATTTCACTGTTGTGACAAAACTACTTTAATTTCTGTTTTTTCTCAGAGTACAACGTAGCGGTGTTTGTTACCAACCAAATGACAGCCGATCCCGGTGCAGGAATGACGTAAGAGATGATAAATTCCTTTATTCTAAATGAAGTTTTGTGCTTGAAATTCTGTTTGTTGTTTTTTTTTTGAAGTGTTGATGAGTTGCTTTTTTTAAATTCTTGTCTGCCCTTGTTTAAGGTTTCAAGCTGATCCCAAGAAGCCTATTGGTGGGCACATCCTGGCACACGCCTCCACCACACGGATCAGTTTGAGGAAGGGCCGTGGGGAGATGAGGATTGCCAAAATATTTGACAGGTAGTTGGCTGTTTTTGTTTATAATATTTATATGTCAGGGTTTTTTTTTTTATTCAGTAAATCATAGTACACAATTTACTGCCTAAAATAATGACATGAGACCAGTGATAGGCGGCCTCATGGGTGTTTGAGTAAATTAACAGTGGTTGCTTAGAGTCCTTAAGCAAGGACTTCAGACATGACTTCAGTAATAACAACTTTATTTGAACAATTTAAACATTTTGAACTCACCATTTATCTCTCCACCTTCATTTCCTGTAGTCCCGATATGCCTGAGAATGAGGCCACTTTTGCCATCTCTGCTGGAGGAATTACTGACGCCAAAGAGTGACGGATAAAATGAAGAGAGACACGCATGTTCGCATGTTTGTTCGTGTCAATTTGAAATTATTTAAAGGGTAACTTTCGTGTTTTTCAGCCTAGACTCTACGTTCCCATGATTCATATCTAAGTATGACAGTTTCTGAAACTGATCCAGTACTGAGCGAGGGCGCTGCAGCCGGCACTTCATGGCTTCAAGGTAACCACTTGGGGCATTTGTGCGCCGTCAATTTATGTTCACTGAGGTGTTTGTTTTTGTCACTGACAGGCTCAGATTGTTATTCCAAGTGTATAACAACATTATGGAAAGGATCCGTATAGAGATTCACCTTTTTGTTGAAGAGTAAGATCTCATTTGTTTAACCAATTTATATAAACTAAATTTATAGAAACAGGGTTTCTACAAGGTGATTGATGTCCTTGAATTTGGCATTCGGAACTTTAAGATCTTACAGCCGTATTCGTGGTTGCCAGCTGCAGCTTTTTCTCTCATACTGGACCAGTTTTGAGAGCTATTATCCCCATCACTCACTGAGACACAAAAATAATTGGAAAATAGGGTCCAGGTAAAGATGTTTTTCATTGACTTATTTATTGAGTTTGACAACTTACATTTTTTAAAGTTACACTGACAATCTTTGATATATTTATTCTATTTATACGCTTTGTTGTAATTTCCCAGTGTTTCATAAATGTAAAATAAACACAGAGAGACAGTTACGTACTTTTTTATAGTTCTTGAGATATCTCAAACCCAAAGGGATAAAGAGAAATGTGAAGACTGTGGTAACATGGTGGTACAGCAGGGAACCTCAACTTTGTTTGCTTGAGGGCCACTTTCACAAAATGAGAGGAGGCCAGGGGGCCAGTCGCAGAACCCCAATACATGTATCTATGATTTTAGGACATTTCTAGGATTTTAGGATGTTACAAGGGTTTTAGGATGTTTGCAGGATTCTAGGACATTTTGAGTATTTTGGGCCGTTTCTAGGATTTTAGGATGTTTCTAGGATTTCAGGACAATTTTAGGATTTTACGATATTTCTTCGATTCTAGGATGTTCTACGATTTCAGGGCATTTGTAATATTTTAAGATGTTTAAAGAATTTTTGGACATTTCTAGGATTTCAGGGCATTTGCTGGATTTCAGGACATTTTTCGAATTTAGGACGTTTGCAGGATTTTATGACATTTCAAAGATTTTAGGATGTTTCTAGGATCGTAGGACGTTTTAGGATTTCAGGGAATTTCTTGGATTTTAGGATCTTTTTAGAATTGGATTTTAGGACATTTCTAGGTTTTCAGGACATTGGTAGGATTTTAGGTCGTTTCCAGGATTTTCAGACATTACTTTTTTCTTTTAAAGACATTTTTAGGGGCTTTTTTGCCTTTATTGAGCAGGACAGACATAGCTTGAAAGGGGGAGAAAGAGGGGATGACATACAGCAAAGGGCCGAGGCTGGACTGGAACCCGCGGCCGCTGTGGCGAGGACACAGCCCATGTACATGGGTTGCCCGCTCCACCAACTCAGCCACTGGCTGCCCCAGAATTTAGGACATATCAAGGATTTTAGGATGTTTTACAGATTTTAGGGATGTATCTAGGATTTTAGGATGTTTCTAAGATTTTGAGACATGGATTTTGGACATCAGGGGCTCAGCGAGGACCTCTGTCGGCCGGGTAAGGGGGGTCCTCAACTGGCACTTTTTGATTAACACTATTTTGCTGCTCTGTCATGCACTCTGGCACCTTATGTATACTAAACATTAAAAAAAACAACCAGTCACTCAGCACCCAGCACCCAATCGGGGTCCAGATTTGGCCCGCGGGCCGTAGGTTGACTATCACCGTGGCACAGTGTGCAGAGGTCCGATGCTGGCCTCTAGCGGTGTTTGCAGGACTTGCAGTGGCAATCCGGCACTTCTGATCGGCTACGGGATCCGTATGCTTGCGAAAGCAAGGCTCAACAAAGCAATGGCAACTCCACCAGACGTGCTGCTAAGAGTCTAAAACACACCGGTAACTAAACGCGTTTTAACGGCACCTTAAAAGCCATCCACCTCCCCCGGCAGCGGAAAGCTTGTCAACTCTGGAAAAAGGTGCGATGGACCCGAGAGACACAGCCCCGGATTCGTGGGAGCTGGAGGAGGATGCCGAGGCCCCGGCTGCAGCGGCGGAGCTCCCCGCCGCCTTCGCCGCCCTCAACGTCAACGCCAAGCCGTTTGTCCCCAACGTTAACGCCCCGGTGTTTGTCCCGAGCTTCCTTCAAGCCAGCGCCGTGGAAATGCCGGCTGCAGACGGTACGTGAACGCCAGACAGCTCCCTGGAAGTTAGCTTAACTTGCTAGCTTGCTCGCTAATCCAGCTAAGTTAGCCTTCCTCTGTGCAACTCGCTGTGCTCAGTGCAGCCACTGCCACAGTTATCGCATTTCCTCTAACTAATCAACAAGTCGGTTCCAGTGTTAGTCATGTGTTGTAATGGAGTAGTAGCTGATTTATAACGCAGCGACTGCCACAATAAGAGCGTGACAATCTGTAGTTAATAAATATTTATAAAAGTTTGACATGCTTTGCTTTCTCTCCTCAAAGGTGCCCCCGATCCAGTGGCCAGCATGGAGGTGGCAGAAACAGCTGGTATGTCTACACCAAACACTGCATAATCAGGTTGTTACAGATCTACCTGTCAGGCCGGTTGTCCCCTCAGGACAGCTGTGGTAACAGGCTCAGGTGTTCGCATTCACCTGCAGCCTGATTTCTGAGTAGGGAAGCCCGGATGCTCACTTTTGAGTCTGCAGGTTCACTTTCTGAGCCTTATTTGGATTGCTGGCATTGGTAAACTTATGTGCACGAGCCTACGTATGATATGATGCAACCTCGCTTGTCCATGCCTAAAATAGACATCCCATTGGCACACACTGATGTGTCAAGCATAGCATGTCCAAGGTCTGCTGTGTGCCACAGCAGTTTGAAAATATGTGTTCACTCCTGTCACTTTGTGCTGACTAGTTTTAATTTGAGTCAGGTTCATTCACATGTTTTTTTTTGGCCTGGCCTGTGATGCTGTGTGCCTCTGCTCAAGTTACAGAAAGCTGGTGGTGTTTATGTTTTTAAATAGAGCACTGCAGCTGTAGGAGAGTGAGTGAGTGACACAGGCGACAGTGAGCGTGATCCACAGAAACCCTTTTCACATTTCCTGCACTGGAGATGCTTAATCCAATACTTGCCTTGTCAAATATCTCTGAGCATGTCTGAGTGAAAAAAAACTCTAATTACAGCAGGATGTCGACAGAGTCAAGGCCCGAATGGCGTTGTGAGTTGCCAGCAGCAATATCTCGCAGGCTGATTATAAACGAGGAGGGTTGAGAGAAGAAAATAGGCTTTGTGCATGACTGCTGGGCTGCATAATTTCATAGTTACGGAAACGGGAGGCTTATTTGTGTGTTGCCATGGGAAGATGCTTCTTCTGCAGGGCTCAGCAGATTTCAGCGGACTCTTGTTACAGTTTTTCTTTCTTTTAGTTATTTGCTTGGCAGAACATTGCGTTGATTATGTTTCTAATGAGTTGGACAGGACTAATGAATGACTGACTGCAGAACAAAGACAGTCAAGACTCTTTTTAGATTATCTGTGAAGGCAAATGGATTTTATTCACATGTGCTATCCTCAAAGTCTTCAGATAACACAGATATGTTAAGGTCACAGCTCTAACTTTTCTAATTTTAGTTGGTGCACAAGGAAATCAAATTAATTCCAACCTTTATTTAAGGCTCTGGAGGGAAACTCTTATTTTCAATGATGCCGATCATTAACAAAGACATTAAAAACAATCAACAAGCAAACAAATAACAGTAAAAATAGCAATAAAATCATACAAAACAATAGATAATAAAAGCGACGCAAATAGCTAAAAGTAAAAATAAAGGATAGCAAACATGTTTTGGTGTAGAAGTGTAGTTAAAACATTTACGCTCATTTAAAACAAGATCTTAAATAAGGCATTTGTACAGCCGTAGTGGTGGAAGAGGGTCCAAAGTGAAGTTCCTTTGCAGATTATTCCACGTTTAAGGTGCACAGTAAGAGAATGACATTTTTCCTAGTTCAGTTCTGATTTGAGGAATGTGGAGCAAAAAGCTATTCTGTGACCGACTTCCAAGATTATGTGAGATTCGAGTTAAAAGGGATGAAATATAGAGAGGAAGCATCTGTTTCACAGCTTTATATGCTGATCCTACAAATACCTCTGTGATACTTCTTTGTAGAGTCGCCCTGATCAAGTTTTTTTGCCCCCAATCTCAGTTCGAGGCATTTGATATTGAGTATCTGCAGATACCGAATCTCGATCCGATACTTTTATTTACCTGGATAATACAGCTGCACAGTGCACACCTGAGGTACTTTAAAGTTATTAAAAACGGTCCAGTGTAAATGCTTGACAGTTTAACTGCTCTGCAATGCAATACAATAAAAAATATCTGCATCCAAACAGTTCCTTAATGGTTTTTATTTTATTTCATTTTTACAAAATAACATATTAAACGTACTAAAAATATTTTTATATGGCTCTTATAACAAATCCACGCTGTGCAGGATTTGTTTTTGTTTTATGTTTTTCTCAACAAAATAAAGTAAACAAACTAAAATGTATCAGGAATAACTCATTGTAATAAAAGTACAGAACACCACAAAGGAGTAATATAATCACAGTTTCACTTCAGAGTAGTGTTACAGCTTAACTTTAACATTTCCAGTCACAACAAGTAAAAATCGGTCACAGTTCCGCTTATTACAGCATTATAGTAAAACTAGTTCACGAAAAATGAACAACAAAAAATGATTTATTTAAATTCCGCCTTACGTTGTGTAGCAGCTTATGTTAAACATGACAAAAAAATCAGTTTCTTCTTATTGGAGAAGCAGCATCACAATAAACCCTGAATATCTGCCAGAAACCGTGCTCACCGTTTACCACACCTGCGTGACGGCGGATGTTAACAAAGGATTGGACATGGTGCATGTTAAAAATAACCAATCCCGATCAATTATAAAAAAAAATGTGTTTATCCGGGCTGATAGTGATCGTAGTGATCTGATTAGGACATCCCTAATTTTTTGGCATTTCTGCTTTATTTTTGATAGTGAGAGACAGGAAAGGCTGGTGAGCTACTGAAGCGTTCACGGAAAAACAATTAAAGATAAGAAATGACCAAAAATGATCTGTCCAGCTTTACAAATATTCACACTAGAACACAACCATCAGTCGACCTCGTGGTTTAAAAGCAAACGGGGACTGAGCAGCTGTTTGTGACAGTAAATGCATGTGTTTCCTTTTGACAGATTTGATATTGCCTTGTGAAATTACTTCAAGCATGTATGAAGGAAAACTTCTAATAACAGTAAGATGAGACTGTCAACAACGTCAAGGCCCGAATGACATTCTGAGTTGCCAGCGGCAACATCTCATCACTCATTTCCTTTTAACCACCTCTCCATCCATCCATCCATCCATCCGTTTTCTTTTACTGCCCAGCTTACATTTGGCGAGAGGCGGAGGACGCCCATAGACAGATGGCCGTACTATCACAGAGTTGACATGTAGTTCAGATACCTGGTATTAAGATGTCTTTTGGTGATATGGAGTGGACAGCTGAGACACATCGTCCATCACAGCTGGTCAGCTGGAGACGCATGATAGACACAGGCGTGATGCCTGTGTCTATCATGCGTCTCCAGCTGACCACTTGTGTTCAGATTTCATAACTGTCTCTTCATCACTTATCTTTGAAGGCCCAGAGGGCCCAGCGCACCATTATAATGTCCACACTCTCATTTACACGCCTACTAGTTATATCAGCAGTTATGTTGGTACCACTGGACAGGGTTCCCACTGTCATGGAAAACCTGGAAAAGTCATGGAATTTCACAGTCAGCCTGAAAAAGCCCTGGAATTAGTGAGAATTACTGAAAGTCAAGTTATGTAATGTGTTGTGTAAAATGAAATTGTAATCTTTGGTGGATAACCTTTCACAAAATGTAACCTAAAACCCAAATTTAATTTCTGTAGCTGTGGATGTAACATGTCATCGTGTGACGTTTCATCATCATATACGTTTCTTCATTTTCTCTCCCTTCATGAGTGCCCGCAACCTGAAATAATGTCGAGAGTTGGAATCGGATATGTTTGAGTAAGAGCAGGCAAGTGGGAAAAGAAAAAATAAAGGGTCCTTGAAATTTCATGGAAAAGTTTTTTAAAAATTTTAGCTATGAAAATGTGTGGGAACCCTGACTGGAGATAGTGATTTGAGCAAAAATGATAATTGCTCCTTCCATAAGACAAAATGATTAACCCAACACTTTGTCTAACTCATCATAAAGTGGGTGAGTTCAAGAGCCTCAGTGCGCTGTCACTAAAATAACCACCATGTCCAGCGTTTTAGCGTTTACACAGCAAAAGTGGCAAGTGTTGTGAGCAATCAGATCACAGTGCAGTGGTGGCAATTTATGGTTATGTCATCATTAATTGCATATTTTCACATACACCGCACACTACTGTACATTTTATTTGCTTTATATTGTGTATGACTCTGCTTACTTAATGACACATTTTAGGTCACTGTAAAAGGTTGTGTTACCCCAGCTTCATCCTGGAACATCTAAAATCGTGTTCATGGAACAAACTTGTTTTTATAATACCTTGATCAGATGATTTTAGGGAATGGTTAAAAATCAGGAAGAATGAATGAAGTGTTTGTTGTGACTGGTGTGTAAATAAAAAAAAGAGGGACGTGCTCCTATGAGAGGTTATATCACTATCGGTCATATGTGGCATGCTGCAGTTAATTTGTAAAACAACTCAGGTCTTTGATTAAAGATCTTTATATTTCTTACAACTATGCCTCTGAGAAGTTTTATTTAGAGTTTAAAAGTAAGATTCGCATTTAGCACTGTCCACTTGTGATCAGATCACTCAAGTCGCATGTTAACACTAAGTATAAACAGGCCCATAGAGACAGACAACCGTTCACACTTATATTCACACTTAAAAGTCACCTGCGTGTCTTTGGGCTGTGGGATGCTGCAGAACCTGGAGAAAACACACTTAGGAGAACATGCAAACTCCACACAAAAGCACCCAAAACCAGCCATTTGGGGCAAAAATACAGTAATTTAAAATGACATAGCTTGATGCACAGGGTGTCTGCAGGTCCTTAAAAAGTCTAAATGTCAGGGCGCCAGGGTTCAACTCCAACCTGTGGCCCTTTGCTGCATGTCATCCTCTCTCTCCCCCTCGAAATGAACACATACCCCCCCCCCCCCCCAACCTTAATTTAAAAAAAAAAAAAAAAAAGTCTATAGTGTCTTACATTCAATTCAATAAATAATAGGCCTTAAAAGTCTTAAATTTGAATATTTTTATGTCTGAATTGCCATAAATATTTTATATATTTTCATTTATTTTTGTCAAAATGAGTCAAGCTCTTGTGCGTGAAAGTCCATATTTCTGATTAGGGGCCGACTGATATTGGATTTTCATGGCCGATACCTATTATTAGTAGTTCATGAGACCGATATTTGGAACCAAGATGCTTTTACAATAAAAAATGCAAATCTTTTTTTCAATATTTATAATTTGAAATATAACAAACTCCAACACAAAACTGTATAAAGGCCTTTAGCAAATGTTTAATCAAAAATTAAACACGGCAAGTTCCCAGCAGCATTTTTTTAAAAATAAAGTTAAGTGAAATTTTATATATAAAAATTAATAAATAAAAACAGCCCCCTGAGGTTTTACAAAGTAAGAGTTCCTGTCATGCTGACACTTTCGGCGCACTTTTTAATTAATTAATTTTATCAGTGATCATTAAAATAAAATACCAAAATAGATAATCATCAAAATGTCAAATAATAAATCTTTCAATTTGTCACTGGCCCTAATACCCACCTGTCCTGTTGTCCTGTTTTTTGTGTGTGTTTGTTTGTTTGTTTTTTCTTGAATTGAGAAAAGAAATTGTCCAAAAATCAGTCTTAAATTTAGTTAAAAATGATCTTCAAAAGGTCTTGAAAATCTTTAAATCTAAGTGTATGATACCTGTAGACACCCTGAATGCATAATTGACAATAATGACCAATAATTACACACAAAAAAACATAATGAGCATGAGAACGATAATGATGCAGGAGACGCTCGTGAATAATGATGACTTCAGTGCAGTTTGGTCTTTGAAGCTGGATTTTATTTCTGTGCGTGTTTGATGTGTGCAAAAGGGGATCTCTCTCCAAAATGATTGTGCAAATGTAAAAGGATTTAAGTTTTGTATAAACATGACACTGGCAGAAATGACGCCGCTTGAGTGAATTCCAGGATTCAGAATCAATCAGGATTTCCCCGCGATCGCTCTGCAGGTTTTCATTCCAGCCAAAAAGAAAAGTTTCATCATTAAATAGTGAGCTGTGAGTAGCGTTTAAACAGCACAGAGGAATAACAGGGGTGTGTTTGTTGGTTTCAGCTCCGGTGGAGAATGGAGGCACAGAGGCCGACATGACCACGGAGGACGAGACGTGGGAGCAGAAGGAGGAGCCGGGGGGAGGCGGAGGAGGCGGAGGACAGGAGGACCTGGGCTCGGGAGGAGCCTGCGAGGAGGGAGCCGCCAGGAACGAGGATGAGGAGATGATGGAGGAGGAAGAGGAGGAGATGCCCATGCCTAAAGTGGCTCCGGCACCACCAGATGCCCCCAAAAAAGAACACGTGAACGTGGTCTTCATCGGTCACGTGGGTGCGTCTCATTCGTATGTGTGTTAAGTCATTGAGATTAGAGAACGTTTTATTCATCTTCTAACCTGTTTCTGTTCGTCAGATGCTGGTAAATCAACTATTGGAGGACAGATCATGTGAGTAATCCATTTTTTGTCTTCTGTGTTGGCATATTAGTGCTATTATATTTCTTAGATTTATGTGCATTTACTTAATTACTTCTTGATTTAATTTATTAGCACACTAGATTTGATCAAAACAAGTATGAAGCAAGCACGTGTGACGTTTTGTGTCGTTTCTTCATGTTCTTTTCTCGCTCCATCTTTATATTTGAGTTAAGTTTGAACCTGATATACTAATAAATTTAAAACAAAAAATTTAAAAAAGGTACACACTCAACCCAGTGAGCTAGAGGCCACCCAGAGGATATTTTTTCTTTCATTCCTCTTATTTCTATCTCTGTTTTCTTGTAACAGCACCTCTAAAGTGTCCCAATTTCCCCCCAGGGGTCAATACGGTAGTTTTGATTTCCGAATAAATTTTTTTTAAAAATGTAGTATTTTTGCCTTTAATTTGTCGGCTGTATAGAAACGTCTGTCCTGCCTCTCCTGCTGTCAGCTATTGTGCAACAGGCTGCCTCTTACACAACAGTTGTTTTTTTAAGTTTAAGCCTCAGTTTTTCTTTGGCCTCTTTAATGCCACAGATACAATAAATCACTTCTATGGCCATGTGTTTGAAAACATTTCTCTTTTCCCTTTCTTGATTTTCTCCTTTCTAGGTACTTAACTGGAATGGTGGACAAGCGAACCCTGGAAAAATATGAAAGAGAGGCGAAAGAAAAGAACAGGGAGACATGGTGAGAAAGGGCTCTGCAACAATCAGTGTTTTCTCGTGTCTAAAAACATTCATGCGCCAATTTTCATACTGCTCATCCGGAGCAGGGTCGTGGGGGCAGTAGGCTGAGCAGACGTCCCTCTCCCCAGGTCTCTCCGGGACAATAGTACAGATCCTTGTACAGGTCTTTGTTAGCTGATCCTATCCTGTGACTCGATAAAATAGTTTTAAATATCAAAGTATGTCAGTAAGTACTTTTTCCTCCTTTTACCTCCTTCCTCCTTTATTCACATAAAATGTGAATAAATTGCAGTAAGATGCTTAAAACATTTTATTGAAAGTCCTCAGACGCACTAAATATGAGCTATAGTATTTTAGTAATAAGCATGCTTTTTTCACTCAGCATCATTCAAGCAAATATTGCCAATATAATAGCAATATAATAGTTTTGGTAACAGCAGCCTTATTTAGTGCATCGATTCTTAAATGCTCTTAACAGTTTTGTGAAACATGACTTGATAAATGAACGTGGTGCTTTCAGGTACCTGTCGTGGGCTCTGGACACAAACCAGGAGGAGAGAGACAAGGGGAAGACGGTGGAGGTCGGCAGAGCTTACTTTGAGACCGAGAAGAAACACTTCACTATCCTGGATGCACCCGGACACAAGAGCTTCGTCCCCAACATGATCGGTGGAGCTTCACAGGCCGACCTGGCAGTCCTGGTGAGATGAACAAACAAACCCAACTAGCCCTGACCTCAAACACTCAGAGATTAAATCCCGTGAATCCGTTTGATGAATTATTCCTCCGGCGAAATGTTTCACTGCAGGAATAAAGTATAAAATTCTCAAACCTCCTCAGCAGCACAATTCATTTTCCACCACCGTCCATCTTTACATATCGCATGAATAGGTTCACGGAATTGATTTAAAGGAGACAACTTTTTTTGTCTGAGCGCAGGGATAACTGGTCTCTTTCTCGCTGGTTTGTATCAGGTGATTTCAGCGAGAAAGGGGGAGTTTGAGACCGGCTTTGAGAAGGGCGGACAGACGCGGGAACACGCCATGCTGGCTAAAACAGCAGGAGTCAAACATCTCATTGTGCTCGTCAACAAGATGGACGACCCCACTGTCAACTGGAGCCTAGAAAGGTGAACAGGGACCACGTGGGAATTAAATGACTAAATCGCCAACAATTGAGTATAAATTTGTCACGTCATTTTTTTTTAAGCCACTGGCACGATACCTCCACTTCGCTTCGGGGTTTCAGTTCGCTCCCTCTCCCAGACACACTAACACAAAAAAACTCACAAACATTCACACACACTCCTCCGCCCATCCAGATCACCTGATCCTGAGCGATCGTGTGTGAGCAGGTGTCAGTGTACGCGCAGGGCTCCAGACCATGAATATTAAGACGCATTTTGCGATCATGAAGCACTACTGCAACTTGCAATTGCTAATAACATATGAACTGGAGTTTTAGTTTGTTTCCAGCTCAAAGTGAGCACGGTTGCTTCAAAATAAAAGCACCAGGGGTTCCACTGTGTCTTATTTAATTATAACAGCATTTAATTTGACTTCATTGTTAGGTCATTATTTACTTAAATGATATTGTGACAATATTTTATTTGACTTTTCTTATATGGCAATATTGAAATTTAGTAATTTTGAATTTTGGATGTAATATATGCTATACATATACATAAACCATTTATTACGATATAGCCTTAAAATATCACAATATTATATTTTAGCCACATAACTCTTTGTTGTTTGGTCTATAAAATGTCAGAAAATGGTGATAAATGTTGATCAGTGTTGCCTAAAGCCCAAGACAACGTCCTGAAATGTCTTGTTTTGTCAGCGGGGTTTCAATTGTATGAGATTTTCACGGTTCGATGAAAAATATCCCGGTTTCAAAGTGTTACAGAATTATTGTTATTATCAGTCAGAATGATCGATAAAGGAATGAAAACAGAAGGATTAATTGTGGTTGAATACATGATTTATCACTATAACTAAGACTAAACCATTCTTTAAATGGAAGAATGTTTCCCATTAGAAAATAATGAAAATAACGGTGAGATTTTCCAGCCAGTTGCTTTTTTTTCAGTATGGTAGATGTAATGTAATGCAAATGTACACGGTACGATACTCCTCAGCTTTCATATCACAGTATATCTTTAGACCAGTATATATAGCAACCTTATTTGTCGAATCCCCAAAGATATTAAGTTTTCTGTCAAAGAGAAGAAAAAAACAGAAACTATTCCAATTTAAGCAGTTCATTTTTCTTTAAAAATTACCCAAAAACGGTGAATCTGTTATCAAAACCCTTAGGAATTTACTTAAAAGTTGGCTTATTGATTGATAATTGTTGTAGCTCTAAAGTGCACCAAAACATTGTCTCCCAGTAAATTATTATAATTGGTGTTGGTGTCTGTTGTACTTGATGTTTTTGTAAAGCTCCCACATCTGACTTCTTCCTTTGGGGAAAAAAAAAAAAAAATCAGCGATGTTATCGTTCTCATATTTCAGTAAATAATCGCATCTGTTGATTACTTTCCTGCAGGTATGAAGAGTGTAAGGAGAAGCTGGTTCCATTTCTAAAGAAGGTGGGCTTCAACCCTAAGAAGGACATCCACTTTATGCCTTGTTCTGGACTCACAGGTGCCAACCTCAAGGACCCCGTGCCCGAATGCCCCTGGTACACGTAAGTACAAGCGTGTGACGTGTTGTCACATTATCTGGTTTACGGAGGAAATGTTAATGTTCAGACACATATATCTACAGGTGTTAACATAGTCATTAAAAATCCTCGCGTGTTCATGTTGTAACTGCGCATGATGAGATAAATTCAACAAAAAAATGAGTATGAAATGTTGACTGCGTGGTGTGGCTGCTCTTTCCAAAAATGAAAGGTACATTCAGGATATGTGGATCACCTGCCAGCAGCAGACATCAGTGTGACCTTATTTTCTGGCAGTTTTTTTCCTTATGTTTCTCAGAGGTGATCAGAGAGCTCTGGTACGCAGCGCTGACACAGTGTTGATTCACAGTCTTGTTTATAACGGAACATATTTTTTTTCCCTGATGGTTGCAGCTCTGTTCTGTAGACTGTGGAAGAAGACGGCTGACTTTATGTTCATGTTAAAGGCGCTGAATGTAACTCTGGAGAGAGACCGTTGTGTCTCCGTCCCAGGTCTTCAAATGCTGATGCTTTGGGGTGGTGGTTCGGATCAACGACCAACCCAAAGCGATGGTATTTTATTAGACAAAACAAGGATCTCGAATATAGTTGTGACTTTCTGTACACGTTTCATACCACAGTTTGAAGTTGCTGCCGTTTCTTTATCAAAGCTATGTCAAAGACGCACTTTGATGAGAAGACTATCTGATTTGACTGAGACAGAAATCACGTTTATAGACGAGTTTATCTCCTAAGATCTTTTAGCTCTCACTTTAATAAATACACAAGAGAAACTCACAATATGTCAAGAACAGTATATTTTTAACACCTGCTTTTCTTATTGAACAGAGAAATACAAATGCACACCTCACTAATTCAAGTTTATCTCTTTAACCCAACTAAGACTAGCTTAATTCCCTCATTAATTTAAGGCGCTATTAGAAATCTTGCTGTCAGGATTCCTCATTTCGTGGTATGCTGTTACACGGTGATATTGTCCGAGCCTAATGCGATGTTTTGTTTTGGTTGTGGTGTGTGGAATTGATCATTTCTAGCTGCAATATTTTCCCTTGTTTCACAGCTGCAGTTTGATCAAAATTTTAATTAAAAATCTGCCACTATGCACATAAAACGAGAGTCATAGGCTGTCACACATCACATGGTAGGACACAGAAGACACGCTGGCGAGGACGTTTCTGACAACAGAAATAAAATGTGAACAAGTCGGTGTTTTTTTCTGACTGTGGTGATTTGCGTTCTTTACCAGGGGTTTGCCATTTATTGCCCATCTGGACAGTTTGCCAAACTTCACCAGATCCAGCGACGGACCAGTCAGACTACCTATCGTAGACAAGTATAAGGTGAGCAGTGGAAAAAATGTCTCTTTCTTAGGAGAGAAAAACAGAAATCGACGGCAGCTCGTCTTCTCCCTGTCCTCGGCAGATGAGTGGGCGTCTTTTCGTTTTTTTCGTTCCCTTGGCCAAAACGATTTTATGTTCCCTCTCCAATTTGTCATTCTCCTTCCTCTGTGGTGATTTTCCAAGAGCACACCAACATGCTTACACACACACACACACACACACTGCAGCCTCTGCGCAGTCATTGCTCTTTAAGATAATTCAGCTTCTTGGCGCACGTCTCAGTTTGGATGTTGGAAGCAGTTCATCACATACTGTAAGTGTTGGTGGAATTGAGTTATTTTGGAGCTCTCTCTGTCATCCATACATTAATCATCTTTCCCTTTATTATGAATCATCTTTCCTCTTTATCCTCTTGTCTTTGACTCTTGTAAATGCTCCTCTCTCTCTGTGATTGTAAATGAGCCTGTTACAGTGGCTATATGATAAATTAGGAGTTCCCCTGATGTATGAGGATTATGGCTCCGTTAGCTGGCTGCTGCATACTAATGTCCCTGCCAAGACTTCCATACAGCAAGCTCTGCAGATCCTCACAGCTGTGGATAAACCCTCGTTATTTTGTGATGAATGGTGAAAATCATGACTGATCATTAATTCATTTATACATGCCAGCAGAAATTAATTATGTATTTTGTAGGGCTGGACCCAAATGTTTGTTATTTTTGTAGGTATTTGGTTGGATATTCTTTTTTTCCTCATTTAAATTTTTCTTTTTTTTTTCTTGCATGTGTGAACAAGTGAAGGATACACAAAGACGACTACTATTATATACGTATTATGTATATTATATGTTATACATGTGGAAAAAAACAATGGACACAACAAACTGTATACTCGGTGTTAAGAGTGTGTGCGCGTGCGCGCATGTGCACGTGCTTGTGTGCTGGTAAAGCATTTAGGAAGTTGTGATGGATTACAGCAAGTGGAGTGGGCAAAAGGGAAAGATTAAGCAAAGTAAAGTAAGGGGGAAAAAGAGATAAATGAATCAAACTTTTCTCTACTTCCCGAGGATAAATGTCATTTTAATGTTTGTGAGGGAAAAAAGCATCTTAAATCTTCGATTTGGTGGAGTTAGTACGCTCTGCTCCTGCCTCACATGGCTTTGTCAGGTTATTATGAATAGTTTGTAGCTCTATAGTAATTTTTCCATAATAACAAAAACAATTGTCACAAACATGAGCAGCTTCTCAACATGTGTGTGTCTGTGTCTCTGTCTGCGTGTCCTTGTAGGACATGGGCACGGTTATCCTCGGGAAGCTGGAGTCTGGATCCATCAGTAAAGCCCAGCAGCTGGTCATGATGCCAAACAGGGTGAGATCTCCTCTCTGGACTTTGCTCTTTCTCAGAAGGGACCAATAAACCTTCGACTAGAAATAACTTCAACGCCACATTCTTGTATTAAACTCTCTGCAGCCTCGTTGGAAAGAAACCCCAGTTTCAGCACAGCAATCGTGCTTATTTGAAAATATTTACACACAGTTGTGTATGTGTGTGTTACAGCACACGGTGGAGGTGTTGAGCCTGCTGAGCGACGATGTGGAGACAGACGATGCAAGTCCTGGGGAGAATCTGAAGTTGAGGTTGAAGGGCATCGAGGAGGAAGAAATCCTGCCTGGTTTTATCCTCTGTAGCCCTGACAACCTGTGCCACTCGGGCCGCACCTTTGACGCACAGGTACGTCAGAGGACACCAGAAGTCCCTGCGTGCTGGCATCTGTGTCCTCAGTGTTACAGAGTCATTCGTTGTGGGGAGAATTTGAATCAGACTCTTCAGGTTGAGGCTCAGTTAGCTCTCATTTATTCCATTTGATGCTAACAGATCCACTCTCCACCGCACACTCTAAAACACAGGTGTAGGTGGGACGGCTGTGCTGCAAATCAAATTTTTTTCAGGCCACACATTTGTGCAGAGCCGCTGTTAAAAGCCCAGTTAGCAGCAAGCACTTAGCTGCTTGTTTGATTTACTGTTTGGTGTTAAGTGAACAGAAGCCAGAGGGCCCAGTGGTTGAGAATGAGGCATTTAAATGTGCCAGCTGATGCTCACTGATTTTATCTATTAAAGACATAATTTAAGCCTGATGACAGCTTGTTTTTAAACATATGAAGATTTTGAGAATGCAAATAAGAAACTCATATATTAAGCTCTGTTTCAATACTAAGTACATATGTCATGAACATGGGAATTTATATTTCTAAGTGGGGGAGCACTTAGCACAAAGATACATAATCTAAATTCTAAAAAAGAATTTTGATTTAAGACCAATTTCCTGCAGTTCTACACTACTTGCACTAGTCAAGATTAGTTGGATTGAGCGTGTTATTGATTCAACTAAAACACAAAAAGAATGGAGATGCACTCACTGTTGCTCAGGCACCTGTCGTTATTAATATGTCAAATCAACTGATTGTGATTTTAAGGATCTCTGAACTTTGCTGATTTTCTCCTTTTTATTCCAGATCGTCATCATTGAGCACAAATCAATCATTTGTCCTGGTTACAATGCAGTCCTTCACATCCACACCTGCATCGAAGAAGTGCAGATCTCAGTAAGTTCACTGTCCTTCTTTCCAGCCTGTTACTGAAACATGTTACCGTGTTACGCCCGGTCCACACTGCATGCACATGTAGGATGTGACGGCTACTCCGCTGAAGTGCTGCAGCTCGTATCCTTGTGTTGTTCACACTGACAGCGTTGTTGCTGCAGAGCTGCCTGCTGCTATAGCTACTGTATTTCCACAATTAAAAGCCGATACTTCACTAAATTATGGAGTCATGCAGCCACTGTAGTATAAACATGACGGTCCTGCAAATATTTCACAATAAAAGCCTTGTGTTAACATTTGAAGTGATTCTATCAATAGAAACATTGTCAGATGACTTTTACTTTGAAAGGAAAACGGGAAACATGAGTTTAAGGATAAATACATAGTAATATTTTTACGTTTTTATGTCTGTGACAGATACAGACCTTGAGACTATTAAAAAATTGATGCAAAGTCATTACTATTATTAAAACACCATTTTCACTGTCTAGTCTGTCTAGTCACTGTCTTAGAACACAAAGGAATAAAACATGTTGCAAGAATAAACAAAAACAGCACTTCAAAATAAAAGCTCTGTGCTGAAAATTCACTCTTCACTTCAACATAAAGTGGGAGTTTTACAAACCTGACACATTCACAAGTCACTTGCGGTCCGTTCATAATGGACTCGGGACCCACTTTTGGACCGTGACTGCTGGCGCGGGCAGTGTGGCCCAGGCTTTAGAGTGTGGTTTTTGTTATCTATTTGATTTGCTCAGCCAATGGTTCTGATCACTTCCTGGCCTCACTGGACTGTGGCTCAACTCTTTAAATCCTGCCTGCAGGCCTTAATCTGTCTGGTGGACAAGAAGACGGGGGAGAAAAGCAAAACACGACCACGCTTTGTGAAGCAGGACCAGGTGTGTATCGCCAGGCTCCGGGCAGCTGGAGTCATCTGCTTAGAGACCTTCAAAGACTTCCCTCAGATGGGACGATTCACACTGCGAGACGAGGGTAAGGACACCATGGCTTAACATTACTAAAGCAGTTCGAGTATCTTAAAGAGCTAGTATTTTTCAACCTGGACCCTCTTGTCTAAATGACTTATTCGAACAATTTTTGAGAACAGTATTGAGAGAGAACATGCTGGAGAAGGCTGCAGCAAAACTTTTCCTATTACTCACATATACACAAAAACATGGAAAAATAGGGTCCAGGTTAAAAAATACTATACTTACACTTAAAGCTAATTTGAATCATTTTTCCAGTGAATCTGTAATCATCCAATTTGTCCCTCACTTCTCTCCGTACACTCCTCCACCAGGCAAAACCATCGCCATCGGCAAAGTGCTGAAGCTGGTGCCAGAAAAGGACTAAATGCAACGTTGGCAGCATGCATGGAGTTCTTCCACCCGTTATCAGAAGAGAAACGCTGCTAGAGCCGACCCAAACAGCTACTCTCTCTTTACACACAACTATGCTGAAGAGGAGAACAACGACAAAAGGAGCGAAGGAGAAGGAGAATAAAATTTGAGACTGAATCAGTTTTTATGAACAATATGAAATGAGAGACCAAGTCCAGTGTGTCAGCTTTCTCATATTGAGAGCTCAGCTATGCCACTAATGTAGCTACATGCCCCCGTTCTATACTCCCACAGCTGACCGCGCAGTCGGCCCGCCACGCCATTTGTTTTTAGAATGGAGATGGATGTAACTGAGTTTGGGGAAGAAAAACAAACAAAAAAAACAGAATGACAGAATGATGATTTTACATCCTGTAAAAGACCAGAGTTAGCCTGTAATTTTAATTTGCATCTCCCTTTCTAAGAGTGGGATTCAGAATCCAGTGGACCTTTTATTTGGTTTTGAGGATTGCTGTACCAAAATTTTTAGTTTGGTCTCTCTCCATGAGATGGTTTAATTGGATTGAGCTCACATACGACTCTGATGAACCATGGATTTAAACACACACACAAACAGACACACACAGCTGTTACATAATCTAAACTGAAAATAAATGATCAAGCTGCAACTCAAATGTGTGTTTGTTTTCATTTTAAATAGTATTCATCATATGGGATCAACAAATCAATATACAATGTATCAACTAGGATTGCAGCAGTAATACAGTTTGAAGGTTTTCTGTGGAATGAACATTAACGCTTATAATACGTCGTACATCTGTTTATCAACTGTACTGGAAAAAAATCCCTGAAAAAGTATCTCCCCTTTATTTCTTATTGAAAACTGGTTTCAATTATAAAACATTTTTAAAACCAAAAATATATATGTATTCTCTGTGATGTTAAGTATACCACAAAAATTTCATACCGTTGCAACCCTATATCCATACCTTAACCCCAATTTCAAAAAAGTTGGGATGCTGTGTAAAACATTAAAAAAAAAAGGTGCAATGATCTGCAAATCTATATATTATCTATCTATACATTTTTTAAATATATACTTAATTGTTTTAATTTTTTTATATATATGTATATATATTTTATGAATAAATATGTATCTATATATAGAAATACATGTATATGTCTAAATGTGTCGGTGTGTATATGTATAAATTTAATGTTCAACTTAATTGATTTTTTGTAAAATATATATTATATATATATATACTGTATATATATATAATTGTCTTTGGACGTTTGCCTTCACCAATGTTCAGAGGTCTCTACAAATAAAGTTTCTTTGTATTGTGACGTAAAGTGTCCCCGTTGCGCATGCGTCGGTGTGGTTTACACGTGAAGCAGGCAGCATGGCAGAAGCTGTAGCGGTTCCGTTGGACCGTGCTCAGGTAAAAACTTATTTTTTCCAAGAGTAAATTCAAACTCTCCATACATGTGTTGTCCGTTAGTAGATGTTCTCGTGACTGGGATAAATTATTATCGTTCTGAGGCGACAGCAGCAAGTTAGCATTAGCCAGCTTGTTTGCTAGGTTTTAGCAACGAAGCTAATTCAGGGGCACAGTAACTAAACTTTTGTCGGTGGGTTTAGGGAGACTTTTATAACAGTGGAATTAATGTTTCTATGAAACAGGTGAAAAAGGCCGTCCAGGCTCTGCAGGCTTTTCTGAAAACCAAGTCGACCCAGGACTCTCTGTTCTTGGACGACTCTCAGCAGATCAGCCTCCTGTTCACCCTCTGGAAGATCCCCCGGCAGGCTCAGACCATCCGCATGTGAGTCCACAAATAGGGACATGAACCTGCCTTTACTCCTCACCTCCCTCTGTAAGCAGCTCTCTGGCCTGAAATGAATTCTACCGGTATAGAAAACGATCTCAAATGCATTTTCCATGCTACAGCAGAGGGATATTAGGGACTGTTCGTTATTTACGAGGAGAGGGGAGGGGAGGGGAGGGGGTCGTGCAAAAAGGGGGCGCCATGTCAAATAATTTTGAAAACTTTAAAAACCCTGTTTTAATTTTTTAAAGAAAATATGTGTGTGATAGGCATGTTTTTCTTTCTTCAGTTTTGTCTTTCTTGTATTTTTTTTACCTTTGAAAAATGTTAATGTGCTAATATGTATTGATGTGGGAGAACATCTTATTTGCCATCACCATTACTTCTGTTTCTCACTTTAGTTATTGAATTGTTTGTTTTTAAGCAAAAAGCTGCTTTTTTAAAATTGTACTACGTTTTTTTGAATAGAGTAATGTTCGTGCTAGACACTGTGAGTTGTCATGGAAATTACATTTCTTTGGTCCTTGAAACGTCATGGAAAAGTTTAGGAATTTGTCTGTGATAATGTGTGGGAACTTGAGCACAAAGCAGTTAATTTAAAAAGAGTTTCAGCTTCAGCCTGCACAAAAGCGATGACTCGTTATTGTTGTTATTGTTTTTCTTGTGTGTATTTGAGCTGTATGCAATGGAAAACCACCCAATAAAATCAAATAAATTGATGACGTATCATTCGGCCCTCAGCCCCCTGCCCCACGGCCAGCGGCCTGACACAGACGAGGTGTGCCTCTTCACCAGAGATGAGCCCAACATGACAGCACAGCAGACACAGAGGTTTTATAAGAAGCTGCTGGAGGAGAGAGGTGTGAAGAACATCACTGAGGTAACAACCAGTCAGCGTTTTATCAACCAGTAACGTCCACATTGAGACCTCCTGTCGATGGTAACCACAGTCCTGATGTGTCCCCGTCTCTCCTGAGCAGATCATCCCGTACAAGATCCTGAGGACCGAGTACAAACCCTACGAAGCCAAGCGCCGCCTGCTGGGGAACTTCGACATGTTCCTTTCTGATGACCGCATCCGCCGGCGGCTGCCGTCCCACCTCGGAAAACATTTTTACGAGAGGAAAAAGTAAGAGCTTTTTTTCTTCTTTTTTTTGGTAATTCTCTTTTTTATTGGTTTATGTGAATACACAAAAACAAAATACAGAACCAGATGAACATGAAGACCTTTCAGTCATGTAAAAATGAAAAATAAATTTAAAAAATATATTAAGAAATGAAATAAAAAGTTAAATAAATAAATAAATGAAAAATGCTAAAAAGGGGGTGTTGAATAAATAAAGATTTGTAAAATAAAATAGGGGTAAAAACTAAGTTGAAAGGCAAACAAAAAATAATGTTCTGTAGACAAGAGTAAGAGCTTTTGTTAGTGGTGTCAGTTTTACCTTTCAGTTTCTTAATGTTTTCAGCACCATCACAGACGTGTCCGTCAGGTGATCGATTATTTAACAGTGAAAACATTTACATGCACAAAGAAGTCAGGCTTTTGCCCGCATTTCAAAAAAGACGATATTTCAACTAAACTGTTCACACATTTAATAAAAATGAATATTTTCGTTCACATGCAGCTCTGCATACTCTGATAAACGTGCACTAATATAAAGTTTGTCACATTAAAATATGGAGCCGCTTGTCATTTTGCTTCTTTGCATCAAAACAGAATTTTTTCAGTTTCTTCCTGGTGGTTGACTCGTCCCCATATCCATGTGAACTCAGCTTCCCTCTAAAATTCCTTCAACCACTTTCTTGAAAAAGTTGGCGTTGTAATATTTGTGCACATCCAGTAACCTCTTAATATCAAAGTCTCTTCCTGATGTTTAAAAGTCTTTCTTTTCTTTGTTTTTTGACCAGAAATGTGGGCTTTGAATTTCAACCCCAGACGTGGGAACTGTACGTTTTCACAAACAAAACTCTCCAAAGAGCTGAACGTAAACAGACATGTCTTAATCTGAAAATGCAAAATATGGGAAAAGGGCCTGATTCTGAATATTTAAACAGACTATGCTGTTTTACATGACCCGCATCAAATCCAGAACGTTATCGTATTTGGCGTAAAATCAGAATCAGAATCAGAATCACGTTTATTGGCCAAGTTCAACAAATAAGGAACAAGGAATTTTTTCCAGGTTGGCAATGCTCACAGTACAGGGGAGGGAAATAAGTTAGGGATAAGAAAAATAGAAAAAAAGACAGACATAGACGTGTAATTGTATTTACAAAGGAAGAGATAGAGAGAATATATACAAAATGTACATATGTAATTCAAAAATATACAGTATGAACAGTTTAGTGCAAAAACCACTGTGCATGAGGTAGTATAAATATATATATATATATAAAATGGAAATATTGGTGTGAACGTAGCCAGTGAATTTTCTCCATCTGCAGTCGATGCATTCTGACATTGTTTCTGTCTTTGAACAGAGAGCCGCTGTCCGTGAACCTGCAGAGCAAACATCTGGCCAGAGACATAGAGAGAGTTATCCAGGGCACCTTCCTGAAGGTCACCAACAAGGGCTGCTGCTGGTGAGATCTGCTCGGCCGCTCTCTGTCTTCCTAAATCTGTGTGTGACACCAGCCTCTTTTCTCTTCAGCTTTAGGAAAACACATTTGGTTTTGCTCAAGCAACAAAACCTGTAGCACCTCATAGCAACCCTGTCGATTCTGTGAAGTGTTTGATACGGGCGTCTGCTGGTGCCAGAGAGACTCAATGTAAATCCAGATGGACCTCCTCTTCCTGTGGAGCCTGTCTCTACAACTTTGATACACAGTCTGCGATATCCGCATGAAATATGTGCATTTATACCACTTGTTTTGATGCCGTTTACAGTTAAGAGTTTGAAACCTGTATTATGTCACTCGTTGGCCTGTGTTGTAGCATGGCACGCATCGCCCACGCCGGCATGACTGCAGACGAAGTGACGGAAAACATCGAGGCTGCCGTCCAAACAGTGGTGTCCAAACTGCGCACGGTGAGTCCAGCTGTCCACAGACTTTAAATCAGCCAAAGCTTATTAATTGTCTGAGCTTCCTGGATAACTTTTAAGTTATAATTTAACTTAATATATCTATGTGAGGATTTTAGGGCTTTCAAATGAATAACTTTTTAGTCATGATTAATTGCATTTTCGATCTCATGTTTAAAATTCCAGTACATTTCAAAACAGCGGTACCTCATTAGGCGAGAGGCGGGCTATAAAAAAAAGACAAGTAAAGTAGTCATAACATCAAGAAGTGGATTTCTGAAGCCGAAAAATTAGAACCCCGAACCGACTCGCATGAGCTGCAGCCGAAACCCGGGCGCTTTGTCAGCTCCCCTCAGCACACATTTTCGGCCCAACCTGTCGAGCCTCTCAGGGGCCTGTCGGTCTCGGGTTGAGAACTCTACCAAGCAATTCTAAAAAAAAACTTAAACAAACCGGAAGTTTCAGGCAACAGTGGGCTTGCAAAAATCTCTTTTAGTGATCTAATACTCTTTTTGCGCATGGATAAGAGCACAAAATGTACAGGATAATCTCTGTTTTCAAAATTCTGTGTGTCTGTGACACAGCCTAATTATTTTAATATATATCTACATTAATGGGCTTCAACTTGGATTTTTATTGTGCATCTCTGTGGCGACAGTTAGTGTTTTGCAACATGGCAGTATGTAATAATGATGATTTCTTTTTCCTGTACTGTGCAGAAAGGACCGGTGCTGAAGCTGATCCACATGAAGAGTCAGACATCAGTGGCTCTGCCTATCTACACCTCAGACCTGCAGCAGCTCAGCGTGCTGGATGAGGAGCAGGAACAGGAACCCAAGAAAAAGGTCAGAGCGAGATCAAAATCAAACGTTGGTGTTGTGTTTGTGGCATCAGTGGCAATGGTGTGTAAAAATAAGTCGCTCGTGCGTTGCTTTTTGTGAATCACAGAGAGGTAAAGCCAAAAAGATAACGAAGAAGAACCAGACAGAGAACAAAAAGCAAAGCAAAGCAAACAAACATTCCACCGCGGAGGGAGAGGACGAAGCGGACGAGGAAGAAATCCCGCAGCTGGTTCCCATAACAACACCCAGCAAAAAGCCCAAACTGGAGGTCAGTGCTGCTCACAGCTGCTGGATTAAAAAACTTATTTCGCTATTTCAGGCGCCTCTGGGGGTGTTACAGTACACAAGTCAAAGTTCAGAGCGAGGTCAGTACTGCAGAGAAAAATAAACAAATCCATCCCGATTCGTTCATTTATTCTGAACAGACGGTAGTGAGAGTCTGAGTCCTGCTGGGAACTAAAAACATTCCTTTTTAGCAGAATATATGACTTTAAAGTAGCTTTTTGCTGGTTGCTCCACTCGCTTTTATGCTGATATTTTTTATGACTTGTAAATGTGATTTTATGTTGGGGTTTTTTTTACTATTTTTTTTTTTTTCTGCTAATGTTGTTACCTTCCAGCACTTTGAGATTTGTTCCAAATGTAAAGTGCATTAAAAATAAGATCTATTAATAGTGTTATTATTATGATCATTATTATTAGCATTTTGACATCTTTAGTAAACCCTTTTCAATGTAAAAATAAGGAACATTTCAGGCACTTTACTAAACACTGTACAAACCTAACCAAAAAGCAACAGATGATACATTTTAAAGCATCTTTTATGCTTTGAAATTGAAAATACAAAATAAACAGAATAATAGAAAATGAATCTTGTGTATTAGGGGTGTTTCAGTCAGTCCCAGTGAGGCTTCATTTTTAAACATTCAAAGTGCTGAAACATTTGTGTGTTCTGTTCGGACAAACTGTCCTCGTCTTACAATATATGCAGCTCCCTCCGTTGCGGTTGTAAATGCGTTTCACTTGCACTCGCCATAATGTGACTGACTTGCACACTGCTATCACAATTCACACAAATTCAGCCTCCTGAATTTCATTGCAAAAAAAACCCACCTGCAAACATCAAAAATTGCCCTATAATTATTTACAAAAGCTGTTGTGAAATCAGATTTCAGGCCAAAAAAGGCCCCAAAACAGCCCGCAAAATCCGGGAGGGACTGAGTTGTGCTAACATTAGCAAGTGCATCAATCTACATACTGTGTATTCTGTGCATGTGTCACACTGTGAGGTTTTTGCACAAAAACTCAAACCGTCACAGCCCCTCACTCTGGCAGTTCTGTCTTAACACAGTGGACTATACACACTCATGGCCTTTCTCTCTCTCTCTCTGTAGAAACCATCAAAAAAGAAGCGGTTAGAGAAGGCACCCAAACCTGCTGCAGCAAAGAAGGGAAGTAAAACGCCAAACAAACTGGTAAAGAAGGCAGGCAAGACCGACTCCAAAGTCAAAAGAAAAGTTCCTAAAGTAAAATGATCATCTGTAAAGGATCTTTGCACATCTTTACCCTCGCAACATGGACATTCAACACAGAACACAGGACCCGTTCACAAAATGTTCAGTCTGTTTTTTTCTTTGTTTGATTATATAAAGCAGATTATAAACCTTATCTGAAATTATCCTTGGCTATGTTGTGTTCTTTAGATGCTTCTGTCTTTAAATGTCAAACGTTCGTTATTCTCTGAATGGAAAGCCGCAGATGGAATATTAAATAATAATAACATTATTATATTATATTAGTATCTCAGGAAGTCCTTGAGGGAATTATTTCAAATTTGGCACAAGCGTCCCCTTGGACTCAACAATTAACTAATTAGATTTCAGTGTTCAAAGGTCAAGGTCACCGTAACCTCACAAAAATGTTTTTGCCATAACTAAAGAATTCATCAACTAATTATGACAAAATTTGATGCAAATGTCTTATAGGATAAAATAATGAAGTGCTGACATTTTAAATCCAAAAGGTCATAGGTCAACTGCACTGTGGCATCTTTATGTGGTATTAAGTATACTTATGTATTTTTCCGTGCATTGCTCTCCATCATATCTCAGGAACAGTATTTGGTCAGATACTGAATTGGTGACACTAATCTTGAAACTGTGATGATTGTATAGATTGTCTGGATGGAAACTGTAACTGCAACTTGACGGGTGCGTGGAGGCAATTTAGGTTTTAAGATCAGATCATCACCATCAGGCTCTACAGAACATTTTATGATTTCATGCACTTCGTGAATATGAACTGTTTATCCACCTTTTGTGTACTTAAACATCTGAAGAGAATTAGCCTCAAGGCCTGTTTGCACTGAGCCATTAGAGCCGTGCACGTATCAAATGACATGCCCATTGTTAACGACATTATACCGCCGCTTGTTCAGCTGCTGCCTGCATGTGGGCACATCTCCGACAGTACGAAGCTTTGCATCCTCACGACTCCATCGTGTCCTGAAGACGCCAAACATACATCCTACACACAAGCTGATGGAGACGTTCCGATAGGAGTGTTTTTTTCTGCAGACGGTATATTTGTTTTGGAGGTATAATGCAACAAGATGATCAGCCAATCGGTGGTGATGATTTTGTTGTCAACAGGTGGGCTGAGTCTGTGTTTGCATCCAAGCCCTCCCTCTGCTGTGTGGGTGTGGTTGGCCATCTGGAATTACAGTGTTCGCGGGTTACTGGGCAGGAGAGGGAGAGATGCATCATGCGGACACTTTCGTTGATCATACAGACGATATAGCTCCTTTATCTGACCGTTGATTTGAACAAGGACTGGCTGAGCAGACGGGACAAGCTGAAGTCGACCTATGGATGTTCAGTGGCTTGTGTTTCCATTATTCATGTGTTAGAGGTTCTCCGAGGGCAGAGCGGTAATAGGCATTGTTCTGTGTAGCAACCATGGAAGCAATTGGAGAAACTTCATTTCCAGATGACTCTGGGAGCCAAAGCCTGTGTCCAGAGCCTCACACAGGCGCCGGAGTGGCCCCGGGCTGGAGCCACCTCCACAAACCCATCATCGTGATGGTGATGGGGTCTCTGATGTGTGCTGCAGGCGGACTCCTCTTCCTGCTGCAGTCATTAGGGGTGACTGAAGCGTCCAGCTCCGTGGCCTCGGCCTGCCTCTCCATCGGGCTGATGTTTGTCGTCTTGGGGCTCGTGTGGATCCCCATACTAAAGGAGAAGCAGAGGCGGAAGCAGGGCGGCCAGGGGGCTCGGATAGAAGTGACATTGTAATGTGAAAGTGCTGTTTGTCGGTGATGATGCAACTTCTTTTCACAAAGTTGGTGTGGCTCCTGCTGATAACATGTCGTACTTTGACCACTGCTGGTGGTTTCAGTGAGGATTCACTGTCCAGCAACTGTTTTCTTGTTCGGAGAATCTCCGCTGCCACCATGTCAACATCTATCCAAGTAGAGCCAATCATGGAGATACGCTACGGAGGAGTTGGCCGCTGCAAGTGCTCGTTCTGGTTTGCAGTGGCCCACGACATACTGGGTGTCTTCATCATGATGGTTGGGGTGTTCGGAGGGCTGGTCATACATGATCTGTTCATCTACGCAGGGGCGATCATCATCTTCCTCAGCCTGATCTGGTGGGTGTTCTGGTACTCCGGGAACATCGACGTGCCGCCTGAGGAGCTGGAGGACGACGTGGGCCTGATCAAGCTGAAGAACCGCAGACTGAGCCGCGTGGTGAGGCGAGTGTCTGACCGCTTTTCCAGCAGGATCAGGAACTCTTTCAGGAAGAGCGCTGCATTTGTCAAGGCAGACCCCAAAAATAGACCTTCAAACACTGGTACAGAGGTACCGCTCTCCACTATTTATGACACCACTATCGCCTCGTCGTCTAGAGAGCTTGTGAGAGAGACTTTGTCAATATGAACATTGCAGACTGTAAATGACACACTGAACCTGGATATTTCCTTTCATCATTAGTTTGAAAGGGATTTTGTGTTTGCTCTGCTCACATGCACCTGTAATCATTAGACAGCACTGAAGTCTTGCCGAGATAACGTCCACGTGTTCTTATCTCACAGATAAGATGTTAACTTTGCACACCACAACAGTGCTGCAAATGGCTCTGATTTATCATCAGTCATTATTTTGTTGATTCACAGACTTTGCAGAGTAGAAATGTGGTGACTGTAAATAGAAAAATAAAGGCCAGAATAAGAATAGATTTGCTATGATGACTCTTATTTGGATAATGGATATATGACCGTAATATTACAGTCACATATTATCAGTGGTGGAAATTCAAAAAATGCAGCCAGAAGAATAAGACATACAGTTTTAACTCATTCATCATGGCTCATTAGCCATTTTGTTTTTTGGGTTGTCCATCCATCCATCCATGCATCCATCCATCCTTTTCATTCTCGTGAATGCGATATCTCAGAGATTTAGCACAGACATCAACTTGGACTCAGAGATGAACAGATTAGATTTTAGTGGTCATAGGTCACTATGATCTTGTCAGTCTCATTCTTGTGAATGCAATATTTCAAGAACACCTTGAGGGATTTTTTTTTTTAAATTTGGCACAAACATCCACTTGATGAAATGAGTAAATTTGGGTGGTCATGGGTCAAAGTCACTGTGACCTTGCATCTTTTTCATCCTTGTGAAGACAAAATCTCAAGAATGCCTTGAGGGATTTCTTTGAAATTTGGCACAAACATCCACTTAGAATCAACGACGGACTGATTCAATTTTGGTGGTCAAAGGCTATTGTGAACCTGCCTGTCTCATACTTCTAAACATATTTTCGAAACACCTTGAGGGAATTCTTTCAAATTTGGCACAAGCATTCACTTAGACTTAAGAATAAACTGACATTTTGGTAGTCATAAGTCAAAGGTCAAGGTCATTTGACCTTGTCTGCCTCATTCTCTTGAACACAATATCTCAAAAATGCCTTGAGGGAATTTCTTAAAATTTAGCACAAACACCCACTTGTACTCAACAATGAACTGATAAGATTTTGGTGTTCAAAGGTCACTCTGACTTAATAAACCATGTTTTTGGCCATAAGTCAAGAATTCATACGCTAATTCTGAAAAAAATTCATATAAAAGCCAGATAGGATGAACTGATGAAATGATGACATTTTATATCCAAAAAGTCGAAGGTCAACATCACTGTGACATCATAATGTTCTTTGAAAAAACACCTTTGTGTCCATTACTCAGTGTCATATCTCAGGAACAGAAGGGAAGACATTTGGTCAGATACTGAACTGGTATCATGATCTTCTGTGCTGCTGGGGAGACATGTGTACAGCATCCATATTTTCACAGACATGCTTGTAAACTGTGACTGGAACTCTACTGATGTGCAGAGACGTACAACTGCATGACGGTAATTATGTTTTTTGTTTAATAGTAAATTAAAACTTCATGATCTCTATTGTATCACTCGTCTAACAGATAAAGTACAGCACACTTTCAAAATTCAACCACTAGATGCCGTCTGTCTCCAGCTTCACTCCCTGGAGGTTTCCATTCTCACTTCATGCTTGTGTATTTGGGATGTTTAAATGCTGGACCGGTGTTCGTCTCAAACTAACAGTTCTGAGAAGTAAATCTCCCTCTTTTTGCAAATCAAAGTGAAAACAGTCTTTTAGTTATGACCTATACACGCACCAACCTGTATCAAAGGGAAGTAACCAGAAACACACTTTTGGTAAGATACTCAGTTATTATTGTTAAAGGGACTATTCACCACCCCCCCCAAAAAAACCTCATCCTTGTAGCACCAGGATGTTTCACTTGCCTACTAAACCCTCAAACCAAAGCAGGCTTTGATTGAACATTATAAAATTTTATTACATATTCAAGTCAATATTCTTGGCTCTTTTTTTTTTCTTTCATTTTTTAAAGATGTCATGCATCTTTTTGAGGTTTTGTGACTTTTTGTGGTCAATTCTGTCTTCCTTGGTGGTTTTGTGACACCTTTTGGTTATTTTGCCCCCTTTTTTGTTGTTGTGTGTCTCTTGTGGTCATTATGCAATTTTTGGGGTTTTGTGTCACGTTGTGGTTTTTGTCTCTGGTTTTTGAGGTAATTTTGTCTCTTTGATGTCATTTTGTCATTTGTGGCAGTTTTGTGACACTTTATGCTTGTTTTTCCTCTTTTTTGTAGTTGTTTTGCATCCTCTTGTGGGCGTTATGCGTCTCTTTGTGGTTTCTTGTGGTTGTTTTGCCCCTTTTTGTAGTTATTTTGTACCTCTTTGCAGTTCCTTTGCATGTCATTATGGTCTCATTTGTATCTCTTCCTAGTCAGTACATGTTAATTTGAATGGCATTTTGCAGGTGAAATCACTTGACAGTTTTGGCCCACGGTTCTATACCTACTATGTCTGTTCAGTAATCCATACATGACAACTGAGAATACTGAAAATAAAAGTGATCTATTTTACCCTTTTCAAATAAAAAAAAGCTAAGATGTGTTAATGCTGCTCCAATTACAGGAAACATTGAGGGATCATTTATTATTATTCTGATTCTTCTTCTTATTATTATTATTGTTATTATTATTATCATCGTTGCTGTTGTTATTGTTATTATAATAATCATATCTCTGCATTTAAAGGGGCACTTTTGTAGTTCAACAACCTTTTTGCAGAAAAACTACAACTCCCACAAGAGCTTTCCTGTCATATGACAGCTGTGTGTTTTGTCATGTGACCTTGACTGTGCTCAGTCACAACTCCGTTTCCTTTTCCTCGCTGTGCCAAAGGCGTCAAACTGAAAACACTTCATATCTGGTTTCATGGCTGTGAAACAGCAGGTCCAGTTAAAGCTTCAGTTGATCTGCTCCTCAGGCTCCGGACACCTCCTCCATGTCCTCCTGAGGTAGACGCTCAGCCCCGGCGGCCCCCCGGCAGGCCTCTCCGTTCACCGAGTGAGCATCAGTCCTCACGCCGCGGTTAGGTGGGTGCAGCTCGGCTACAGAGGCAGAATGGGCCCGGTGCACCGTTAGCGTCATACCGGTGCTCATCTGTTTTAGCTTGGATGCCCCGGGTACCGGAGTTCTGCTGTCAGGATGAACGGTGAGTTCTGTTGGGTCATTTCCTTTGCATATATGTCTAATCATGCGTGCAGGAGGAGGCTCAGCAACTTGTTAGCACCCTCTGTGATCAGACAGTAAGTTTGGGATTTCTGCTGACTTGTTAACTACTCTGTAGCCACTTCCTTCAATGTTCATGTCTGTCTGTCAAGTTGTGTTGCACTAACAGATGAAAGAGAAAATGAAAGCAGTTCAACAATGTTCAACTACATTCTGGAAAACTCCTGTTAGTTTTGTTTGGAAATGAACATGAAATAACTGTAAGTAGCCGTGAGGTTATAGAAGAAGATATGGCATGTTGAATCCCACAGACTTGTCAGCTTCCACTCCACTGCAACTGTTGAGGTGCTCTTTAGCCGAGCAAGTGGCCCCCGAGTTGCTTCATTGGGTCAGCAGCTTGTAGAAGATCATGGGAAAATCCTGGTTTATATTTACGATAAAATACAACAATGTAAATCAGAGAATGGCTTGAACAGTAAACATTAAAATACCAGGTTGTGACGCTGAATGTATGGATTACCAGGTACCCGACACAGGCCCAGGGGCCCAAAGCTTTAGGGGACTCCTTGGATTTCAGCTGCCAAATGTCAGTTAAAGAGACGTGTGCCGACGAGGAAGAGATGCAATATGACCATAAAAAGATGCAAAGAAATGGGATAAAAACATAGCTACGAGACAGGAACAAGATAACCAGGAAAAAAACTCAACCCAAAATGACCCCAAAGTGACACAAAACAAACACAAAGAGATGTGAAAACAAAACGTTATACAATGACTACAAACAGACACAAAATGACCAAAAAAAAGAACATAAAGTTGCAAAACAACCACAAGAAGACACAAAATGACCAAATGACACCAAATATCGGAAAAATAACAACAAATTGACATTAAATAAACGTAACAAGAGAACAAAAACACACACAAATGACAACAAAGTAACACAACATGACCAAAAAAAGACACAAAAGACCTCAAAGAGACAAAATGACTTCAAAGAGACACAAAACAACCAAAAAAGACACAAAATGACCACAGAGGCACAAAATTTTCTCACAGACACGAAACGACAACAAAGAGACACAAGACTAACCAAAAAAAGGCACAAATTACCTTAAAAAACAAAAATGGACGCGAAAGAGACAAAAAAAACCCAAAGAGACACAAAGTGACCAAAAATAAACACAAAATTGCCTCAGAGACACAAAATGACCACATAGGCACAGCATTCCTATAAAGATGCACAAAATGAATAAAAGACCACCAAGAGACACAAAACAAACAGAAATGACACAAAACAATGACAAAGGGACACAAAATGGCCAAAAAAGTCACAAAAATACCTCAAAAAGACACAAAATGACAACGAAGAGACACAAAATGACCAAGGCAGACACAAAATAATTATAAGGAGAGAGGAAGAGATGCAAAACGATTGCAAAGAGATGCAAAACGATTACATATAGACCCAAAATGGCTACAGAGACTCAAAAATACCTCAGACTAATAAAATGACCAAAAAAGACACAAAATTACCTGCGAGACCCACAAAGATTGCAAAGAGACATAAAATCATTTAAAAAAATACACAAATGATTTTAAAGGGATACAGAATGACTACAAAGAGACATAGAAAACCAAAAAAAAAACTTTAACAAGACTTTAACAAGACTCAAAAAAACTACAGAAGGACATCAAACGACCAAAGAAAGACACAAAGTGACTTCAAAGAGACTCAAAATGACTACAGAGAGACATCAAACGACCAAAAAAAGACACAAGGTGACCTTAAAGAAACAGAAATGACTGACCTCACTCTGTGTTTGTTTGCTGGGTTATAGTCCAGGTGAGGGTCTCTCAATCTGTAGTCATTCATAAGAGGATTTCTCGGTTATGCACACACTGACTGTAGAGGCCATGGCTCTCCTCAGCGGTTCATTTCCTTCCTCTCCTCTTCGGCATGCATAATTAATTCAGGAACAAGCCACGGCTGGGTGATTGATTTTCTTAATCCACCATCAAACTAAATTTGGGTCTGTTCACCTCTGCAGGCACTCAGCAGCAGAGTGACACAAAGAGACAGAACCTCCTGGAGAGGCTGCTGGATGCTGTCAAACAGGTGAGTCACATGTTATCCTTTACCTTAGAGACAACAAAATCTGGCAGGGCACGTGCACGCTTGAGAAACCAGTTTACCTTTAAAGTTTGTTATTTGGGAATTATACCTTTCACTGGAACAAGGAAATGTATTAACAACCCTTTGGTTCCTTTATCCACCGTGTGCCGCTAGAGGAAGTAAAACTGAGCTTTATTTGAAAGTTTTACAAGTTGATCTTGTGTTGTGTTAAGTGCAAATACGGTGCAGATATATGGGAATACATTGTAGAATTTGGGTGGTTGCAAAGCGTATCAGTGTGATTCTTTATCAATTCCCGAATTGATCCTTTGTCAACATGTTTTCAGCATCAATGCAACTTTTTTACTATCTTAGTCTGAACATAGTGGAGCTGCTTGACAGTATTAAAACAGGATATCTACTCTCTGCAACGGACGCACAGCTTGGGTGGGAAGCGGTGGCTCTCAGGGTGTCAAATACGTCATTCCTGGAATTTAAGCTCATGCCGAAGAAAGATGTTTCAGCATATTGCTGGTGTTTCCACCCTTACTTCATTCATTATCTGAAACCCGATGAGGGTCTTGTGGGGTCTGGAGCCTATCTGAGCTGATATTGGGTGAGATGTAGGGTACGCTCTGGACAGGTCGGCAGACTATCACAGGGCTGACATGCAGAGACAGACAACCATTCACGCTCACCTACGGCCAATTTAGAGTCACCACTTAACCTTTGGACTGTGAGAGGAAGCCAGAGAACTGGGAGAAAATCACAGATGTGGAGAGAAAAAAAGCAAACTTCACACAGAAGGGCCCCAGTCGGCTGGCAGGCTCAAACCAGGAACCCTCCTTCTACGTGAAATGATTCTATTACAGACACATAAGCAGCACTGTGGTCAACTTTCTTTGTGAAATTAAGTCACTCTTTAGGACCATTTCTTGCTCTACTCCATGACTTTTTGTTGCAAATTTCCATCAGTGTAGATGCATGACTTTATGAGGAATTCATGCAGGCATTGATAAAAGGAATTGATAAGCTTGGAGGCATATGATTCAGATGAATCGGACAATCTTTGATCAGTTATCCATTCCTATTCCTATCTGCAAGCTTTTTTTTTTTTTTTGCTCTTTTGCAAGGAAACAAAGCATTTGCAAATGTGGTTTGATGTGATGTCCTCATCCTTACACAGAAGGAAAATAATAGAGTGGATTTGATTTATAGTATCTCTGGACTATTTTGCAAATTTTCCCATAGAATAAGAATCAGTTTCATCAGTTTCCACTGGCACTTGCAGGTAGTGGTGATGTCTCGCTGACAACAGCCAACACCCCGCGACCCACCCTTCTTCCCTTCAAACAAGGGTGTGTTTCGAGACTTAACTGCATGTATCATTCCGTGTCCCCTCTTTTAATTCAGACATTTTCAGGGGTTCGAGAATGCAGTGCGGGTGAAACTCCTCATGAGTGCTTTCTTCTTCCTCAGCAGCAGTTTATGGAATTTTAGCCATGGGCTGGATATCAGATCTTACAATCAGGATGTAGCTGATCAGATCAGTGGGTGAGAGGAGAAAGCAAAAGCAAAGTTTTAGACCCAGCAGAATGAAGAGTAAAGTTTCACTTTTCGTGTGCCTGCTGTTCTGCTGCTCCATCTGCACCGAGTTCACTCTGCACTCCGATAGTGTGGTGCAATGAATTTCCAAACATTATACACCTCTGCCTGATTTCTCTATTAAAAATCAAATCCGTTTCTCATCACACACGCTCACAGCAATTGATGTCCCTGGAAACTCATCCGTTCAGTACTGAGCTTGGTTAATAAGCTTTTAGTCTTTCTTTTTGGCACCAAATAAAAACAAAAAGGAACAAAAGGTCCTGAAATTACACGGGTATGTACTGGTAGATCATTTTAAGTGTACACAAGATAATATGGTTATTGTACAGGTTAATTCACAGACATTTTTTTTGTTTTAACTAAAATTTTATCTATGTTTTTTTCTGTTGTTGTTGGTATGCATCTTTCACTAATTGCATGTTTGTTTGCTATTTAACTTTTTCATCTTTTTACAGTTTTTTTTATCTGCTTTTATGGAAATTATGGTATTATTGTAATTGCTATCATATTTTATATGTCCTTTTAACCTGCTAATGTGAGTTCAGGGCATTGCTGCAATAGAACTTAATGCCCCTTCATAAACAATGGTTTGATGATGATGATGATGATGATAAATTCCAACAGCACTCCTTATGGACTGTCCAGCTCCAAAAATATAAAATCAATACTTGGCAGCAGATGTTTTGATCTTAGCGGCCCACCATGAATAAATGAACGTGTGGGAAACCCTGGAGTAAAAAATGTTTCAAGGAGTAGAGCCAGAAGTTTCCAAAAATAATCTTCCTGTGATGCAGACTTTACTTCATACTTCGCAACTACTAACCAAATAATTGGCTGCTGGGTCCCATATATCAGCACTGTTCATCTAAAATGATTGTGTCTATTTTGTGACTACTTCAGCGACTTGAAATTTTAGAAATGTGTTCCTTGTGTGCAGAAGTAAAGTAGGCAAACACTGAAGAGAGAAGTATTTCACAGGCAGCTATTATCATTCCCTTCATATCTTTGCAGTGCCAAATCCGCTTTGGAGGAAGAAAGGAGATCGCCACAGACTCAGACAGCAGGTAAGAGAAGCTGCCTGTAACCAACACATTTTTTAGTGATGTATCTTTGTTTATTTATCGCCCAAGAGGCTGTTTGGTTAACGTGAGGAGTTCCAGATGACGTGATGCTGTGGTGCTTTAAGAATCGTCTGCACAGTAATCTGGCAGTATGCCCAGCATAAGGATCGATTTCTTCACTGCAATGAGTTACAAGAGTTTTTCCACAAAATCTCATCATATTTAAGCAATAAGAAAGTTTTTATCATGGAAAAATGGGGTATGTATGAAAAAAATGCACCAACCTTGTTTGATCAGCTCTTAACCCTTTGAAACCTGGATGAATATCACTTTTCTAGTGCTGCATTCAAGACGCCTTTCACAAGTGTTTAATCTTTTGAAACTCAAGCAAAAAACATGGGGGGAAAAGGCAATAAGCAACTTGTCAAGAAATGTCCCGCAAATTGCAAGAAGCAGATTTAGAAAAATCATTTAAAAGCTAGGGAAATTTTTCTTGAGAAATATATTTCAAATGATCATAGTTGAATATTTGAAATTATTTTATTGAATCATTATATTTTTAAGCACTTTTGTAGTAGTTTCCTTGCTTTTTTGCATTTTTTTTAGTTTAATTTTTTAGGTAATTTATTTGTATATTTTTCCTATTTTCTGGCTAATTTCTGGGGTAATCCTTCTGTAGTTGCTCAGTGCCATCTTCCCATGTTTTTAATCAATCAAAGCCGATTTGCCCAGGTTTCATTAATGCTGTTGGAGGTAAATATTAGATTAAATATCATATCTTGTGCTGCTCAGATCTTATTTTAAGGTCTGAGATTTTGACCATAAGTTACCAGTTTTTGATGATGACGGATCCTTTTTTGTTTGGCTGCGTTCATCTGAAACTATGAACAACTGTACTTCTAGTGGAGCTTAAAGCTTAAAAATTCAAATGACATAAGAACAGTCAAGGCTTTCACATAGTCCAGTAACTTGTCTTTGTCTCTGCAGGGTGATCTGTCTGTGTGCACAGTTTGAAGCGGTGCTGCAGCACGGCCTGAGGAAGAGCCGAGGTCTGGCTCTCACCGCCGCCGCTCTCAAGCAGGCTGCAGGCTTCAGCACCAAAACTGAAGCAGGTATGTGCTTTAAGGGATGTTTCGTTTTTTTTTTGTTTTTTTTTAATAAAATTGTTATTTATTTAAAATAAAATAAAAAAACAAAACAAAACAAAATACCTTTCAAACCCACGTTTTCTTTAAAAAATTAGCATTTTTAAAAAAGAAAATTTTTTTTAAAAAGTTGTATTATTATTTTTTGAATAACACAGACTTACTAGCTGTAGACCAGCAGCTCCTGTGTTCAGTGAGATAAAATTACTGATTTTCTTAATGGAGTCTGGTGGTTTTGACGAGAACATAGATGGGGAACAGCTTCCCTGTCGAAACAGGCCCTCTGATGGAAAGGTAAAGCAGTGAAAATACTCTCAATAAGACGTACACTTAAACTTATATTGATTTTTTAAGTTGGGACCTTTTTTTGTCGGCTAAAATACATTTTGTAGCTGACCCCTCCACAGCAATACATTGCTTACCTTCTGTGTCTGACTCCAGCCTGCTTCTCCAAACTGGGGGCATGCCAACTGACATCCACAATATGTAATATACTGTCAATATTTAAGTGGCTCATACAACCGCACTTCAAAAAATCCAAACTGCCCCTGTAAGTGGCTGCATGGTCTGTTAAACTCGGGTCTAAAGTTGAACATCAAGGCAGCAGCTTAACTTTAACCTTCAGCCTTTACACTAAAAAATAGCAGAGATGAGAACACTTGGCTTGTTTTTTTAAAAATCATGAAGGGTTAGAGGCCGCAGATGTGTCAGAGGGAAGCTCTGAGCTGCGGGATAACCACATACACAAACACACAATGTGCCTGAGAGAGCAGACAGGTAGGCTGCTGTTGAAAATGACGTGCACAGGAAGACTTCTGCTTCCTCGTTTCACTCTCTCTGCAGTGCTCACCTGTCTGTCTCTCTGGCTCAGTCTGTTGTGGGCAGAACACCTGCGGCAGCACGTCACTCCTGAAAAGCACATGCTGTCATTATCAATGCATTTTGTGTGCTCAAGCATTGTTCAAACCCACAAGCTTTTGCTTTGAATTCGGTCGATATGCTGAAGACGCCAAACGGCCTGTGGCGTGCTGAACTACAGGGAGATGAAATGATATCAGGGATATTTCCAGCTGATGTGAACTAGCGGCCATAAAAACAACTTGTTTTAATGAATGAATGAATCTATAAGTGAATAATTTTTATTTCGGTTACATCAATCTTGAGAAAGAAAGATTATTTCAAACAATTTTTCTCACACTCAGTAACTGAAAAAAATAGGAGAATGCTAAGGCTTATTTTTGCATATCCTCTATCAACCAAGAATAATCAGAATATCAGCAATGCCAAAGAAACAAATGAAATAATTTATTTGACATTTTAATAATTGGCATTATAGTCCTGAATCATTTTTACATTTTAAGGCTTTTTTTAAACTCAACGGAGAACAAAGCAATTTCAACTCAGCACTGAGTCCATCCTGCAGTTTGACTCCTAAAACTGAAACACATCTGTATCTTACAGTGGTTGTCACTTTACATGTTGCATAAATAAATAATCCTCTTAAATCATAATTTCCTTCTCTTAATTAAAAAAAAGAATACAGATGGGTAGGCTTTTCTTTACAACTTGTAAAAGTATTTCCATCATTTTTAAATACACAGTGTCTAGAAATTTTAAGGTGTAGGATGCTGTTTTATTTCACAGTTAGCTTTATCCCATTTAAGACAACCGGCAATTATAGTTGCCAAAGTGTATGACTGTCATTTTGCCGCTCACAAAAAAAATTGTAAATGTTATTCATGTGTTTATAATCAAGGACATGTGAGTAGACAACTTAGAGAGTGTTCTTAAAGAAAAAAAAACTTTAACATTTGATAACCAACATTTGTGTAGTAGCTAATACTTGCCAACTAATATTAGTGTTGTGGTAGCTAGCTGTATTGACCGTGTTGCACTGTGGTAGACCAGAATAATGTCCAGTAGGAGGTGCTCTTACGCTCCACGTTTCACTATTATAGAGGTAGTTAAAAGGCATGTACCCAAAAAAGATAACAAAATGGAGAAATAAAATGCAGAACATGTTGGTAGGTGACTCAATTGATATGATTATATGCATGAAAGCATTGAGACACAAATGGGTTAATACCACTGAACACCATACATTTTATTTTAATTTCATTTAGTGATAACTTATTAACAGCAAACCATGTTCAACATGATCGATTCCCTTTCTACTATTTTAATGATTCTTTCATGTCTTCACCTGAATAAAATACATTTGTATCATCTTAAAATGTTACAAATTTCCATATATTGGATACCGTACAAATATTATTTAAATATAGTATGAATAACTTGCATTCCAGTACTGAACTTTGTGGCACACCACAGTTCAATCTTCTAAGATATGATTCAGTATTATTCATTCTTGCATGTTAAAACCTATTATTTAAATACTTTCTTAAACAATGTTGAGGGACACGTCTTTTACCAACGAAGTCAGAAATGATCAATTGTGCCAAATAAATAATGTAAATCAATTAATACACTTACAGTGTGCGGTTTCTTATCTGCTGCTGTTGCTATATATTTTCTGCAAAGTCCATCACTGCTAAAGATGTTGGTCCATTGCTCCTAAAACCATATTGATGGTCACTCTGTACTCATATTTCAACAAAAGTCAGTTCACAAATAGATTTCAAGTATTTTAGAAAAAAGAGGTAGAAATGATAAAGGTCTATAATGAGATACCATATGCTTGTCACTATTTGAATAGATTGGAAACACTTAAGCCATTTTCATTTTTAATATTTTTGTTTTGCAGTATAAATCATATCACATATATTTTTTTTTGTCTCTCCATGTAAACAGAGCAGAAGTAAAGTCCCCCTTGGGGTAAAGTGCCCCTGACTGGGAGTCAATGCTGTAGATCCAGTTTTATTTGCAGCCATCAGGGCCTACAAAGATATTAGAGACATTAGTTTCACATTATACTAAATAGTTTCCACTGTGTCACATTTAATAACCTCATGGCTATTAATTCCAGATGGAGGAGAAATGCATGACTTCTGTAATGGCGACTGCGTCATGACCATTAGCATGTCTGACGTTTTCCTGTATTTCACAGTCAATTAGAAGAAAGGATTGTGGCTGAACTCGTGGATTCGGAGCTCCCTAATGAAGCCGAGCCCTCTGACAAAGCCAGAAATAGCAGCTGTAATTTTAACACATTGTTCTGAGGTCATATGCTAATCGTATGCATAACATCCATTCCTATTAATTACCACACCTCAGAAAACTTTGCATTGAAACAGACCCTCATACGTCTTTTGTCTTTTATCTTCTCTCCCTAAGAAAATAATATTATTGTGTGTTCTGGAGAGGTTAGAATGGATATTTGTTAATGAGAGAATGTGTTGATGCTTAAGACTCCAGAAGTGTTAATATGCCTGGAAGCATTGTGTTTTCAACTTGTCCGTCCATTCGTCCCACCCATTCTCGTGATTGTAATATCTTAAGAACGACTTTGGGGACTTTCTTCAAATTTAGTGCAAATGTTAACTTTGACTCAAGGATTAACTGATTAGACTTTGGTGGTCAAAGGTCAAGGTCACTTTGACCTTGTCTGTCTCATTCTTGTGTATGAGATATCTCAAGAACACCTTAAGGGATTTTTTTCAAATTTGACACAAATGTTAGAGTGGACTAAAGAATGAGCTTATTAGAATTTAGTGGTAAAAGGTCAAGGTCACTTTGACCTTGCATCCATCTCATTTTCGTGAAGACAATATCTGAAGATAGAGGGAATATTGAGGGAATATTCTCAAATTTGGCACAAATGTCCAGTCAGACTCAAAAATGAACGTATTCGAATCTGGTGGTTGAATGTCAAAGGTCAAGGTCACGGTGACCTCATAAAACATATTTTTGCCATAACTTGAATTCATACATTCAAATTTCACACAAATGTCTCTTCTGACATTTTATATCCAAGAGGTCAAAGGTCTACTTTGACACAGTGTTCTGCTAAAACACTTTTCTGGTAATTACTCAGCATCATATCTCAGGAACAGAGGGAGAGACTTTTGGTCAGATACTGTATTGGTGACACAAATCTTGAAACTGTGTTGATTGTATAGATCTTCTGTGCTGCCAGGGGAAACTGAGTGTGAAGCATCCATGTTTTCACAAACATGAATGGGTGGTAATACTGGTCGACACTGCTTCACTCCCCTTTTGTGTAACTCAAAAACAGTTGTTTTTGTTTTACAAAAGAATAAGAACTGATTCTCTTCTTCTTTGTCTCTCGTCCTTGTCCTCCCCCCGCCAGAGTTGACTTTCTGGTTCTACGTGAAGGAGCATCTGAACCGCCACGAGCTTCAGCGGTTCTACTCCCTCCGTCACATCTCCTCAGAGCTAGGCCGGGGTCGCGCCTGGCTTCGCTGCGCCCTCAACGAGCACTCGCTGGAGCGCTACCTGCACACACTGCTGGCTGACCGCCCACGCCTAGGGTTAGTACACTGTGTGTGTGTGTCAATTATAAAGATATTTGCAATGTCGTGTAGCACTATGTCTTACATTTTTGCATATCAGTGTGATATTTCATAAATCTTTTTTTTTCATTCTGGCACTTCAGAGTCAATTCACCTCCACGGTTGTGCTCTGCACAGCTGGTTTTTCCTCAGATATGCAGGGCTTTCCTCTCTTTGTCTTGATTAGAGAGAGTTACGTCACCCCTTTTCTGTTTTTCCAGAACTTACTATGAAGACTGGGCTTTTATTCTCGATGAAGAGAGAGCAAGTATGCTCCCCACCATGGCTGCAGGTGAGGTCTTGTTTTAGTCTTGCAGGTAATTGCAGGATATAACAGACTGCAATCTGGTCTGTCTTTGCAGTACAACGACACAAATATTTTTTTAATTGGTGGTACATTACCAAAGAAAACTTAGAAAAAGGACTCCGGCATTCACATTTGCACAAGAGGAAGAAAACCTTTAACTACCAGAATGCATTGCACCACCGACCCAATAAACACTCCTTCTGGTGGATGACATAATGCAAACTCCTCCATTTGACGCGATGGTGGTCGGCTGGTAACAAACAATAACAATATTCCAATCAAACTAAACTAAAACATGTCACTGAAAACATTTGAGGTGAAAAATAGACAACTTGTTAACAGAATTTTGGCATACATTTGATCAGGGTTAGGGGTAACAATTCATAGAAATGTCCTAAGATCCAAGAAATGTCAAAAAATCCCATAAACGTCCTAAAATCTGAGAAATGTCCTAAAATATGAGAAACGTCCTAAAATCTGAGAAATGTCCTAAAATCTGAGAAATGTCCTAACATCCTAGAAACATGAATGGGGCTGCTGTGACTGCTTTTTGGTTTGCAATCTTAACCCTAGATTCCACTAAATCCTCCACACTGGACCTTTTAAAGGATTCACCCATTTGATTTCCGGCCTTTTCTCTGGTGCCACCTTCAGGCCAGACTGTATTTTTTGCACCACTAGTGGTGAGGATCTAAAAAAGGCAAAGTTGTGTCCCCGTGTTTTATCGATTAAAAAAAATGTAATCTTCTGATGTGTAATGAGCATTACAGACTCACTTTCAGTCTCATAGAAATTTAAATATTCGTTACACAAACAGAGCTGCTGTTAAAGCAGTAAATTAACTGACTTTGCACTTTGCTTGTTAAGCACGATTGGATTTGGTGGGAAATAAAGTCGTAACCCTATTAGTGTTAATGGCTGTGCTCTCACTGTTCAACTATTGATGAGCACAAACTCTAAAATATTAAAAATGTAGACCACTCATCTCATGCCAGAGCTTCTCCTCTGTTCATACACAGCCTGAGTTCATCTTAGGCTGCCCACTCTTGCTATGTGTGCCCAGAAAAGCTTACAAAGCATTTTGCAGAAGTTCAGAAGCTTTATATGATTTAACTAGACTGATCTTCAATACATAACATTCTGCCTCTGTGTTTCTGCTGTTGTACAGGTCTGAACTCCATCCTGTTTGCCATCAACATCGACAACACTGATCTGAACGGGGGGGTGACGCGAGGAGGAGGCTCCTCCGTGTCCCACCTCCTCAAGGAGTCCACGCAGGGCATCGGCAGCCTGTGGAAAGAGTCGACTCAGGGGGTCAGCAGCCTGCTACGAGAGATCAGCACTGCCACAGCTGTGGTGCCCGGCTTCACTCCCAGAGTGGACGGAGCCTCAGACCCGCTGCCTGTCCTGCCACGCAGCAGCTCTGCTGGTAGGAAATAGCGACGTTTTATTCGATTTTTAATTTATTCATATTTGGCACGAACATCCACTTGGGCTCAATGATGATCCGATTAGATTTTGGTGGTCATAGGTGAAAGGTCACTTCATCGATCTCATTTTCGCAAACATGATATTTTAGCAATACCTTGTGAGATTTTTTTTCAAATTTGGCACAAATGTCTACTTTGGCTCAAGAGTGGAACGGATTAGACTTTGGTGGTCATAGGTCAAGAGTTAAGATCACTGTGACCCTGCATCTGTCTCATAACTTTTAATGTAATATGTCAATAAGGCCTTGGGGGAATTTCTTCAAATTTGACACAAATGTCCACTTGGACTCAAGGATGAGTTGATTCAATTTTGGGGGTCAAAGGTCATGGTTACCGTGACCTTGCATCTGTCCCATTCTCGTGAATGCGATATCTAAAGAACACCTTTAGGGAATCTTTTTAAATTTGGCACAAACATAAAGGTCAACTTCAAAGTGACATTGTAATGTTCTCCAAAAACACTTCAGAAACAGAAGGGGAGACATTTGGTCAGATACTGAATTGGTGACATCAATCTTGAATGTGTGCTGATTGTGTTTGATTGTATATCTTCTGTGCTGCCGAGAGGAAAGATGTGTGTGAAGCATCCATGTTTTTTTCAACATGTTAACATCAAACATTTCCTCAAAAGCTGGCAGACAGAGCAACTACTTTTATACCATTACTCTGTATTTTTAAGGTGTTTCTATTATTTTTTCCACCTTTTTTTCCAACAGCATGCTATATATTTACTCCTAGAAAAAAAATTGTGACAACAGCATGACAGAACCAGCACAGACAGTCAAACAACATATGGTTCAGTTGGAGCATATATAATGAATGCACTGGTTGAACAAATCTAGCGAATGCAACACAAGGCGTCTGCAGCAGAGTGCTGCGGCGGCAATGAAATCCCCCATGAAATGAATAAACCTCCAGAATGTCGGCTCCTTGTTTGACCTCATTTAGCTGTCTGCCCCAGTCCATCCCATCAGGGAGAACTTACACTGCTTTTTCTCCTTCTGCTCAGTGGGATGAACAAGCTTTTTAAATTTAAGTTTGCGGTGCTAAAACTTTTCTCTGGAATGAGCGTAAAAGAAAGCTGGTGCGGCAAGCTATTCAGATGATTCGCTGGGTGAAGACTCGCTAATGCACAGCCAGGCTTTTTGAAGAGGAAGAGAGTTGAACCACAGATAGTCTGATTAGAAATGCACTTTTTAATGGCTTAATTGAAATAAACTTTAGATGCTGATGTCACCAGTCTTGAGCTTTGGAGACAGCGAGTCTAGACATTTGAATTCACTCACTTTATTCAAGGTTGAAATTGAGTTTTTTTGTTCACTTCTTTTTCATCTTTTCCTTCCCAGACTCAGGGCTGAGGAAGGAGCGCCGCAGGAAAAAGAAAATCACCAACATCATTTCGTTTGATGACGACCTGGACGGAGGAGCGGAGGATGAGGAGGAGGGAGAGGAGGACTCCCAAAAGATGGGTGTGATGAGGAAAAGCCACACTGCTCCCGCTCAGAGCAGTGTGGAGGAGGGCATTGATCCTCTGGAGCCAGCCTTCTCTGAATCGCCGGCCCAGAATGGCCTCACTGAGCCGGGCATAGTCAGCTGGGTGGGGTCCCCTCATCCCTCACGCACTCCTCCACCCACTGCTGCACCTCCTCTGCCTGACAGTAAGAGTTTAGACAACGAGGAGGAGGAGGAAGAAGAGGAGATGTACAAACCCAGAGCACAAACCCAGGAGGAGGAGAGGAGCAGCTCTGACCAGTGAGTCACATAATTTCAGTTGAATGTCACGTAAAGTAGAAAGAGAAATATTCAGCATTTTTATGCCTCCACGATGAATGAGGCATTCTTCAGAAATCTTGTGGATGTGATATCTCAAGAATGCCTCGAGGGAATTTCTTCAAATGTGACACAAACATTCACTTGAACTCAAGGATGAACTGCTTCAGTTTTGGTGGTTAAAGGTCAATGGTGAAGGTCACTGTGACCTCGTCAGCCTAATTCTTTACACTTTGAGGGAATTCTTTCAAATTTGGCACAAACGTTCAAGTAGACTCAAGGATGTGCTGATTAGATTTTGGTGGTCAAAGGTCAGTGTCAGAGTGATCATTCTTGTGAATGCGATATATCAAGAACACCTTGAGGGAATTCTTCCAAATTTGGCACAAACATTCAGGTGGACTGAGGGATGAAGGATGAAGTGAATAGATTTTGTCAGTCAAAGGTCAAGGTCCATGTAACCTTGCATTTGTCTCATTTTTGTGAACACAATACTTGAGGATGGCCTTGAGGGAGTCTCCTCGAATTTGCCACAAATGTCCAGTTGCACTCAAGAATGAAATTGTTAGAATCTGGTTGTTGAAGGTTAAAGGTCAAGGTCATGGTGAACTCATAAAATCTGTTATTGGCTCAATTGGTGCCAACCTCGAAACTGTGTTGATTGTATAGCTCGTCTGTTGTGTCTGGGAGAAGATGTGTGTGAAGCTCCATGTTTTTTCACAGATGTGGATTTAAACTGTAACTTGGCTCATGTGTGGAGGCATACAGTTACCTGGCGTTGTATCTAGTTTATTTTGACAGAAATGAATGTGGGCTTTGGGCAAAACAGCCTGAGGTTGTTCACTAAGTGCATGTGAAATTAAATAGGCAATCATAAAAAAGGTAAAAACTAAAAAGTGCTTATATTTTCATTTTACAATGTTTTTTATATTGCGACTTATACTTTATTTTTATTGCTTTTCTCTGACAGAAAGATCACATATACATTAAAAAAACAAACAATAAAAGCTCTTGGTTGCCCCATTTCTACAAAACCTATTTATTCCTGTGACAAATGTGCTGTACATCCTCAGTGGTTTACTGGAAATTTCCTTTGAACTTTTCTGATTGAAATGTAGTATAATTTTGCTTCTCAGTAACTTAGAAAGTTGATCTAAAGGGTCTGAGTCCATGTTTGTGATGCCCAGAATCCACCTGTGACCGTGGTGCAGTCATGCAACCTTTCCTGTTTTGCATAATTTGCAGAAATTATTGTAAAAAAAAAAAAGGTCAAAATGAAGAAATGGTTGATTTTTTTTTTATTCAACTTGAATAGGCGATTTTGGAGTTTAAACTTATGATTTTATTTTTCCCATCACTAAATCATGCAACCATTACCCATTAGCATGATTAGTAGATGTTTAACACTTTAAAATTCCTTTGAAATAATATGAAAAAATTTGTCTGAATAACTTTATTTTCACGAGTAATTCATTTAAAATGTGTGTTCATAAATATGATAAAAAATAACACTTTAAAATTTCTTTTAGATAATGTGGAAAACTTAGTTGGAACAAGTGAACTTGTATGGACTATTAACTTAAAAACCTTAAAAACATCCATAAAAAAATCAGTTTTTGTTTTTTATCAGATTATTTTGAAAGGAAGTTTAAAGTGTTATGGATTCTTACCATAATTATGAACACACATTTTTAAGTTAATCAGCCGTAAAAAAAAAAAAATTTGATTCAGCTAAATTTTCCACTTTATTTAAGAGGAATTTTAAAGTGTAATCTTGTACAGAGACTGAGACATAAAGGACACAATGGGGACATGAGACTGGCCGTTTGTTTTAAAGGTTTAGTCCTCGGCCTGACCCGTGAGGCAGAACGTCTCTGTGACAGCCGCAGCCAAGCTGACTGACGTTAAACTGATGTGGTTTCAGGGTGGTGGTCGGCAGCCTGTCCAGCGTGTCCACGTGGAGCCCTCTGCAGGTGATGACTGATCACACCAGCTCGGACATCCTCATCCCTCTGAACCCTGCGGACTCTCAGCCAGGTACCCGAAAACACCAAAACCAAAGTTGCACTTTGTTCAGAGCTTCTATGAAGTTAGAAGAAATTAAAACTCTTTCTGCTGTTCCCAGTTAACATTTCCTACTTGCACTGTGCAGTAACTATTTTATATTACATTTTTTAATATAGATATGCATAAATAATGAATTTTCACAAGTTGTTCTGTGGCAGCTCAGTGCTATGAGATTGCATTTTCTTTTCTTCTTTTTGAAGTGTTTCTGCTGGTGTCTTCAGTGTAGGGATCAGATGTTTTTCAGTTGAATTCTTGGGACTTTCTTTGTCAGTCTGCAGTTTAACTTTCACTTCTGTTTGGTTTCAGTGAGCTCTGTGGAGGACACGGCTGCATTTCCTGCTCAGTGTGAGTCAACCGGCCCGGCGGAAAACTGTGAGAGCAGCAGATCGCTGTTAACCTTTAAGTAAGCTTTCAATTCAGGCGGGACTCGTGTGCTGCTATGTGAAATCAGTTTAGGGCATAAATGTTCATCACTTTTTATTTACCAGGCAGGTGTAGTGAGTGTGCATTTTGTGCTGCAGCCTCAGCTTTCTTCACAAAAATAAATGGTGAACTGTGTTTTTTTTCAGTATGGAGTCCAGTCCACCGACGCAGCCTGCTCCTCTCTGCAGTGTGCTGCCAACATCTGCTCTGCCAGAGTCCATGACCGTCGGTGAGTGTTTCTGCTCCACTCTGTCTCTCCTGCTCTTCTAGTCAGGTTTGTTGTCAAACCGGTCCTGTGCAATGAATCAGCATTTTATGAGCGAGCACGAAGACAACCCTGCAGGACGTCACTGAGAGCAATGACATCACTGTAAAGGGATAGTTCAGGTTTTGTGAACAGTATTTGAATGAGGCACTTATCCTTAGACAGTATATGACAAACAGTATGTCAGGGAAACTCGACTTGCTTTGCTCGGGGGCCACTTTTGCAAAATGACAGGAAGCCAGGGGCCAGCTGCAGGAGCCCATAAATGTTTGTAGGATTTCAGGCCATTTCTTGCATTTTAGGATATTTCTCAGATTTTAAGGTTGTTTTTAGGATTTTCTCCTAAATTCTCTGATTTTATGACATTTCTGGGCTTTTAGGATGTTTCTTGGCTTTTCGGCATTTCTCAGATTTTAGGATGTGTCGCGGATTTTAGGACATTTCTCAGCTTTTAGGATGTTTCTTGGCTTTTAGGCATTTCTCTGATTTTAGGCCGTTTCTAGGGTTTATGGAAATTTCTTAGATTTTAGGACATTTTAAGGATTTAAGGACATCTCCGATTTTGGGACTCCTAGGATTATTTGACATTTCTCGGTTTTAGGATGTTTCTCTGATTTTAGTATGTTTCTCAGATTTTAGGATGTTTCTCTGATTTTAGGACATTTCTAAGATTTTAGGACTTTTCTGGGGTTTGAGGACATATTTACTATTTTAGGACAGTTTTTGGATTTTAGGACGTCTCTAGGAGTTTAAGACATTCTGCAGATTTTAGGACATTTTAGATAGATTTTGATTTATTTTAATGTTCTTCTTTTGCATTAGTAGTTCATTTTAACATGATGTAGGGCTGCCAACATATAAACATATAAACATATAAAGTTAGAAAAAATGCTAGCTACATGCTATTTTTTTCAATCGGGTTCATAATGTTAATTATTATACTAATGTTAAGAGCTGAACGCTTCCTGATCCAGCTTAACCAACTGTCACACACTGTCATTTGCAATTTCTCAACTTAAATGCCACATCCAAACAAGTTTTTCTTTTTTTTGCACATTTCTGCTCAGCAAGCAGCGCACAGTGCACAGAAACTGAACACTTATGCACAGGGCCTGATACAGCACAAGTTTATTTTTTAACATTGCTGAGAATGAATTATTTCCATCAAGGCAGTCGTCAAATCCCCAGTTTCTCTCTGTGTTTTGTCAGAGGATAATCTAATCTCAGAGCATATCCCATAGAAGTTTGTGAAGGTAATGAAGCCTCTGCAAGTCCTGACATGTCTTTGTCTGGAAATCTCCCTGCCAGCTGTCGTCTGCTGCAAATTAAATCAGACTCGCTGATAAGTATTTTCAAACCTTGTTGTTTTTCTGTGCGGTTAAACTGATCTAATTGCTGCGAGTGCCAAGAGATTGTTCCATGATTGCTGATGATCCAGCAGGTGGCACTGTGGGTCCACATCTCACTTCATTCACACTCTGCTCCCCTCAGAGGATTTTGCTAGTGAGAAAAAATGGGACAAAAAGTCAGATTGTGTGAATGCCGCCGTTTACATCAGCTGTGGATAAAACACAGCTGATGAGCACTTTGAGGTGTGTGTGACTCGCAGGTTTCGCTTTGGCCTGGAGTGCGGTTTGTGTTCTGCTCGGTGCCCCGGAGCTAATCAGCCCACAAGATGCTCACACTGGTGCTGTATGATTCCTTGGGTTCTGTGTGTGTGTGTGTGTGTGTGTGTGTGTGTGTGAGTGTGTTTGTGTGTGTGTGTGTGTGTGTGTGTGTGTGTGTGTGTGTGAGAGAGAGAGAAAGAGATGGAGAACCGTAGAGGTGAGCGGAACTGCCTGTAAGTGCTGGGATTGAGCCTTTGCATTCAGTCTATTAGCCCTCAGTAAGAGGAGGTCACAGGGTCGCAGAGAGAGCTGGTGGCAAAAAAAGATAAAAATAAGGTTAAAAAAAACTGTAGTCCGAGTTTTTATGATCATGAAAAAATTTGAAAAAGTCACAGAATTTGCAGATAGCAATTTTCAGGCCTGCAGCAGTTTTGGAAAAATTAAATTTATCTGGAAAGTTTTGGAAAAGTCATGGAATTTTGCTTCACAAATCCACAAACCTGCATAATAACACGCATATGTGTTCAAGGGCCATTGAAAATGTTAAAGTGCAAAGAAAAATACTGTTTTTACAGTTTCTGGTTGTCATGCATGGTGTAGTCTTAGGTTTGGAAGGTGTTTTTTTCCTTAAAAATCACCAAAAAGATTAAAGAAATAACAAAATGGCTGAACTTTTTCCAAAAAAACCATGCATTTGGTTTTTGAATGTTGAAAAAATCCGAAAAAAATCTGCAAAAAATAATCGCTAAAATGTTTTGGTTTCTTTTTGTTTTTTTTTTGTTAAAGCTCCAAAAAAATTGAAAAGAAAAATTTCCAAAAAATTGCATGAAAAAAAAACATTTTTAAAGAAAAAAATTCCCAAAAAAAGCCAAACATTCTTAAAAGAAAAGCTCCCAAAGCCCTTTTCTAAGCCAAATGAAAAACACAAGTCCCTCTCCAGTGCTTAAAAAATATTAAAATATATTTAATAATTAAATATATTTTAATAATTATATATAATAAAAATTACAGTTATTTTTAAAAATTGATATATGTTTTAAAAAACTCTAACATAGTAATGAAAAAGCAAAACGATAAGGAGTCTCTTAGTCATTTCAGAGAATGTATGGTCTTAAAATTTGACTCCTAGTCATAGGAATTTATTGGTAAAATGTGTGTGAGAGTTCCATGTGAAACAGCAGACCACAGTCATTGAAGTTGAAAGTCACCCTGAAACACTGTAATGTTACTGTAATTTTAGTCATTTTAGTTTCAGTCCCTCCGAATCAAAGAGCAATGAGCTCCTCTCCAGACTCGCTGACATCCAGCATTCTCAGAGGAAGAAATCCATCGCCACAGAGGCACAGATACCAATTCTCTACGCCTACTGTCGGCTCAATAGACCAGAATGCAGTGCAGCCAAAACAGATTTTGCATTTTGACTAAAAGACCGTGACTTTTTCTGGACTGGAAAAACCTCTCTCTTTCTCGCTGTCGCTGGTGCTGTGTGCTCTCCCCGCCTACTCGCGTAACCCAAAGCAACAAGTACAGGCGCCTTTCTGGAGGGGGTTTGTGCAGAGTTGTTCTGGGAAACGTAGGAAACCACTGAGGAAGAAGAGTTAGGTGGAAGCATAATGACTCAGAGAACAATTCTTAATAACTTCATTTGAATATCTCATTGTAGATTTTGATTATCACCTTGTTCAACACAGTTTTCATTGGTCTAACCTGCAGCTTAAAGGGTAAATTTAGTGTTTTTCAACCAAGATCTTGTTTTCTATGTTTTTGTCTAAAAAGTGACCAATAGGACCAACAGTTTTTGAAACTGGTCCAGTATTTAGTGGCAAAACAGGCTCCAATGTAACCACCATGGGAAAAACTGCATCGTCAGTTTAGTTTTCGTCAGTAAAAGTGTTTGTTTTGTCACCGACAGGCTCAGTTTATTTTTGTAAGTGTCTGACAACATAATGGAGAAGATCCCTTCAGGGATGGACCTTTTCTTAAACAGTAAGAATCTTTTTGTTTAACCAAGAACAGCCCAGAAATTGCTATTGCCAAACCCACCAGACTCCATTTAAATCAAAAGTAATGTAAAGTAAAAGACAAACTGGATGTTGTTAGGATTTTTGGATGTAACTTGGATTTTAGGATGTTTTTTTTTTTTTTTTTTTTTTTTTTTTTTTTTTTAGGATTTTAGGATGTTTCTAGTTTTTAGGATCATGATGTTTTTAGGATAGGGATGTTTTTTATGATTTTAGGGTGTTTTTAGGTATTCAGAACATACCTTGGATTATATAATGTTTCTAGGATTTTAGAACATATCATGGATTTTAGGACATTTCTCTGATTTTAGGACATTTCTAGGATTTTAGAACATTTTTAGAATTTTTGGATGTTTTTTTGATTCTAGGAGCTTAGTTAGGACCTCTGTCAGGGGGACGGGGGGATCCTCCACTGAAACTTTTTTGATAAATAAACTCTGTTTTTAAGCTGTTTTATGCTGTCTGTCACCTCGTGTGTACTAAAAGTACAAAAAAAATATTCAGTGTGCATGTGTAAAGTGTGTTTGGAGTGCAACCTGGCACCCTTTTGGGGAGCCAGATTTAGCCTGCGGGCCGTAACTTGAGCATCACTGGTCTATGGGTTGCAGCTTTTGTGGATTTGTTTAAAAATCTGTCTCTTGTGAGAGGCCAAAATGTCTGCATTTGCCGTACTGCTCGAGCATATCGATTAATTCAGGAGTTGGAATGAGCAGTTGATTGTCTCGCACGCTGACGCAGGAGAGTAATAAGAGCTTCTATGAATAGGAAAATTTGCAAACGTATCATTACAGTGTGTTTATGTTTAGTGCTAAAGAATAGTAAAAACAGCTAATGACAGTATTTGCCCTTTTCCTGATTAAGGCTTTGTGGAACACACACGTGCACAGACAAAAGCAAAGCTGGATTTTTAAGGTGTGTGGGAGAAACTGAGAGGTGCAAGCTGTCCCTCAGCGATTCCCACCCTGCTGGCCTAACAGCGTGTGAGGCCAAGCAGTCCATTGATTGTAAAGTATGGAGTCTATAATTCACAAGGCCCCTCGAATACACGGCCTGGCTCTCTGCTAATGCATCTATTATTGGAACTATTGAGCAGCGGCGTGCAGGTTCCGGTGGACACACACACTCCTCCAAGTTCCTCCTCCAGCTCTTAAACATATGAGGACAAAGTTGCATGTGTTTCCACACACACACTTGTGCTATAATTTGTCCCCCTGTGAGGACGGAGGGGCGTTTGGGTGGACTCAAGTCCCTAATGGCTTGTCTGTGGCACCCGCTGTGAACGCGCGTGGTCGGACTTAAGGTCACATTTATTTCTGGACTGCTGATGTGGAGAATGGAGCCGTGGAGATAATAGACCTCTTCTTTTCTCCTCTGCTCTCTGTTGTGCTCTTCATCACACTCCTCCTCCTCCTCCTCCTCTTCCTCCTCCTCCTCCTCCTCCCTCCGCCTGGCACTTAGCTTGGGGCTGGAGGAGACCTACTTGTGTCTGGGGCTACGTCGACACCCTACATTAGTGATGAGAGTTGTGGTCTCTGCATGTTGTGTGTAATGGTGGGATGCAGAGTGCAGGGAAGATTAACTCTCTTGCTAGTTATTTTTGGAAGTTCTGGTAGCAGCCTAGTTAGGGGCTTGGAAACCTTCATGTGTACCTCAGAGCGTAAGAGATGAGTCAGTGCACCGCCACGCAGCCCGGCCCGAATCTGTTCTTCACATCAGGACGGAGATTAACATCAGCCAGCAGCTGACTGCGAGCAGACTGTAGCTGATACACTTCAGCTGACTGTTGCTTTAAGGCTGGAGAGGATAGTGAGGATTTCAGACTGAAGCTGCTGCTATCTGATATTAAATCTGAGCAGGTTCCACAGCAACACACTGGCCATGTTAGCATGCACACTAATATCCCGCTTTTTTTCCAAATATGACAATATTCTGAATTTGATGTGGGTCATGTAAACAGCATATTCAGTGTAGATATACCAAATTAGGCCTTTTTTTCTTCCAGATTTAGCATTTTCTGATTAAGGCGTGTGTATTTTTATTCTGTAAATCTTCTATGGCTTGAAAAGTGCCATATATGTAAAAATATAGATTAAAAAAATACATTATTATTATTATTATTATTATTATATTATACATTGATATTTTGGGGATTTTAATAGCATTATCTGTATATGTACTATTATTATTATTATCATACGTTGGTACAGCATTATCAGCATTTAATATATGACTCAAGTTAGGGATGCAAAATGCATTTTTACCGATATACGATATGCCATTTTTTAATAACTCATTTTGGCTGATTGCTGATAACGATATATGCACGTGTTTTCCATCTAGTTGCAGAGAACACCAAGTCTTTCCTGTCGTGGAATTAACATATTGTGCTTACTCTTATCAGGAGTCCAGTATGCGTGGCTGATGAAGATGTGTCCTCTTGTGTCATTCTGTGTCCCCTCTCTAAAGATTGACAAGGCCAGAGGCTGCCACACATAGATTTTTTTTTTATTTTTGGAGCTTTACCTTTGATTAGGAGCGCTACTGGAATATACCATACCATGCGGTGATCTATACCATCACACTGTCAGAGCGTACTCTGGGCACAGACAGAGCAGCAAAACGTTGGGCGCATTGAAAGTGAAACTGAACCGTTCTTTCTGCTGGGTTTAAAAGTTGCTTTCACTAACAGACAGCTGCTCCTCTCATCCATCGATCGGATCTAATCAGATCAGCGGTAATGGGATCAACAGATCACTTATCCACCACACGAGTCAAACTCCTCAAACTGCTGCTGAGGAAAAAAAACGGCTCATGGAGAGCTCCGCCTGCGCTGCATTCACAGACCAGCAAAAAATCTGAATTTAGAAAGGGGATACGTAATGATATAAAAGAACACACAGGCATTAAAAAAAAATGACAGTTTGCTCTCTGACATTGACAAAGCGAGTCAGATGGGTCTAACCCAGTTAAATGCGTAGCGGCAGGTCCTTGTTATATATGTCTAGTGTATGAAATGTCTTTATTGTTACTGTGCTGCATTTTTATAAACTCTGATTATCTGGCCACATTTCTCACTACATCCAGTCTAACTCCATCTTCCTCTTCTTGCAGTTCTCATACTGATTCAACTGAAATAACTGCTATTATTAGGCTGCTATTGGCAGAACGCTACAACTTTATCGCAAGAAATTGTGACATTTATTACAACTTCAGTTATATCTGCTGCCTTACATTTGGCACGCAGCCGACGCCACATCCACCTGTGGCTGTTGCAGATATCTTTGTAGATCACATGGGACAACTTGACATAGTGCAACAATTTTACTTTAGAGCACTGACATCTAGCACTACTATGAGGTCTTTCAGTAAAATATCTCGACAACTATTAGAGGGATTTCCCTGACGACATTCATGTGCCCCTCAGGATCAATTGCAATAACTTTCCTGTAAGCTTTCCCGAAGGTCACAATTTATATTTGCAACTGCTGATGACTTCTTGTAAAGACAAAATTATCACAGATTTTAAGTACACAGCACGTCATTCTTCTTGGGGTGGAAAGCAGACAGCATTTACTATCATCACATGATGCAAAAATGCTGCTCATTATGTGCATTTTCAAGAAAACATACTGTACAAACCATCGTTTTAGACACAATTTTGATTTATTACATGCAGACATTTTAGTATTTTCAAAATATCGACGCTGTCAGCTCACTTCATCAGCTTAAAGTACTTCACATGAACGCAGTAATCATAACAGCTTTGCAGAAAAATGAGTATCCATTACTCCATTATGGAAACTGTTTTGGGTGACAGCTTTGTTACATGAACGATTTAGAGGTATTGCTTAATATTTTATTTTGCTGTAGTCAGAAGGGAACTTCCATTACATCAGAGGTGGGTGAGGATGACAGCCCATAATGTGTTATTAAGGGCAAACATCAGCTGAATATATCAGTGAATTTATAAGAGGGCTTCAGCTGCTACAGCTGGTAACTGCTCTGAGTGGTGGAAATTGATACTCCTAACGTGTTGTTTTTGGTCATGCTGTGAAGCTGCAAAGGTCTGTTATGCTCTCTGAAGTAGAGAAAATATTGTGTTTGGAACTGAAAATGATGGACCTGTTGTCCCATGTCCTCAGTGGATATGTAACATAAAAAACACTGGTATAGCTTACTGTATGAATCAGATTTTTTTGTGTGATTTAGTCTTTTTCTCTCCTTCTCCTTTGGATTTCATGATGTATTTGCAGGGGTGGGTTGGGTACTTTGTTTCTTTTTATGCCTCTGTGCCGGCATAGGCCGGAGGCATTATGTATTCGAGTTGTCTGTCTGTCCATCTGACACATTCTTCTGAATGCGATATCTTAACAACAGCTTGAGGGAATTCAAATTTTGTACAAACATTCACTTTTTTGGGTCATAGGTCAAAGGTCAAGTTCACTGTGATCTTAAGAAAAACTTGAGAGATTTTTTTTTATTTGACACAAACCTTTGAGTAGACAAGGATGAGCTGATTAGATTTTGGTGGTCAAAGGTCACCGTGACCTTGCATTTGTCTCATTCTTGTGAAAGTGATATCTCAAGAAAACCAAGGGGGAATTTCTCCATATTTGACACAAACATTCACTTGGACTCAATGATGAGTTGTTTAGAATTTGGTGTTCAAAGGGCAAGGTCAGTGTTACCTGGCATCTATTTCATTTCATTTCCAGTGAAATTCTTTCAAATTTGGCACATACATCCACTTGGACTCAGAAATGAACTATTAGAATCTGGTGGTTGAAGGTCAAAGGTCAAGTCATGGTAACATTGTAAAACATGCTTTTGGCCATGACTCAAAAGCTCAAGAAAATCCTCAATAACTCAAGGAATCCTAAAGGAGAACAGTTTCTGTATTAGTACTAATTACTTATACTATTACTAATTATCTTTATACTTCATGTGTGTATATACCAACAATTTCTATATTTGTGTTTATTTGCTAATGATTTGTGCAATTTGACCGCACTGTCAAATGAATGCTTTAAGCAAAAGTTTGTACTCCTCATCCATCTTCTACTTGTTGTAATAGTGAAAACTAATAAATATATTCTCCTAAAACTTTTTTGAGGGGAAGCACAATAAATATGCCTGGTATTGGTAATGAGATGTAAAAAGGTGATGGTTTTCTTGTCCTTCTGTTAGCTGCACTCAACCGTATGATCAGCTCAGTGGAATAATACTCTCCGCTTGCTGCAAATGAAACTTTTTCAGCCGACTATAATTCACTTGTAATTGTTGTTGTGAGTTGGGGTTTCATATTTTCTTGATATATACTTTTAAGGATGTTATAAGTAATTTCCTCCCTTTATCTTGGATGAGTTTCTTTCTCCAGGGTTTTTTTTTTTTAGTCGCTTTTTACTTTTCTTTTTTACTGTAGCAATAAAAGTGAGCCAGACAGATATTCAGCATAACTTTTGTCATCTTAAAAAAGGAAAAAGTAGATTTTATCAAAGCAGTTCATCTTAACAATGGAAGTGCTGTGTTAAAAGTTGGATTCTGTTATTTCTACATTTGAACACTGTACGTTATTAGTTTTGGCATATTGCCGTGTGTAGTGTCTGTGTGTGTTTTGTGCATTTGAAGTCTCACTCTGGTGTCTCTCCTCTGCAGTGGAGCTGCGTCAGGCCATTGTGGCCATGATGAACAGGAAGGACGAGCTGGAGGAACAAAACACGTACGTTACGTGATATATTCTCCTTATCTGCTGCTCGCAAACCCCCAAACACACTTACACGCACACATTCACGCTCAGACTGAAGGAAGATATCAGATGACCTCTGTGTATAAATTGTGTCAGCTTGTTTTCTTTTCATCCTGAGACGAGCATTGGTTTTGTTTTTTTGTGCTGACTTGGGGGCAGGAAAGTGTTTTGTTATGTTGTGTTTTAAACGTTAATCCACCAGAGATTTGTGATTTACGCTCATTTAACAGCTGCTTAAACGGATCGCTGTGCAAACTGCAAAGCACAGTTCAATAAAAATCTGTTTATGCTTATTTGCCATTAATCATAAATAAATGTGAAGCCTCTGCCGGGCGGTATTTAGATTTTAAAGATAAACTGCGATTTGTTCTCGGAGCGATGCATCACAGATGTGCTGATGATTTTTTTTTTTTTTTGTATCAGAGCTGAGTGTGCCTGCAATTAAAGGAGCTTCATATTGTTTATCTAGTCCACTGTTTATGAAAATGACATCACCAGAATGTTAACATTTAATAGGTCTAAATCTGGAGGAGACAAGAATGTTAATGGGACAGCATTTGGTCTCCAATGATCTGCTTGATGTGTTTGACAGGTCTCTCCGCAGTCTGCTGGATGGGGAGATGGAGCACTCGGCAGGCCTGAGGCAGGAAACTGATCTGCTGAAGAGGAAGCTGGCAGAGCTGGAGGAGAGACACACAGCCAAGGTCCAGGCTCTAGCCAGGTAAGAAGCAGCTGGGACGTTTGGACGTTAATATGATCATTTCTGCTCGGAATATGGGAGATTAAAGATGCAAAGAAAGATCTACTCATTTTATTAACAGTTAAAGTAGAAATAAACATGTTTTTTTTGTTTTCGCTTTAACCCTTAGGGCCCACTTTGATATTACACACACTTGTATCGCTCTGCGCACAAAATGCACTTTTCAAAATCCAGCTTTAACAAATATAAAACATTAATATTATGTTCTACTTTCATTGAGTTACTATTTTAACCAACATCAGTTCTAATTATTAATATCAAGTATTCATTCAGTCATTCAGTCATTCATTCAGTCAGAATTTTAACCCTTTAAACAGGACAGGTTTTTGTCATGTGTCACTGTGTTTTTAGATGAAAGAAAAAACACAAAAATGAATAATTTTCAATATACGTTGAATTTTTTTATCATCACAACTGTGATTGGCAGAAATATTGATTTTAATACATTATAATGTTTAGTGCAATGGCAAATGCTCACACCGCTCTGCATACAAATTGCGCTTTTTATAATCAGGCTATAAAAATATTCTACGTATATAGTATATGATTGTCTACTTTCATTTAGTTTATTTTTTTTCACCATCAGTCCTAATCATAAATATCTAATATTATTTTTTTAGAATTTAAACCCTCTAAATGCTAGGTTTTTGTCATAATGCCACTGTGGTTTTTTAATATGCTACATGCTAAGTAGATGTTTTTTGATGATCACAACCTAAATATGTCAGTGGTTATCAGCAACATTGATTTTTATGCATTTTTATTTTTTTGCAGTGTCAAATACCCACACTAACACTTTGAGGTTTTGATTTCCTACTTTCATTTAGTTCATCAGTTTTTTTACCATCATCAATCCTATCAAATATTAATTAATTAATTATTAATCTGTTTTTTAGAATTTTTTAGTATTTTAGCTAGGTTTCATCATGATGCCACTATGTTTTTAGAATAAAAACAAAATACAAATATTAAATTATTTCCAGTCTACTACATGCAAAGTAGATTTTTTTTTGGTTGGATTATCACAGTTTGGGATGACATGCAGCAAAGGGTCATGGGCTGGAGTCAAATGTGCGGCCACTGCGGCCTTTATACATTGGGTGCCTGCTCTACCAGACGAGCTACTGGGTGCCCCGATGTACGGTCATTTTAAAAGTTTCCATGAGAGAAGAGTCGGAGAAAATCCAGTGAAGAGGCAGTATATCTGGTGTTCAGCAACACAGCTTTTAGTTTTAGTCTGAGTGAGAAAGTTAGCTGTATGTTGTTTCTATAAGCTGAAAATGAGTGTGTCGCTGGTGGGAGGATTTTTTTTTCCAAAGCAGAGTGCTGCAAAACATTTGAGAAAAGCCAGAACTCTAATTATTTGACATTGTAATGATTGTTTCATTGCTTCTGACCATTAACTCATCAACCCCCTGCAGATACATGACGGTGGGACTTTTTATAAGCACGGCCATCCAAGCATTTAGAAAAGAGCTTTCTCACATCAGGCAGTTTGACTTGTTATAGCAGGAAATGCACACGCAGGTGGCCCAAATAACATCATCAATGGCTATCTGATTACCGTTATTATTCCAGCAGGCACACCTGAGTTAAAGATGACGAGCCAGTTTGGGAACTTTTATCTCGTATGTCTCCCCAAAGTTTTTAGTTAGTAAACATTGTGTTAAAGCTGTAATAACTCAGAGGACCTCTGTGTCTTGTCATTAAAGCTGCTCTGTGGCTGCTGATTGTGCCGAGCTGTGCCTCTGTACCTGCGGTCGCTGCATCAGTGTTTTACACATAATCACAGTAATTACCACGACATCACCTAATGGCAACAGCCTTACTCAGACACAGGAAGGAACTATATTTGTGCATCTCTCACTGTTAAGCCTCCACCTCCAGCGCAGTCCACTCACGATGAAAAGTTTCAGAGGGATTTACTTTCAGAGAGAGACTCTGGTTTTTCATCGCTGTCTCTCCCAGTTAGCTCCTGGTTGACAATTCTCCCATGTTTCTTTAGATTTCTGATAACTTTTCACACATTCTTTTCTTTTTTGATTATTACAACCTGTTTACGGTACTTTATGTGACCCCTACGACTCTGAAAGTCTACTGCAGTGACGTACGGGCCAAATCTGGCCACTGATAGAGTGCAAGGTGCCCCCCCAGCCATTTTCTTTTCTCATAAAATCAAAGATATGACCTAAAAGCCTAGAAAAGTAATAAAATCTAAGAAATATCCTAAAATCCTAGAAACGTCCTAAATTACAGAAATATACAAAAATCCAGTAAATAAAAAAAAAAAAGAAACAACCTAAAATCCAAGATACATTCTAAAATCAGAGAAATGTCCTCAAATCGTCGAAATTTCAGGAAATCTTAGAAACGTCATGAGAAATGTCCTAAAACCTGATAAATTCCCAAAAATCTTAGAAATGTCATAAAATCCAAGATATGTCCTACAATCTTAGAAAATGTCCAAAATCCTAAAAATGTCATACATTTAAAAAAAAAATATCGAACCAAATTAGTCATATTTCAGTCAGACAACCCATGTTTGAAATGTTCATTCAGAGTTTAGAGTTTGTTGTGTCTGGACTCTAGGTTGTCACTCCCTGCAGATACTTGAGATATTGCAGAGTGATGATTGAATATCTTTAGGTGGATGCTGGGGTGGCGGTGGGGCGGAAACAGCAGGCAGCAGTGGCATTGACAAGCAGAAGAAGAGCTGGGAAATTTTAAATAGACCGCCAAATTGGGAGGCTGTTTTGTCAGTGACATGTGGAGTGTGAGATGACGTGTGTGTGTAGGAATCAGAGCAGCAGGAGTTGACTGCCTGAACTTGCCTGCAGGCATTGCTCCATTTAACATAAAAATTCCGATGCAGTGTTATTAGCGTTCTTCAAAAGTCACCACAAGTTTTTGGAATGCAGATTTTTTCTGACTTCATATAGATTTCAAAAACCTCCTGTTACTGAGGGCTGAAGGTTAGCGAGTATGCAGAGGACAAATGTCACAACAGTTTTGTCCTCTTTGTAATGTGCTACATTTGCTTCTCTAAATCACACTCACACACACTTCTGTCCCCACAAGTGACCACCGACAGTCTCCCCTGAAAGTGAATTGCATCACCTCAGCATTGACAATTGATTGCCTGTGTGCCAGAAGTCTTCAGTCGAGCCCTGAGCCCTTAAATCGAGGATTAGTCATCCTCCAGCAGTCTAAACAGAAAGCCGCAGCAGGACTGTGTGCAGATAGTCGCCTCCTACAGTACGTCAGGCTACCAGCGATGATCGATGCGGTGACTCAAGTTAAGCGTGTAGGGATGGCTGGAGCTGATGGGTTTGCAGGGTGGTGAGGACAGCAGGGCAATTGAAATGTTTTGCATTTTTGATGTTCACGCAGAAAATTTTCACCGTTTAACAGCTGGATCAACACTGGTTTCCTTGATCAGTGTTCAGACACTTTTTGTAAGTATTTAAATCGCTGAATCCTGAGAAAATTGATTTCATTTTTTTAAAACATGGGTGAAAAGGTAATGAGCGACAAGAAATCACCTGCAAATTGCAAAAAAAAGTAAAAAGTGACAAGACTATGACCTGAAAATTAGCTAGGGGTAGGGCTTGGCAGTATGGCTTTAAAATAATATTGTTATATTTTTAGTCTATATTGAAATATGTATGATATATATATATCAGTATTTAGAAATCTCATCTAAAAACTATTGTAAACTGCTTAAGAAATTATTAAACTAACTACAGTTTAAATACACTTAAGTTAAGTAAGTACAGCCATAAAAGTCCTAGCTTTTAAGCTTTTAGCTTTTAATTCTTATAATCATATATTTAATGTTTTGTTGTAATGAATACATATGTATTGTTTAACAGAGTAGAATTATAAGAATATTACATTATATTATTTTATTTTATTATTAGATATTTTTATTTTTGTAGCCCTGTTATTTTATCACTTTCTTAAGGTTATTTTCTTGTTTGATTTTGTTTTTTAGTTTCTTTTTTTGTGCTTATTTTCAGGTTATTTTGTTTTAACTTTTTAGTGATTTCTTGCTAATTTTAGGCCAATGCCCATTGGGGGTTTATTAAATAATATCAAAAAAATGGGAAATGTCCAGAAAACTGTGTTATAACTCTTTTATTTATAAATTTAAAATTATGTTACAAAATTAATTAATTAATTTAGCATTTTCTGAAGTTTATTTTTCTCATTTGTTTTTGTTTTTTACTTTTCTTTTTTGTTTCTTGTTATTAGAAAGCTAGCTTATTATTTAGAAAACTGTACTTATAATTATGTTGCAAATAATATATACGAATGTGTGTGTGTCACATTTATATTTTTTTTGCATTTTCTTTTTTGTTTCAGGTCATTTTCTTGTAGCTCCTAATTTTTGGGCCGTTTCCTCCCAAGTTGCTCATTGCCTTCTTTGCATGTTTTTGAAAAAAAAAAAAAAACATGCCAATTTGCTCAGGTTTCGAAGAGGTAATAGAGCTGAGAGAAAGAGTGTAGAAGCAGCAGCCTCATGACTGCCTCACAGTGTGCTTTTCCACACAAAGCTTATTCTATAGTCTGCTGCTAAATCTCAAGTGCTGCTTTTCCTTCTCAGCCAAATCTGTCTCGATCAATAGCGGCTATAAATACCACTGAAGGAGCAGCTAGCCACTGAATGAGGGCTGGAAGCTGTCAGCATCATTCAATGAAAGAGGCTACTGGCAACGGTTGCTATGAATCCCACAATTCTTTTCACTCGCGCAAAGGGTGAACCGGGAGTCAGTAAACCTGACATAAAACGTGACGGCGAACAATAACATCTTAACATTTGAAAAGACAGTTGGCTCGCCCATTGACCGACGACTCGCTGAAGTGCTTTAAAGCCTTCCAGTTAATTGCAGCGTTATTGAGACGGATTGTGTAATCTGCACTAACTTTGACAGGAATCACTTTGCTGAGTGCAGAAAATTCTCAGGTTAAATGTTTATCTTCAGCACCAGATGGTCCCGCTGTTTGCCGCCAGCTTATTTTTCTGCTCCTCCTCGTAGTAGTACAGCGCCCAAACCTGAAGGAAGTGCCATGTGTGTGAGTGTGTGTGTCTCGAGCCCGGCTGTACATGGGGGTGGCAGAGGATGAGCGAGCCGCCATAGATAGATTTCGGCTGACGTCGACTCCGACAGAGGGGAGCGGGCTAAAACTAGCCTGCTGCTCACTTAGTGTGTTACTCATACATAAAACTCAGATATGCAGCAGGACCCTTACTCACACACGCATCCAAAAATAACATGCATAACAAGTCTTTCACTCACATGTTGACACATTGCAGCCCACATCCTCACTCTCAACTTATTGCAGGTGGTAGAAATCCAACGAACATACAGTAGTCATGTATGTTTGTATGCACACGCTGCCTTAAACCAAACTCACCAATGGTGTCAAATCTAATATGTAATTCCTCAAAGTATTTAAAGCCAACTATTCAAATTATTGAATTTTCTGCCAGTGCTTTCATTACATACAAGTTTATCGTAGAGCACTGATACACAAAATCTTGGCCCTGTTAGTGTGTTGGGCCCCCAGCCATTTTCTAATTCACAATAAAAAATGAAGCGATTCAATCAGAAATTGTTTTGGTAGTTTAAGTCCTAGAGTGCATAAAACATAATCAAAATAGAGCTAATTTATTAAAAAAGTGTAAGTGGGGAGTCCTCTGCATCCCCAAAAGAGGTCCAAGCTAAGCTCCTGATGTCTTAAAATCCCTCCTGAAATCTTAGAAACGTCCCAGAATCCGAGAACTGTTCTGAAATCCTAGAAACATCCTGAAATCCTAGAAATATCCTAAAATTCTAGAAACATCCGAAAATCCTAGAAATTTAGTTATATATGAGGAACCTAGAAACATATATAGGGCTGCTGCGACTGGCTCCTGGCCTCCTTCCAGTTTGCAAAAGTCTCCCCCAAGCAAAGCAAGCTGAGTATCTAACCATAAAGCAAGAAATCTCTGTATGTTTGTATATGTGTATGTGTGTCTTTCGCGTATCTCGGGAACCTTTCTTCTGATCTACTCTACGCTTGGGGGATATATTGCTGGGAAGATAAGAACCTGCCTTGATGGCAGCATATGTTGCTCCACAACCTCTATGTACCTTTCAGCATTTATGATGCCTTCACAGATGTGTGAGGTTAACCATGATGCCATGGGCACTAAACCTCCCCCCATACCATCACAGATGCTGGCTTTGAACTTTGAGCTGGTAACAGTCTGGATGGTCGTTATTCTCTTTAGCCATGGAGGACACAATGTCCATGATCTCCAACAGCAATTTGAAATGTGGACTCGTCAGACCACAGCACAATTTTACACTTTGTGTCAGTCCATCTAAGATAATTTCAGGTCAGCGGTGTTTCCATGGCAGAGTCTGAACTTGCATTTGTAGACGCAGCTATGAACTGTGGAAAACCTTGTCAGGACACAAAATGTTACACATTCTAATGTGTTAATGTGTAAAAACATTTTGATCAAATAATTAGAATATTTTGATATGTAAAAAATATCTGAGCAAATAGATTTAATTTTGAATCCATAAGGATTTCTGTAGCTGAGCATGACATTTTTGAATGAATAAAAAAGAGTTGCACAAAGGTTTACAGTTACATATTGGTCTGTTTGTGGTTAAAAGAAGTTCACACAGAACTCAATTTCAAGTGTGAATCCCAGATTTACATCTACAAACCAAATCCAGGGGTACAAATCATACCTTCAAGTACAAATACAATAGCGAATGGAATTTTTTACACATTGAAACACTTAAATTCATTGGATCTAATTGCTTTTAAGAGGAAAAAGTTGTGATATTACAAGAAAATAGTTGTAATTTTACAAAAAAAGGTCAAAATTTTACAAGAATAAAGTCGTAATTTTACGTGAAAAGGGCATATTACATTATGGAAATTACCATATTGCCAGCAAACTATAAAACAGGCGCGAGCACAGGCAGCGTCCATGGCTTAATATTATGATTTTTTTTACAATATTACGACTTTCTTGAAGTCTCAAAAAAAAAAAAAAAAATCCTCAATGTTCCTAATGTCACACATTGACACATCTGAATGCATTTCTACAGAATATTTTCACAAAAACAGCTACAATACTTTTGACTCTATTTTGACTTGTTTAGATTAAGATTTAAACATTGCGTGATAACCAAAAGCCCCCGATATCTCTCTTCACGTCTCACTTTCTTCATCACGCGGCGCCTCTTCTTTAGTCACTGTCACCACTAATGATAACAGACACGGAGCTGTTAAAAAGCTGTTGCTTTAAAAATAGATGTCCAAATCCAAAATGGCCTTGCTCTGAATGTCTAACCCTTAAACTCATTCCCTCAAGCATAGCAGTCAAGACACACACACACACACACGAGCGCTCTCTTTCCCCCACGACTACATCTTGTCCCCCTTTTCAGAAGTCAGTTGGCATAGCCGAAAGCAGGCCTCTCGCAGCAGGAAGACGGGAAGGCGGCCAGTCGAGTGGGATCAGGCCAGGAAGTGGTACCTCGTCACTGGGAGAGGGGGCGGTTGGACAGGCGGACACACGCGCACACACACATGCACAAAAGAAACGGGAGCAGATGCCTTTTTCTTAGCTGGCAGAGCGTCCGTCTTTTCTCCAGGCGGTCTGGTGCAGCTGATCTAAGACGCAGCGGAGAGAGCGGCTGTGAAGTTTGGCGAGTTTACTTGTTGGGAGTGTTTAGGCTCTTTTCTTTCTTTGGGAAGTCAATTATGTCACTCGGCCCAGGGGGGGCTTCTTCCTTAAGTGCTGAAGTTATGACAACCCGGCCCTGCACCCCTTAGCCTTGATATATATAAATATAAATTTGTGTGTGTGTTTCTGCAGCTCTGAGCATTGAGCCTTTGGAAGTGTGACACAAGAGTGTATGCTTGAAGTTTTTTCTTCTGCAGAGAGGCTGAGCAGCAAATTGCACCCAGGAGCATTACCCAGTGACTGAGCTGTCTGTCTCTGAAGGCGTCTTTGTACTCCTCATCTACTACTTCCAAACAAAACCGGATCATACCTGAAGAACAGCCAATTTAGCCGTGTTTATTGCACATTAAGACGACTACAGAGCACAGAGATGTTAAAGGAAGGGGAATACCAGAGAAAAAAAGTCACCCTATAGGGCTTCTCTTAGCTTGAGTAATTACTGGGTGTACTTTAAGGTGACATGCTTGTTTTGCTTCGAGAGGAGATCCTGTCCTGTTTTTTTAATAACAGAGTTCATTCGGTCATGAGAAAGCTGAAAAAGTAATGGAATTTGCAAATAGCAATTTTTAAAGACTACACTAAATATACCCTGAAAGCTTTGGGAACATCATGGCATTTTGTTTAACAAACCTGTATAACAACACATGATGTGTCCAAGAACTATCAGAAATTTGATTGTCCAACGATAAAATATAAAAAAATAAAATAAAAAATTATGAATAAATAACCCCCCCCCCAAAACTTGTAAAGAAATAAAACATTTCAAAACTTTTTAAAGAAAAACAAAATCACCAAATTCTTTTCTTTAAAAATTGGCCAAAATGTCACCTTTAAAAAAAATCTATTTTTTTTTTTTTTTTTTTAAGAAAACACAAATTGATGTTTTTTTCTTCAAAAATCACAAGTCACCAATATCAAAAAGGTCAAATCTTTTAAAAAAGAAATCCTGCATTTTTAAAAATCGGTGGTAAATAACAACAAAATATAGCCCTTCAAATTTGTATAATCCTCCTCTAGGCCAAAATAAGTCCCTCCCCTCATTTGATGTACCTCCCCCTTTTTGCACCACCAACTCCCCCCTCATAAATGATGAACAGTCCCTTAATTATACTTAGAAATTCAGTTCTGTTCTTGTTCTGATTTCATAATTTTTTTAAATAGATATTTAAAAAGCTAGAACCACTGAGACATATCTATGATTGTTTCAGAGACTGAATCATCTTTAAAGTCAGTCTCAAAGTCATAAAAAAGTCATGAAAATATATTGGTAAAAATGCGTATGCACCCTGCAATAGTCTCTCCCTGTACTTGCTTTATTTAAAACACACAAACCGAGCAGTCGTCACCAGCTTTCTCTCTTTCTCACAAAATGTGTCTTTATCTCCCAAATGCACACTCTTTCCCGCTCTTTCACCATCTCTTTTTTTTGCACACAGAATTTCTTCAAATCTATCTCTAAGGCGAGCAGACTGTCTTTCTCTCCGTGTTTCTTTTTGCACACACCCCCTTTGTAAATCTCCTTGTACACAAACACTTCCTGCTCGCTTCTCACATGGAAGAAGATGACTTCAACAGTTTTATTAACCAACGTAGTTAATAGGCTTATCCTCAGAGCAGGCGTTTGCGCTAACAATATTTCTGGGTCAGACTATTGCCCTTAATGAGAAAGTGGCCGGTCTCATATCAGCCGGACGAAGGATGCAGTTTTCGTAACAGAGATGCCGAGCAAGGACTTCACTTTGGACATTTAAAACTTTACTGCCCCTCAAGGCAGAGAAGACACTTGGAGTTTCAGATGACTTTCAAACGTTCCACATTTCTGGCGATCCAGCAACTTAATGGATCACTCTCAATTGGAGAGCATTAATAGAGAGCCGAAGCTGCAGTTTCTCGCCACAGTTTTAGGAGAGCAAAATTGGTACAGAGTTGTCAAGCCCAGGGGGCTTTGTGGTTTAGATTTGTTTGGTATCTATCATTCAAGCTCTGTCTTTGTACGGATGGACTTGCCGAAGGCACAGAGAAACAGAAATGTAGACTTTAGTGGGTGTGTAAAAGCATACGGATATTCAAAATGTATGGACATATGCACAGCAGTGTGTATGAGAGGTAGTTTACCCAACGTATATATCATCCTTCATAGAGAAATTCAGTTACCTGCGTGGTGCTGAAAGATTTGCTCTGTTTGTGGTTTTCCTGGAGATCAGGGCCAACAGAGAGCTCACAGGATCAATCAAAGTGATCACAAGATGTAAAAGATTAAGAAAAACATCTCCTCAAAATTATGTTTTAGCCATGCTAGTAGACAGAGGTCGATCCACCTCTTTTTTACAGACTAATATATTAACTATTGGATTTTCTTAAAATTTAATACAGTTATGGCTGGGCGATGTGACTTTAAAATATGTCAGAATATTTTTAGGCTTTATCGCCATACACAATATATTTCTCTATATTTTCAAATCTCCTCGAAACTACTGTAGAAGACCCAGATACAATATTATTAAATGAATAATAAAACAATAAGTGACAGTGAAAAATAACAATAAAAAAAGGCCTATACTTTTATACTATATTCATTATACTATAGAATTCTCAATAATGAATGTAATCGCTATTTGCAGCCTTTTAGGAAAGTCAAATTACCAATAAAAGGATGAATAGAGAAACAGCCTTTGAGCCTCGATGGGATATTTGATGTGGCGAAAGGCATTTTCTCAAAACAATTAATGAAAGCACACAAGATACATGAAAAGAAATGAGTAGAAAAACAATGAAAATGTGGGGATGTTGATGCATGAGTTTCTGTCTGTAATGAGCTGGTTAATTGCTCATGGGGGGGGGGACAAGAAAGTCTGTGTTTGATTTAGCACGTGTGCGACCTGAGGGAAGACGGGACACAGAGGGTGTATTTTTGTGTTTTATCATTCTGCTCTAAAATTGGATTTGAAAATGTAGCGAGCAGGTGAGGCTGTTGTTAGTGTGATGTTCCCTCATAACCTGCAGGACACTTGCTTATTTACACCCCGACAGCTCCGGTAATATCAGCCGACAGCAGCCTGTGTACACTTCCCCGAATTTCCCTCAAGACCGCTTATTTGGGAGATGCACGTCGTAATGTGGGTGTGATCTACACCTGTGTCAAGATTTTGTTTTGTGCCAGTGTGTTTGTATCCATCATCTGGCATAATGATGCAGAGAGTTTTGTCGTCTTGTTATTGAATCACTGCAACTTTCCAGAGATGGCACAGTGGGAGCATGCACGTTTCTGCGCTAGGTGCCCCTGATGTGGTTAAATCGAAGGCTACTCCAGTGTGATTTTTTTTTTTTTTTTTTTCAAATCTTCAATTGTAATCAGTAGTTAGAAGCCTGATGTATTAACATCAAGCCTGATTGCTGATTTTTTTCCCCTTTAGTGGCTAACGAGGTGACATTTTCTCCAGTTTAAACATCACTCTTGTTTTTCCACATCGACCAGTGTTTTCTATCTTAAATAATGCAAAAAGCAAGCACGCATTACATCAGCAGACTGATCAATAATTCAGCAAACTGTGTTCATTATCAGGCTGTTGTAACCTGGAAAAGAAATTAAAGTATTGTTTGTTCGCAGCAGTAGAAGTTTGCTGTGAATAAATGAGTCTCTGAACAAACAGTCGTGTTGCTGATTAACTGAGGAGCTTTTGGGAATCGATTTCTATCGACAGAGTCTCAGATTGCACTGAGGCATTAGAACTTTTGAAGGCATTTAATGGATTATGAGTGTTTAAAAAAAACAGCTGTCTGAACAGGTCAGAAAGGGCTCACAATACATTTTAACAGAGAGTTAACAAGTTGATCAATAATTCTGTCAACCCTGGTTTTTCTATTTGTTACTGGAAACATTCCTTTATTTGGACTGAAGGAAAAGTACTTAAACAACACCTTAATGTTGTAGTTATATGCACTCATTGTTTTTTTTACACATTAGAAGTAAGGAAAACATTGTTAAAAGGATTGAATTGTAAAATAACATATATTATTATAAGAATTCATATAAGGTGCATATCCATCTACTTCATTTTATGTGCATTTTCAGTGTTTTTAACATTAAAAAATTGAGTAGAAATGCTAAAATCTTGAAATATTGCAAAAACGTTTCATTCATTGTGGGAGGTGGAAAAAAAGGCAAAAATAATAACAGATTCAGTGTATAAATGATGACATACAATTAGGGCAGGGCGATATGGCTTAAAAATAATTATTTTTAGGCTATATTGTGATACACAATTTGAGCTACAGTTACAGTGAAGAGAAATTAAATATATTGACTGTCATTTTGTCAAGTTAAACAAAGCACTGCCATAATAAAGTTAAACAAAAATACTGTTGGAATGAATTTAAATAACGTACTGTTATTAAAGAGTTAAAATACTTTAAAAAAGTTGAAATAAAGTTAAATAAAGTACTGTGAAATAAAGTTAAATGAAGTAGTTATAATAAATCTAACAAATAAAATACTTTATTATAAAGTTAATTTAAAGGTAAATAAAGTACTGTTACATAAAATTTAAATTAATCAGCTATTGTCATATAGTAAAAGTTAAAGTACTGTTGTTATAAAGTCAAACAACCTAGTGTTGCAATAAAGTTCAATAAAGTAGCTACTAAAATAAAAAAAAAGTTAAATACAGCTCTGTTTTAATAAAGTTATATAAAGTACTGTTATAAAAAAGGTAAGAAAACTAGGTATTGTAGCTGTTGTCATAATAATGTTAAAGTAGTTATTGTTCTGATAAAGTTGAACAAAGCTTTTTAAAGTAAAGTTAAAATACTGTTATAATAAAGTTAAATAAAGTAGCTTTTGTCATAATAAAGATAAAAGGGCTATAAAGCTCCATAGAGCAGAATGCAAAAGTAGAGTTGGGTTATAATTGCCTTTCTTGTTACAAGTGTTCATTTGATTGCTGCCTAATATAAAAATATTGATTATTGCAGCTTTAATATTGTTATTAAAACGCCGACAAGGACAGTGTAAATACAAAGTGGGCAAATGTAGCTGTGTCAACTTAAAGACTGATTTTTAATCTTGATGAGACAAAGAGCTAAAGTAATCAAGTATTAAAAAGGTAACAGCTCTACATGAAATACTCTAAAAGTACATTGTTCACCTGAGCGCTGCGTATCAACACCTCTTCACTCACATTTTGTCAAACGCTGTAATCTGCCTGCCAGTGGAACAACAGACACAAAACTCATTCTCAGTAAAATGAGACGCATCAGAACGTCTGCATATCTCCCAGAGCCCTGACACAAACACACACTTAGAGCGAGCGGCGTGTATTAGCTATAATTTAATCAGGCCGGAACAGCGTCTGGGCTGCGGGTGGTTCTGATAACGACGACGTGGACGGCTCCTCGGAGAGCTCGGCGTGTGGATTCAGGAGTTCTCCCGGCAGGCGCCTCTTTTGTTGGTGGGGAATGAGGGCTGATAAGCAGGGCACCAAAAATCACCCGTGGAGAATGAGGGGTGTGGGGACGGCGGCGGAGCAAGACAAAGGCTGTTAAATTTAACTGCCGGGGGCGTAAAGCCACACTCCAACTCTGATTGATTTCCTCCCCAAAGTCGATGATGTTCAAACGGTTACGGCTTGTAAAGAGACTGCCTCTGTCTTTCACTGTGTTTCTTTATCACTCTGTCTTTGTGTTTGCGTCCTCATCTGCAGTCCAACACACACCGACGCTGCTCTGAGCGATGTACAACTAAAGCCTCACTGGGCCGTAACTCTGACCATTAACCTGCGTTTTCGCTGGATTACATTTAGTGCTCTTAAACATGCAGCTCTAAAATACTGAACACTGAAATTCAGTTTGCTCTTGCTTGCTAAACGGAGGTCAGAACACACATTCCTGCCTCTTTTAATATTTAGACATAGAAGAAGACTTTATCATAGAAAGCTTTCTCGGATTCTATCCATACATTAACCTCCATACAGCCTACAGATTTTGATATGAGCTTAATGCAACAATTTTTTTATTCATGCACTCTATTACAGCTTCCCAGATGTTTGTGCGGTGTTTTCCTCACTTTTATTTATTCTGTTCTGAATGTATATTGTTAATGAGATATACTGACTGTTTTCTGTATTGACATCACTCTTGTCTTTCTCTTTCCTTATGCCTCTACATGTTTTCAGTTTGTCCATCCTATTCTTGTGACTCAAGAATACCTTGAGGAAATCTCTTTCCATTTGGCACAAACGTCCATTTTGTCTTAACAAAGAACTGATTAGATTTAGGTGGTCATCAATCAAAGTTCAAGGTAACTGTGGCCTAATTTGTCCCAGTCTCATAATGATGATATCTTAAGAACGCTTTGAGGTATTGTCTTCAAATTTGGCACAAACGTTCACTTTGAGTCAAGGATGAATTGATTAGAATCTGGTGGTCAAAGGTCAAGGTTACTGTGATCTCATAAAACATATGTTTGACCAGAACTCATAAAGTCCTGCGCCAGTTATGACAATATTTCACCCAAATGTTTAACACGATAGCATGATGAAGTGAAATGTTCTAAAAAAGGTCAGCTTAACTTTGACATAATGTTCTACAAAAATGCTTTTCTGTCAGTTACTCAGTGTCATATCTCAAGAACAGAAGGGGAGACACCTGGTCAGATTATGATTGTGACACTAATTTTGAAACCGTATTGATCTTCTGTGCTGCTGGGAGGAAGACATCTGCCAAGCATTGATGTTTTTACAGACATGGAGGTTAACTATAACTGCAGCTTGGCTGGTTTGCAGAGGCACACAAGTGTTAGGTGGTGGTTCTGACTAATAACATTGTATGTTTTCGGACAAAATATCCCTCAGAAGCCTATGAACTAAGAGAAGAACTGCCCCCACTTATCCTTTTATTCGGCCTCAGAATCAACCAGTCAACTTGCTTGACAGGCGGAGGGTCAGAGGATTAGAGTAACTGCTTCAGGTACTCCATTTTTGAAGACAGTAACTGTATTCAGAATACCACCAATTTAAACTGTAACTCAATACAATTACTTAATATTTTGTATTTTAAATATGTAACTTAGTTACTTGTGTTCTGTGACTCCCCAATCCTGTCCACAGCCATTTATCTCCTACACCCAAACTATCAAGATTGATAAATAGTGCCACAGGTATGAGGAAAAATATGTATTTGTGATTTTGGGGTGAACTTTCCCTTTAATATTAAGTGTAAATGCGGTCCATGTGTTCTTGGCTAGACTGGCGTTGTGCTGTGGCCGGGTTGAGAACAGAGTCCAGCCACATCTCCGTAAATAAACCTCAGTCTGACCACCTGGATTAGATTTCAGTTGTTTTTATTTTCACTGTTCCTCAGGTGACAAGATGTCACAACAAGTTTCACACTGTCGCCTCTGACCACACGCTGTCAGGAAACACAGTAAACAACTTCCTGTTATTGGCTTGATGCGGCTCCCAGAGCTGTTGGACAGATAATGTATCTTTTGTCACTCGGTGTGCACGGTCACATCTTTACTGTGACAAACTCAGCGAGCAGACGATTACTGTGTCTAAATGCACAAGTTTAAATGTGAATTACTGTGAGGATATTTGACAGAAAAGGTTTGAAATGTTTGCATACAGTGTGTTGTTGTTTCTTTAATGTGAATGTTCCGTGTGTGTGTGTCTGTTCGTGCAGGGAGAACGAGGTCCTGAAGGTCCAGTTGAAGAAGTATGTGGGGGCGGTACAGATGCTGAAGAGAGAGGGGAGCCAGGGCAATGACGGTAACACACACACACACACACACACACACACACACACACACACACACACACACACACTCACACTCTGCATCATTATGACCTGAAATTAGATTTCATATCTGTGTCCCAGTCCATCTATTTTGCTCTCAAACAGAAACGCTTATAGATGAAAAATAAGGTCATCAACTTCCTCCACATCCCAGATCAGTTGTGATGCATTTCTCAGGGGTCACATGACTAACCTCTTGCTTCTTGGTGTCAGCCCCTTCCCTTACTTCTCCTTCTTTTTAGTTTTTGGGTAGATTTTATAACTTTGACTTTGTTTGTGTGTTGCCGGGGGATGTGAGCAGGCGCTCTGTGTAAAGACTGGCGAGATAAGCTCCTGCTGTATCAAAGGCAAATAAAATGAACATGGCAGATTATGGAGGGCCACATAATGGCTAATTGCATTTTTGGGGATAGAAGGCAGAGCAGTTATCTGTGACGCCCCAGAGGGCTGATCTGAGTTTCATTGTATGTGTTTTGGGAGGTAAAGGCATATGTAGAGCTTTGTAATATCACTTTAATAATGTTTTATTGTATGAAAGAGTCATAAGAACTACAATTTGGTAATTTAAGTCTTTTTAATAATGCAATATAAATCCAGCAGGTACTTTTTTATTTATTTAGTTATAAGATGGAAAAATCCAGCTCTCTGTCCAAACTGACTCCATTGAAGTGCTGCTGTTACTTTTTGTAAACAAATCATGTAGCTATCAGCTGTGTGCTGGAGATCAGACTGGAGACATATCCATTTAAAGACTGGTGTGTTAACTAATCACTATCTACCTACGTTTGTAACGTTATTTTTTAAATCTAAAAACACGCGTTTTATATTGTGATATTTACTGGAAATTCTATACAATATGGCCAACAGCAAGTAATGTTGGCTAAGCTTGTTTTTTAGCAATGGTCATTTACCTCAGCAGAAACTTTCATCTTCCTGGTGATCTTCCTCTGGCCAGCTGGCACTATGTTTAGGTTTTTGTGGTGAAAAAAGTAGGTTTTGTATGAATAATTCCTCATTTCTACTTCATGAGTCAACCTGTGTCCTTCCAGTGCGAGCTTTCAAAGCGAGCAGCAGATATATATAGAAACACAGACGACGAAAGTTAGGCTCTTAATAGCGCTTGCAGCCAGTAAGTACAACACTTTCGTTAGTTTCAAATCCCAAATGTTGTCATATTGGTGCAGTTTCAATCTTTTTAATAGACTAAGTCTGCCATCATGTGTCCTCTAGCCACCCCAGAAAGTAAACAAAACAGGCATGGCACGGGCGTGCGCTGCTTTCCCTCTCTGCAGAAATTTGACCTTGCTCATGTTGCCAAAACTGGCCGCCTCGGCTCAGCAGTAAATTACACACACAACCTGTATGACACTAATTGCTCCATTAATCAGTTTACGATGATATTATATTAATCACACTGTCATATAACATATTACTAATGCAATTTGAGTTGGATTTAGCGCTGTAGTAGGCCACTTTTAAAACTGCCAGAATGTGACATAATGACAAATGCCGCCTCAGCCAGTTTGGATAAATCAAACTGGTTTTCGTTAAGACAAATTTGAAAGCTGCATCTGCTGCTGACTAAAAAACATTTGTGATATGAGGAAAGATGAAGTTGTTCAGTATTTTTTTTCTTCTTTCAGAGTTCAAATAAAGTTTTCAGGTGCGTCGTCAGCCCCCTCTTGCTAGCGGAGCGCAGTTTATGTTTAAAACATCACAACAGCCTTGAATTTCACCCCTCTGGTTCCCCGCAATTACTGTGTTCAGTGTCAAACATGGCCGCCTGGCCCGCTGACACTGGTGAGCACGGCGGGGAGGATTGCTGACGATCAGAGGTGACTGGGGGGAGAAAAAGCGATTCCCTCACATGTATTATCAGGGAATCGCCATTAGCAACCTGTAGTTGTTTGGTTTGTCATCAGGATGTCCATCATGTGTTTGTGGCTCTCCTCTTGTTTGTTTTTTGCCCTTCTTGTTTCACCGCCGCTCATTATCTCTCTCACTCGTGTTGACTCTTCACTCTCCCATCATTGGTACCCTCTCCCTTTCTCACCCCTCCCTCATCACTCTTGTCTTTCTCTTTCCTTCCATCCCGACAGGCGTAGTAATTCCCTCTCCACAGCGGCGTCTAAATGATTTCATCCTCCCTCGCCTCTGTCTTCTCCTGCTAATGATGTGCCTCGTTCCATCACGCTTTGATGATGACTACCACACTCTGTTGGTGTGTGTGTGTGAGTGTGTGTGTGTGTCAGGAGTAGAGGAGGAGGAATAATGTTTGAGCAGTTTAGGGGGAGCAGAAATCGGGGTAAAAAAGACAGATGAATTTATACGCAAGCGCCCCTTTTTCATGTGCTGTCAGTGAGCGCTCCCCAGGATCAGTGAGCTGCCTTTTTGAAACCCCTCCTGTCTAATGATAGCGCCGCAGACGTGATCTCTCGAACGCTCCTCCGGCGCCGTCAGTCCCACTGACATACTACAAAAGACACTTCTACTTTCCACTGTTTTAGAAGAGTGATAATTATTGTTCTCTGTTCGTTTGGGGGATTTCCCCTCTGTACTTACACATGTGTGTTTTTTAGATGAACATGCATGACTGTTCAAATTCATAGGTCCCTATAGGAGACAACAGGACTTACATTTACCTTATAGCAGGGATACTCTGCTTTGTTTGGGAGGACATTTCTAGGTTTTTAGGACATTTCTACGATTTTAGGACATTTCTTGAAATTTGTAGCACATGTAGCACCCAGCTTTGGCTTGTGGGCTGTAAATTGAGGATCACTGCTTTACATGCCACATTAGCCGAGCTCCAATTTGTGTAACGTTGAATGCTTAAGTGCTCCAGATAGGTGTATGTACATACATGTGTCATTAAAAGAAGCCATTAGCTGAACCCCAGAGGACTTGTAGTGCACCAGTGACAGTCATGTTTACTGTACAGCAGAGTTAGATGAAGAGAAGTCCTCAGGGAGAGACACTGAGCAGCCTGTGTAGAATTATCACACCCACGCTAACCCAGTTTGAATGAGTTCTCATGGCTCCTGAAGATCCTCGAAGGTTTGTATAATAAATCTGAACAAGTTGCTAGTAAGAGGTCAGTGCCTAGCGATACCATCCATCCAATTTTGTCTGCTTATCCGGGGCTGGGTCGCAGGTACAGCAGGCTGAGCAAAGTACTCCAGATGTCCCTCTCCTTAGCAACACTTTACAGCTCCTCCTGGGGGATCCTGAGGCGTTCCCAGGCCCGATGAGATAAATAATCTCTTCAATGTGTTCTGGGTCTGTCCCGGGGCCTCCTACCAGTTGGAAGTAGCCCATAAAACCTCTAACAGGAGACGCCCAGGAGGATCCTGATCATCGTCAACAACCTTTTTTTCCCCCAAAAACGAGACGTTTACCAGCGAAAAAATTAAATCATAATTATAAAAACTGTGACAAAATCTTTGTTTCATTTTCACTGATGAAACGAGACAAGACGAAAATGTCAGTGGTGAACCTGAACATTCAAAATGTGAGAAGAGGACAACAGAACGGTCAACAACGGCCATTTGTTTTATTTTCTAGTGCCGTGTAAGATGGGAGCACCGACTGGCTGTTATCTCCAGTAAATAGTCAGCACCAAATGTTTTTTAGCCTGCAAACACTCACACCAGAGCAGTGTCAGCTGTTGGTACGAGTTATAAGCTGTAGCTCAGCAGTAACTAAGCAGCTGAGTTTTTCTGACTGTGGATGATGGAGCTGTTGAATGGATTTGGGGAGTGACTTAGTTGCAGCGGTGGCTGTTAGTGGTTAGCTATGTTTTGTGTTTGTCAAGTTTTTAGACCATAAATAGATTATGACCCTATCAAACGATGATCTGTGAGCGTGTGCTTGTAAATTATCCCTTAAACGTGTCAAAACGTGTGTGGAAATTATTTGTAGTTGTAGAAAAAAAGTGTCTAAATGAAATTTTTATACCAATTGTCACCTTGATTCTATTTTCTACAACCTATATTTCTCTAATTTTGATGTTAAAATAGAAATATATATATATGTATTGACAAAAAGCACTCTCAACTAAAAGTTGACTAAAATGTCATGATTTTTTGTGAACCGAAACATTTTGAGTTGGCCTCTACTAAAATCTAGACCTCAACTATGAAGGATGAAAATAAATAAAATGAGAAACTATACAATTAGTGAGCATTTTTGTCTATGCTAAGACTAAATCAAAAATAGCTGTCAGCGGTTCTACTCCGAGCTCCCTCTTGAGCTCCTCATCGGAGGCGCCGACTCTCATCCCAGCCACTTCACATTCGGCTACAAACCGCCCCAGTGCATACTGGAAGTTACAAATTGAGGAAGCCAGCAGAACCACATCATCTGCAAAGAGCAGAGATGCAATTCTGAGGCCCCCAAACCGAACAACTTGCAATAAATTTTGAATAAACTCTCGGCAGTGCAATCTGACATTAATAGTGCAAGTCATACTCAACAAAAACAAAAATCATTCTTTCAGCCGCATGCTGTGGTTTTGCACCCAGTTTCATCATGTTGCCCATGTCTCATGAATCTCTCTGTCTGTGACCCAGTCCAAAATGGACGTGTGGAAAATCTACCCTAGTCACTCATGCATTCATTTCAAAAACATAGTGCCAATGTGAATGCAGACACACTGGATCTTAATAGACCCTAGAATAAGAAGCACATGAGCGCAATCAACCCAAATAAAGTGGAGTAAAATGATTATGATGAGGCATGTAGAGGATCAGAGCTAAGAGCGAGTATGCTTCAATCCACAGTGGAATCCTACTCGACCCTGTTAAAGTTGAAGAAACAACTTTTCAACTTTGTCCCCCTTAGGATTCCCAAGTGGTCTTATTTGTACTGCTGCAGAGACAACGGGATGGTGTTCTGTTTTTCTCAGAGTTTTTCTTTTCTTTTTCAAGTTTCCTTAGTTAGTTTGGTTGTTTCATTGTCCAACATTTCCACCAGTGGGGATAATAACGATAAACTACTTACACTGATACTTTGGGCTAGCTACGATAGCTACCGGGGAAAACAAAAGTGCTGTTTTTTTCCATTTTTGGGGCGCAGTGTTTGACGCACTTTGTGCTGTTATTCAAGCCTTTATTTTCCCGGGAGGTTGTTTGTGGCTCATAAGGAATCAGTCTAAATGCAGAGGGTGTCATTGTACTATAGCCATGACATTGTGCAATTAGGGGTGGGTAATATATGGAATATACTCGATGTATCATGCCTTGTTCCCTGTGTGATATACTGTATAAATGACTATGGTGAATGTCAAGTAGAAATTGTCACAGCACAAGACTCTCCTGTGTTTCGGTTCTCTCACTCTCTTCTACAGGTCTCTGACTCTCATAGACACACACACACACACACACACACAAACACACACAAACAGCAGAGCTTCTGTAGGGCTGCAGATCGTGACCATTTAGGCACATTTTTGCAACCATTCTGCTCATATCAATCTCATTCTCAGACACAACAGGCAGCTATTTCCACAAAAACAAACTGATAAACCACAGGGGGTTGGGTGATATATTGAATATACATGATGTTTAACAATAAAAATAAGTAAATGCATTTCAGGGCATTTCAAGGATTATAGGACATTTCTAGAATTTCAGAGGGCTTCTAGTTCTTGTGGACATTTCTTGGACTTTAGGATGATTCTAGGATTTCGGGACATTTCTAGGATTTTAGGACGTTTCTTGGATTTTAGGACATTGGGAGCTTAGCTAGGACTTCTGTTGGGGAGTGCAGGGGATCTTCCACTGGCACTTTTTTGATAAACAAGCTCAGTTTTAATGCTGTTGTATGCAGTCTGGCACCTTATGTATAGTAAAAGTACATGACCAATTCCAAGTGTGAATCACTGGCACCCTATCCAGAGCCAGATTTGGCCCGTGGTTTGTGAGTTGAGTGTCTTGTGGAGTATGTGTGAATGTTTTGGGAAGACTTAAAAAAGTTATGGAAAACACTCACACAGTGAGCTATGAGTTAGGTGTAGCATACATGCAGTCTTTCCATTTGAATACACAGGAAGGATTTACCAATGAAGGCATTTTACTTACGATATTGAATTGATTTCAGTATTATCTCTCCATTTTATTTTTAATTTGCTTTCACTGTTAGGGATGGAATGTAAGGAGTTATTTCAATGTTGTCTATGTATGTTTTGGCTTTTTATTTATTTTTTTATATATATATTTAAATATATATATTTTTGCTACAAAATATAAATTTAGGTTTTTTTCAAATAAACATTAGCTTATATTTACTTACACTTTAGCTTTGTTTGCCTCGGCGATGGAGGTTACACATTGACGGAGGCTACAAGCATTATTAAAAGATTTGACAGTGCAGTTAGTGCAGTTTCATTTTCTGCTGAAAGCCGTTAGCCATCGTCCAATGCAGCAGAACCAAAAACAGAGAAGTAGCAGAGGGAGAAAAGGTGTTAAAGAAGAGATAACAAGTCTTTGAATGTCTTGTTTTGTCAGTCAATCCCAAATCCAAAGATAATTAACTTTACAAAGATCTAAAACGGAGACTGGAGCTGAGTGTTGCTGCTCTTCTCTCAGGCTTTGGATGTACAGGTCACTTTGAAAACAAGGTGTTCTGGTGGTGGCAGTCCATTGACTTAAGCGTATAAGAAGCAGTCAGGGTTCAGGATTTGAGATGGAGCACTTTTGTCTGAAGCCAATTGGTGCAATGATGGAAGGTCAGGGTTGGAAACAAGAGCACTGCCTGGATAAGAAAACATTCATTTTCTCTGAGAAGCTGCGCTGTCTCAGTCCTCAGTGGAAGCTCTTTGTCTCTCGGGACGTAATGTTTGAAGACGTTTGGTTCTCTCGAGGGGAGGTTTAATGGCTGGCTGGTTTGACTGACTGCTTCACCCGGGGGACTGATTCCTGGAGGATAATCATCTAACCTGGGGGGTTTCACCGCCTCCCTCTGAGACGGCTGATCGCTGCACGTGGTCAGCTGAAATTGGCCTGCCGTGCTGTATATAAAAAAGATTGGCTTGCCAGTGGCTGGATAAAGATCAAGACTTATTAACCTGTTAAGTGCTGGCTGTGGGCACGCTGAGGACACTTCAGGAGATCGATAATGGGTCAGAGGGCACTTAGTCTGGTGAGATGGAATTCCTTCTCTTCCATTTTCCTGTCAAGAGCTCTGTGATACCTCTATTTCCTCTCATTTTGATCCAGACAGTCCATTATTCCTTTACATCAATGCGCTTTCTTGTAGAAGCAGGAAAAACAGGACAGAGTGACCTTAAGATCTGAAGGGGATAAGCCTTATTTGTTTCAGCTATTGCATTCATGTTTTTTGTACATCAAGCAATAATACATTTGTAATCAGTCTGTCACGCCACTGAAAAACGTGTTATCAGGGTTCCCGTGATTCCTTAAAAAGTCTTTAAAGGCATTGAATTCATTAATCTAAAATAAGGCCTTGATTAGTATTAAATTGTGTTACATTAATATTTCAGAAGTCTTAAAAATGCTCAGATATGGAAAGTAAGATTTGTTTTTTTTTTTTTCCCGATGTTATATTGTAAAGTCTCAAAATAATTGGTAACACCTTTGTTTTGTTAAATAATTTAATGACTTCCTTTTCTTGAACTTGTCATGATGGGAATTCAAACAGTGGAATCTCACGTGCAGATTGAGAGACGCAAAATTGCTCAGAAAACTGGCCAGAAATGTCAGATGTTTCCCACGTGTGCTGGTAAACTACATATATATTTTGATTTTAATATTATATAATCATTGGCTTCCATGTGTTCCACTCTAAAACGTCTAGGGTTATTGTTTTTTAAAGATTTGACATAAATCATCAAATATTTATTTTCAAAAGTCATGTTTTATGCTACAATAAATAATTGGGCAAATTAAAATTTTGGTTCTTAGAAAATTGGTCTTAAACACAATACCAAGTGACATTAAAAAAGTCTTTAAAAGTATCTTGCTTTAAGCTGCTGGAACCCTTGTTAGTAATCAACCAACAAAATTATTAAATAAATCCCCAAGTTTCTAATATTAGGTTATGAAACGCTTTAGACGTATTCACTGAAAGAGCTAAAATTACGTTACGTTTACTACTAAGGGGCAGGTGCTCAAAATTAAAAAGAGCCATATGAAAGAAAACTTCAAAACCCCATACACCAACTTAATTTACAGCATAACCTGTTGAGTTATAGCAACCCATATTTAAACAATCAACAAACAGATGGAATCATAATACTGCAGTTTCCCACACATTCATGCATTTGTGGCTGGCTGCCATAAATAAATCATCCACTGCCACAATCCCTTCATTTTACCGGATTTGACAGTTTACTTTCACTTTACAAACTGCTCCTCTCATTCATCTACGTGATTTGATCAGCAGTGAACAGATCGACAGATCAATTATCCACCCCGAGAGTGACAAACTGCTGCTGGGGAAAAAATAACTGATGAGGAGCTCTGCCTGCTGCGCTGTGTTCACGGACCTGCAAAAACATCAGAATTTAGAGATATGATACAAAGGGGCACACTGGCATTTAAGAGATGCCAAAAAATAAAGGTTGCCCCTTCAGCTCGGTGGACTAGTGCACTTTGTGTTTATATATAATGTTTATGTATGTGTTTATCGAGTCAGGGATGGTGCGTGAGCAGGCTTTTAGGTGCACCCAAAAAATTCCTGGTCAGTGAAAAGGCAATAAACAGTTTGGTCTAACTCTGCAGTGCAGTGCCACATAGTTCCCAGTCTTTTTACATGTTTTCAACAAGTATTTTCTATCATTTATAATGTGTTTAGAGAGAAACCACTGATTTTTCTTTACCCAGACTTTTAAAAAATAACTTTTAAAATATGTCTAATGTCAAGCACAACCCTAACTGTTTATTCAGCTGTGTTTTCCCACCAGGATTAGACTCAAACCTGCACTTTGATTCTGCTTTTTGCCTGTCAGTGCGTCTAATTCGTCCATAAATAAACCACCAGCTTATTCATCTCCAATAAGGAAATAGATTACATGGCCGTTTAAAACTCAATAAGCTTCCCTGTGCTGCGCCATGGTCTCTCCTGCTTCTTCCCGACAGCCAGTGGCCTAATGAGTGAATGAGAGGCATTTGTCACCGCTGCCTGCTCTAATAGGAGTGTGTAACTTATTCATTACACACATAGATCTGCATTTATTGTCCCACCGTGCATGCCGCTTTGTCCTTGTGGGGCTTCAGGGAGGTCAGGTGTGCTGTGGTGAGGATGCACACGCCATCCTTTCGTATGCAGAAAAGTTGTGCTAACATGCTAATAAAAAAGTTCTGACAATATGGTGTGTGTGTGTGTGTGTGTGTGTGTGTGTGTGTGTGTGTGTGTGTGTGTGTGTGTGTGTGTGTGTGTGTGTGTGAATGTGAGGAGGTGGATTTTCATTAACTGTTAGCTGATGAGTATCAGAGTGTGCTATTTTAGAAAAGCAGGTCACGGTGGCAATAGGTTATAAACAGGGTTCGTACAGGCATGTTCAAACAGTTTTTACAGTTTCTGGCTGTAAGAAATGGTGTCTGTGGTGATTTTTATGAAAAAAAAAAAAAATGCCTTCCTGCATGTTTTCTTTAAAAGCCCCCAACATTTTTTAATAAAATATAAACAAACCAAAAACAACAACAAAAAAAAAACTAAGTAAGCAAAGAATAATAACAGCAAAATATTTTCTTTAAAAACTGCCATTTTTTTTTTCAGAAAAAAATATATCTCCAAAATGGTTTCTTGTAAAATCCACAAAAAACCCCACCAAAGTGTTTTCTTTAAAAGATAAAAATAGATAATAAATAATAATAAATCTCATAAATAACCAACAGTCCCTTAGTTGTTTTTAAATATTTGATTCTGATCCTTCTCTGAATTTATTAATTTTTTGGAAATAATATATATTTAAAAAAGCACATACAGTAAAGTAAAAGAACTGATAAAGAGTGGTGGTGGTCGTTTCACAGAATGTGTGGTCTTTAAAATTTGTCTTAAAGTCATGGAAAAGTCATGGCAGCGATTTGGTAAAAACGTGTATGAACCCTGTATCAGACAAACATGTTTTGTGTTTTTTCAGGACAAATGTGCGTAATGCCCAGTATTAGTGTTAATTGTCATTTTGTGGACGAGTCCCCTGTCCAGTTGGTGAGACACAGTGAGTTGTACAAACGTGTGTGAGGCCTAAATTAAAGTGTGCATTAGCGGCTGTAGGTGGGTATGAAAGTGTTGTAAGTGGTGTGTAAGTGGTTTATGTTATGAAGTTATTTACGTCCCAGTAGGCCGACTGTAAAAGAGCAAACGATGAGTCACTCTCTGTGTGAATTGAGCTTAATTGTGCCCACACGTTTTCAGATCATAACAGCTCACATTGTTTAGCCTCTCAGGTCTTAATCCAACAGATTGGGCCTGTTTACCAGCTCAGAGGTGTGAGGGACTTTCATTTGTTAAGCACAGGGCGGTCTGTCTGTATATGACATGCATATTGTTTGTCTCAGGTGGGGCCAGGTGGTCACCGCGCGTTGGCTTCTGCAACGTCACATCTCGCAGGTTCCCACGTGGGCACAGCAGGGGTGTGTGACACATTTCATCACCTGGACCGATCGGTGTTAATGAACATTTTAATCATCTCGCCCAACGCCAGAGCCTGCTGGGTGTCATCTCGTCCGCCTTTTTCCAGCAGATAAATATGGAAAAGCGCGGCTGAGGAGGGAAAGCTCTCCAGCAGGGTGCGGATTCCCATGTGATGCATCTTTTGGCTCTCAGGCAACAAGTTCCTAATATTTGTTTGACTTCACTGCCTTTTTTTGTCACAACATTAGATAACACAAACATTGCATATCTCCAAATTTAAATATTAATAAACATGCTTTTCATGAAACGTCTTATTTATTCTCTCAGTGATGAAATCGGTATTTTTTTTAAAGCTGCGGAACAGCGTCTTAGTTTTTTTCAGACTTGGATTGTATCAGAGATGTATCAGCATTTATTTGAGTTCAGTTTACAATGACAGAAATTTTTGTACCTTAAAAAAGTAACAACCAGTGAACATGTAGCCTTAATGTGACACCAGGCTATCGTGAGATATCTTGCCATCAGCTGCTGCGTATTTTAAAGGACCAGTGTGTCAGATGTAGGAGATTTAGTGGCATCTAGTGGCAAAGATTGCAGATTGCAACCAGCTGAAACTTATTCCGATTAGAATTCCTTCATTGTTCACTGTTTTTAATGGGAGCTGAACTATCCACAGAGGTCTTTTACACTCTAATGCAAACTAATTTGGTGTCTTAAACCACTAGAAATACTGAATAAAGATGTTTTATGTTGCAAATCAATGTATCTTTAACACTGCTTGTTGCAGAGGGGCTGCTTACTAGAGCCAGTATTTGGTTTGTCTGCTCTGGGTTACTATAGAAACAAGCCGGTGATCTCCGTAAAGAACTGTATCTCAGAGTACTTTTTTTCATCTCATCGCGTTGTTGTGTATTTGCACAATACATTTACAGAACCTAATAACTCCGAAATACCCATTGAATGCACTGACTTGCAAAAACTTGTAAAAACTGCGGAGTGAAAAGCTTGTTGAATATGCTACAAAGTATGTAGAAATGCCCATAGAAACACAAACTGACCTTCTTTCTTAATTTGCGTCTCAAAACCTTCAAACGTGGAGTTGAGGTATGGCCATGGGTGATCTCGTGGGGAAGCTTCCATCTTCACCTGCTGCTGTAGCCATTACTGCTTCTGTCTCTTCTGATGAGCTGCACAATCTTAAGTTGCGCGTGCACGAGGTAGAGGTATGGGAACACCACCTCGACAAACAAACCACACGCAGAAATGCATGATCACAGTTTATGGACTTTTAAAAAAGATTTTTTTTTTTTGCTGATTTCAAAGCAAATGTAACGAGAGCTTTCACAGAAATTAAGTCAAAAAGTGCAATTTTGTATTGTATTGTACTTAAGTACAGTACTTAAGTGAAGAAAATGCACTCTTACTGTCCACCACTACTGATGAGTTTGTGATAGAACAACTGTAGGATGTGCATGGACAGGCGTGGCCCGCTGCATGGGACCCATGTGTGACGTTGGACTTTTGGAGGATGTGTCAAGCATAAATCACACATTGACTGACTTCCTTCCCCAACCCTGTGATCTGCACCTTCACCCATGAGTGTCATTTCCTCTGGGAGTTGTCAGGGAGTCTGCTGAGTCATTTTATGAATACATTTCCTGAAAGCCCCCCTGAATATAAACCACGCTCCCCACAAAAGCCCAACCAGGTAAATCTGAGTGAAAGCTGAGATCTCTCACTTGTTTCAACTATGAAATCATCTTCAGAAAGGGATCAGCGGAGAGCTTATCGAGGTACTGAGGGGATTTTCAAGCTTTCAGCCGAGCCGAGGCATTGTGTGCAAAAATTTGAGAGCAACTCAATTTGAGAAGGAGGTTTCTAATATTTGTGCTCGCTCAATCCTCTCGAAGCTTTGTAATGGAGTGAGGCGTCTGTCTGTGAGACTGGATTAAGTAAAGAGAGAGCGGCTATGAGTCTGAGGAGAGACGCGGGGAGGAGGGGGACGAGGAGCCCTGAGGTGATACATCTGGAGATTCACCTCCTCTGTTGCCTCGGGGTGTTTTGAATCCACACACTCAGACACACACATGCCTCCAGGCTGTTACTGGAGATGGTACACAAAGTTGCATCTCCACCGTCCTGCAGGTCAACATGTGTGCGAGACCCACTTCAAAACGAGTACACTCGCTTTTTAACATGTCCTCCTCCTCCTTTTACTGTCTGCCCCACACCTCTATCTGGGGAGTGATTACATCTGGTCCCAGCTCGCCGCCTGCCTCCCAGCCAGAGCAGGAAGTGGTGCTGTATTAGTAGAGAGCCGGTTAGCCAGTCATTTGCTGCATGACTGCCCGCACTGATGATGATAACTCACACTTACTTCAGGATTTGGGCAGAACGAGGGCTAAACGGTTCGGGTTGGACGGACCAGATGTCGGAGACGTGGTGGCCGGCTGTTGTTTTACTTTGACAAATGTTTTTGCTGCAGCAGCAGCGGTACTAGCGAAGCTGCAAGGTGGTGCGACAGCCGGGTGTGTGTTTTACTAAAGGAGTGTTTGAGATTGATAACAGAAAAGTCACGTGTTGAACACTTTAAAACCCGAAAAATTGGCTGGATTTCTTTCAGAAATTGGTAGAAGGCAATGAGCAAACAAGCCAAGAAATTGCTCAAAAAAGCAATAAATGAGGAAAAAGTACAAGACACTTACCTGAAAAAGTAACAGAAAAAAAGAAGAAAATTCAAATGAAAAAAATAGGAGGAAACTATCTGAAAAAAAGCCAAAAAAGTAAAGACAAAAATGAAAAAAAAATTATATATATATATATATATATATATATATATATATATATATATATATATATATATATATATATATATATATTTTCTTTAAATGCAAAATAGTGGAATTGAAAAGGTGATTAAAAAATGTCATTAATCATGATTATTTCTAGAAATCAATCGCAATTTAAAAAATTACTTGTTTGAAACCCTCATAATTACATATTAACATATGGTATTTATTTACATATATTTTTTTGTAGAATTTTAATTTTTGATAATATAATTGTCGACATTTTCTTCTAAGTTGCTCATTACCTTTTCCATGTTTTCATAAGAAAACAAACCAATTTTGCTCAGGGTCCAAAGGTTTAAAGTGGGCGGTTTTTAANTTTGAAACCCTCATAATTACATATTAACATATGGTATTTATTTACATATATTTTTTTGTAGAATTTTAATTTTTGATAATATAATTGTCGACATTTTCTTCTAAGTTGCTCATTACCTTTTCCATGTTTTCATAAGAAAACAAACCAATTTTGCTCAGGGTCCAAAGGTTTAAAGTGGGCGGTTTTTAATTACAACAGCAGCTGTGTGTCGGGTACCTGCGGCAGTCCCACCGATTTTCACACCTCCTCTCACAGTTGCAATGCACTCTGGGTACGAGGCTTACAAGGGTACTTGTGTAGCTGTGATGCCATTGGCCTGGTTGGACCGAGGGGGATATTAATCAGAGCTGATCGGCGCTCTGTGACAGCCGACCTACGCGGCGTCCCACACACGGAGCTGATAATGAAATTGTAAGAGCGTCTGTCTCTGTTGCCCTCGACCCTGTTGGTGTTTTCTTCTTGTAAACACTATGGTTGGACACTTACACGAGAAACTTCTGCTTATTTCTCACCTTTTTATTCAGAACAAGCAGCACTTTGTTGCTTAAACTTTAAAGTGTTCATGTGTTTAACATCAGAAAAAAAGCGCTGGGGAATCTAAAATGCACCGTAAATGAACTGCAGCAGATGTTGCCCACTTATCAAAAGTAGAGTTTGCATAAATGAGTTTGAACATGGATGGTAATGTTGATGTTTATGACTTCAGACAGCTGACATCAGTGGAATCCCTGTTATGTTAAATGTTTCTCTCTGTTTCATTACCGCATTTTGCGATGCCAGGTGGAAAATATCTTCAAACGTGCTGCTGCCTCCACTTTTTATTCCTCCTGACATCGTGATGTGCCACTCTTATTAATTACCACAGCGTGATCAATTGTTCATTGTCAGTCTGCCAGATCGTGACGCAGCTTGTCTCGTGATCAGTTTAATCACAAGACGACTGTCAAAACAGCAGCCTCGCTTCTTGGATATACAGCCTTTGTTGTTGTGATGCAGTTGATCATCTCCTTTTAATGTTATAATTCATAAAATTGCAATAATGTCTTCGGATGGCAGTAGAAGCTGTTTTTACATCAGACAATAAACTTAAACCCACTTCAGGAAAACAGTTAGGAGGAAATAAACAATAAAGCACAAACAAACGCAAATCGCAATTAAGCTTATTTAGTAAATGAGACAAATGCTCAGTCTCAATTTAAAAACTCCCCCAAGATCTAGGGATACCAGTGGTTAACCCTATGAAACCAGTATTGAAACCTTTGAACACTAGACACCGATTTATTTCAAAAACATGCGCAGAAAAGGCAATGAGCAACTTAGCAAGAAATGTTTTACCAATTGCAAGAAATTTTTTAAAAAGTATTTTTTCTAGAATTGGGTTTTTTTTTTCTTTTGTTTTCTTTCTTTCAGAGTTCTTATCATTGATTTTCACAGTTACAAAATTAACAACATTCCCAGCCTACAACAAAGAACACCTGCACCTTGCTGTCACTTGATGGTAAAACTTACTTAGCTTAACTCAACTACTGAAGTACATCTTAGTATGCGCATAAAACAAATTGCAAAAATTAAACATTAAGCAGGAGTAGCATGTCTAAGCAAAAAATAACAGATGTGTATGGCAAGGGCGAGAACATGATAGATTCTTTCTTCATACACGCACCTGTGTGGAAGGTTTGTAAAATTGTTATAACTTTCAATTGTTTTTTTTCCAGGTCTTTTTTTTTTGTGTTAATTTTCAGTTCATTTTCTTGTAGTTTTTACTAATTTGTAGGTCACTTCTGCGTTTTTCTTCACCTTCTTCACATGTTTTTGAATGAAATCAAGCCAATTCGCCCAGGTTTCAAAGGGTTAACCATTAACCACTACTACTACATGCAGAGTGTTATCATGCTTAGAGCTGCTACTGTGGCTAAAAATTGAAGGTTTTGAGTGTGTTTGATTTCCTGATTGCTCTGTTAGACGTCTTTAGAGAGCGGCAGTCTGTGTTAATTCAAAGAGAAATAATATATAGTGACGTAAATCATGGTGGGATAGATCCACGTCATGGCAGGAAGGAGGAACACAAATCTGAAAAGTAATACCTTAATTATCCTGCTGGTCTTATCCCGAGTCATTTTCAGTGAGTGCAGACTCTTTGATCAGTGAGATTACCAGCAGACTGTAAGAGGACTGCAAAGGTCAAACTCAAAACGCCACCACAGAACGGAGTGGGTTCATGCAGCAGCACTAAGAGCACACTAAGTGCTGAGAAAATGGCATAAAATAAGACATTCCAATTTATTCTGCTCAGCAGCATTCCTGTAATGATAATAATAATAATAAATTTGGTTTGGAGTGCCTTTCAAGGAACCCAAGGATGCTGCACAACACAAAGGACTCATTCTTCTCGTCTCGTCTCAGATTGGCTCTCCAAACATGTGGGAGTAATCTGTTTTGAGTGATATGTCTCGGCTTGATTATGAGTTTTCTTCTTCTTTTTTGGAGCACTGCTGGGATTTGGATATGAATATTTAGAGTCTTACACAGATAACTATCCACGCTCGTTTGGAGCCTTTTCATTTCAAACCCCATGGAGCTTTTGAGACACCGCCGCCGCAACTCTCCCCTGAATAAGTGCCACCAGCAAACCAGCAAATCTCGATCTCTTTATCGCTGCCTCAGAGCGCGTTTCACCCCCTGCCCTCACACTGAATCACCCCACCCCCTGCCCTTTTATTTATTTTTGTGTGTTTTTGTGTGTGTTTGTTTGTGTGTGTGTGTGTGTGTGTGTGTGTGTGTGTGTGTGTTGGACTAATGTCTGAGTGTTTAGCTTGTTAATGTGCTATGTGATAACAGCCCAGCTCTATAAACAACTTAATCCCGCATCTTATGAGACGGGAGCACCGCTCTCTGCTCCTTCAAAGACCTGCAAGCTTAAGAGGTGTAGGTGAGTAGGGGAGGTAGGTGCGTGTGTGTGTGTGTGTGTGTGTGTGTGTGTGTGTGTGTGTGTGTGTGTTAAAGGTTGTAAAGGAGGCTAAAGTAAAGGGAAAAATGAAGGTAAAAAGTAAGTAGGTGGGGTTTGCACAGATGGAGATGCAAGTCCTCGTAGCACCTTGAAAATCATATGTTCAACTGAAATTGAAAAACATTTTTCACCAAGAAATCAGGAGGCTAAAAATGACCCTGATGTCTCTTTTACACTGCCTGTTCAAGTCCAAAATATCACACTGTTATGTTGTCTCGATGTTCTATACAAGAGGTACGATGGTGGAATGGGGGACAGAGTTATCTTGCCTTTAATCCAGCAGCGTAGGTAGTAACAGCACTGAATTGACCTCTGACCCACTGTGGGAAATTTAAAAAGCAGCTAGTAGTAGTTAGCAGCTAACTCGAAGAAGAACAGCAGCCGTAAATGTCCACATATAGTGAAAATAATGAGGTCCAGGAGCTCCTTACCCTTCGGGCAGAGGATGAGATTGTCGCATATATGTCACACGAGAGCAGTAGTTCCCAACTGGTCCAGCCGTGGGATCTTTCTCCTTAGTCATTAGTTCAAGGTCCACACATACCATAAATCACCACATATTAAATTTTATTTGACATAATGTAAACAACACATTGATTTAGAAAAACATTAAATAAAACATATTGCAAGATTAAACAGGAACGGCACTTCAAAATAAAAGCTCTTTGCTGGAAATTCACTGTACTTTAAAACAAAGTGTGTTTTCAACAAACGTTCACGAGTCACATGCAGTCCATTCAGAATGGACCCGCAGCCCACCGTTGCATGACATGTGGACACTGTTGCTGTGCCGGCATGCTGTCTAAAATCATACACTAGAACGACAAGTTGTCCCTGTTGTTTGGTTCTGTGTAAAAATGCAAAGGAGGCATGAAGAGGGATCAGGAGAGCTCTTAAGGCCTTTGCTTCGCTTCTTCTCATTTCTTTTTCCTCCTCTGGGATGGGACGCAGGCTTTACCTTCCTTTCCAACCAGCTGTACCACCACAGACCTAGAATACTGATGAAGAGGTGAAATGGTTCAAGATATTCTGCAGCAGCACACGGGAGGGATGAGTCATTTAAAAGTAATTTATGTCCTCCTTTGACTCTAACATGCGTCAAGGGTAATCAGATTTTAATTTGCGAGCTCAAGAATGAATAAAATCCAGGGTGTAAATGCAGCCAGGATGTGTTAAAGATCAGTGTATCTGCTCACCTGCAGCAGAAAATGTTAAAATGTCTGATAAAAAGGATCCTGAAACGAGCAACATTTTTGTTTTGGACACTGATACATGATTCATCTGAGCTGCTCAAATCGTGAATCTGAATAGATTCTGCATTGAGCATACTGTGACTGTGATTGAGATAAATGTAATATTCATTTTGGCTCCGTTTTGATTCCATTATTAGTTTAAACCAATGGGTTTAGAGATGGAGGGGGGTTTAACTTTATCCGCGGTTTGTTTTTAGCATGACAATTAAGTCCGTATATTCTCCCGTTCTAGTATTCCAAATTCCAATCTTTTGCTTTCACATCTTGCTCTCATCTTACATCATCTGTGTTCACATCGACATGCATACAAATGCAAACAATCCCTTTTTAAGCTTCATAATTGCATTACAGATATGGTTCTGAGATTGATGGAAAAACAACAACCTCAAAATAAGCAGAGATATTCAAATTGTGTACTCTCTAAAGCGTAAAAGTATGGGAAACCTCTGGGGCTCCTCACAGTGTAACCACATAAGGTCACAGTGGATTATCTCTTTCCTGTAAAGCTTCATGACCACTGATGACAATTGCCATTGGTCTCAAAAGCTGCCAGTTTCAAAGGAGGAAAGATTTTGATGTTTTGGGAAATACCCTTATTAGCTGTCCTGCCAAAAATTGATACCACGCTCATATCTGTCCATTTATTATCAAACTACAGCCAGCAGCAGCTTAGCTTAGCTTGCCGGGACCATCTTGGCGAGGGGTTTGAGTTATCAGATCACAATGCATCTTTTGCATTATTTTCACTTGAAGTTAGCTCTATCCAGTTGTGATTAGATCACCCAAATGTTAATACCAGATGTTACGTGCCACAGTATATCTTATTTTATGTAACCCTTAAAAAAAGTGTTTGTTTTATTTAATAGGAGTTACATGCTGTAACTACTTCTTGGCTGGGTCAGTGACCTAATAGTGTTTGTAGGAAGTTAGGAAGCTTTACAGGTGCTGGTTAGGGTATTGTTTAATCAGTCATTAGCCCCTTTCACTCCGCCTTTTCAGGGCAGAAATGCCGCTGTTATGCTGCCTCACCATTCTGTATAAAAGGTACGATCACAGAATTGTGGGACAAAGTTAGAAACCGTGCCAAATTAAGGTCTATGTGAAATGGACATCTGGCAGGAAGGGATCATGAGTAGGACATGTGTAATATTTCGATGCGTGCAAGCCATTGAGGGAGATTCTTAAAGCAGCTAGCAGCTAACTGGAGGAAGAAGAACAGCGGTGACAAATTATGGAAATAATGAGCTCCAGGGGCTCCTTAGCCTCTGAGCAGAGGATGAGATCAGCTGCCGTATAACAGGGATGCGAAATGATTGGTATTGACATGTTATGTCACTTTTATTGTTTAGAAAATGCGGCCAGTGCTTATGCTGTGTGTCACACAGGATAGCCTCCTACGTGACATACAGCATACGCTGTTGTGTTAAATGTCAACAAACGTAAACAAAAACTTTTTTGACCGCAGTTACAGGCTGTAACTCTTTCTTGGCTGGGACAGTGACTTAATGAAGTCTTTGAAAGAAGTGAGGTGCTGGTTAGCATTTAGTTAGCAACATTGATGGCTGTAGCATCTTTTTTTAAAAAATTATTCTTTTGGGGCGTTTGCCTTTAATGGACAGGACAGTTTTAGCGTGAAAGGGGAACAGAGAAGGGATGATATGCAGCAAATAGCTGAGGTTGGAATTGAACCTGTAGCCTTTATACATGGGGCGCCCGCTCTATGTACCAGGCAAGCAAAAAGGCATCTCATAGCTTCATATTTAATTTACAATAATTAGATTGGTATCAAACTCCTCATCTGACTCTCAACAAGAAAATAAACTTGCGTATCATTAAGGTGCTTACTGCCTCTCATTAGCAGGTATTGGCTCATATTGAATCCTACGAGGACTCCAAAGTCCCCCATACAGGAGGTCTTCTGTTCAAACAAACTCCATCAAGTGCTCTGTTGTACAACATAAGTAAAGAAATCCTCCGACTCTTTTCTTTCACTTGTTTTAGTTCCTCAATGTAAGTTTTACAAGCTTTAACAATTTAATAATACATCAGCTGTAGACACTTTGGATTCATTAATGTGAAACGTCGGCTGAATTCAAAACCAAAAGCTTCATTATGGTGCTATCCTCCCCGTACCTCCCCTGCTTCTGCCCGTCTCCTCTTAAATTGGAAAACTCTATCTCTGATTAAATTGAGTCCTCAAAAATTAGCATGTTCCAGCACTTCATATACATGCAAAACCCATGGCAACTTTTTTATCCTGGAACGAGAACAGAACTGCTGAAAGATGAAGAAAAAAAAAAACTTTCTACAACATAATGAAGATAACTCACTTTGGAGAATCCACTTAGTGAGGAAAGTTTTTTTTTTTCTCTTGGAGTTTTTCCCTCGGTGAATCCCACTGTGCTGCAGCCAACTCAAAGAAATGCTTGTTTTGTAAAAGTCCTTTGGAGTGTGCATCAAAAGCGTTTTTCATAGCAACTCAATCTGTGATTGAAATATTTAACACTGGCACCGAGCCTCGTGCAATCGCTCTCTCTCACGCTGCCTCTCTCTTCACACAGATTTCCTTTACGTTTCGTTCCTCCTCTGTTGTCTCTCATCTTCACTCTCAGGTTTATTCTCTCCCTCACTGCCTACCGTGTTGTATTAATAATTCAAACTAATGCAGAGTGGATGTGCAGATATACATAAGAAGCTGTATGTATATTTGATTATCTTCTGGACCTTTGACCGCACACAGAAAGCAGCTAATATTGGCCTGTGTTTGGAGCTGCTGCTGGAAAAATAATAGAGGTGTTCATGGGGAAAACCCCCCACAAAAGTACACTTTAGAGCATCTTTGCTGCATCTTTCCTTTCATCCTCCAGCATGTGTGAAAAGCTTCTGAAGTGCTGGTTTGTTTTTTTCTTCCGTGTAAATATGAATATGGAGAGAAGTGTCGGGATGTTTTCGAGGAGAAGCTGTTGACATCAGAGGAGTTTCAGACTACTTCCTGGAAGATCACTGCTTAATGATTGTGTGTATTTTGCATATGCCAGGGACAAGACAGGTGATCTGTTTTCCATTTGGTGAAATCAGGAGCTTAATGCAGATCTCTCCGACAACAGCAGCGGGGGTCATTTCACAGTTTCACTGCTTCCTCCTGCTGTGTGCAGGACTGTTCTGCTGATTAGGCTCGACCAGAAGAAAGCTGCAGTTGGTGTGATTAAAGGCCACCTGATAAACTTTGACAAGTTTTGGTGTCAGAACTTATTAGGTACAGAGTCTGTTGCTGCTAATGAACGAGCCAGGCTTATGAGTTTACAAAAACAAAATGTAGCACAGTTTGTTTCCAAGATGAGTGACAATGAGTGACGAGCAGGTGGTGCTGATTGAAACTTGCTGTCAGCTCCAGTGATTAGCCGCGTCTCAACTTCACTTTGTAATAGCACCCTCATCTCCTGAGTAATTGGCTTTCGTATTGATTAAATAACATATGCAGTCAGGGGTGTTTATTTATGAGCTCAGAAAGTTGTTGAACTTTTGTGGTTAAAGTGTTGAACATCCTCTTGACGCCGAGGTTCACTGTGAGTGGCAGTGAGGAACTTGAAGGGATTAGCAGGAGGCTGAGACTCTTCAGAGTAAATTAAATGTTGCACCACCAAAGACCTGTAACTCCTATTATGATCATGCACGCAGGAACCTATTTTCACTTCCGGGTGCTGCGAAAAATTTGCACACAGGACTATGTATGTGCATGCACTTAGGCAAGACGGCTACCAGCTGCAGACTAACTTTCAAGACAAACAAATGACAAAACGGATGTTTTTTAGCGAGACATCGGATGCATTTTTTGTTGTAACTTTGTCACCAAAAGTGGATATTTTAAGCCAAAACGAGATCCAAGCAGTTTTTTTGCCTAAATATAACCATTTGTTAAACACAGTATTGTTGAACATAAGTAAATGTAAAGTAAGGATTATTGATAATTGATCTGTTGATCCAATCAGAATTGATCAGATCAGATCAGTGGATGAGAGAAACAGCTGCTGCAGGGATGTGTGAAAGCAAACTTTTAGACCAAACAGAATGAAAAATCAAGTTTTATTTTTACCACGCTTGATGTTCCACTGCTCCATCTGTGACAACAGTATGCTCTGCACTCAGAGAATGTGTTGCAATGAATAATTTAAAGGTAAATCTATTTTAACAGCACTCCTAATGAACGGTCCACTCCAAAAAATGAAATCAACATGCGACGGCAGATTTTTTAGTCATGGCAGGACACCAAAAAAAAAAAATGAATTTGAGGGATAACTCTGAGTTGGTTCCACCTCTGCTGAATATGTCTGTTGAATACATGCAAAAAAGAAGCAAAAATATGTCACAGAAGACACAGAAACAGACTTTCAAAAATGTATTTTACTGACCACCTGCACAAAATCTCAATACTTTTGACAACCTTACTTCTCACCCCTACTTCAGTCTAACGCTCAACGCTACATTAGTAACGACCAGACACATCCAAACTCCTCAGCCGAACTGATGGTGGTTGAATTGCATTGTGGATAAAGTAGGTTTTGACAAGGAAGGAGAATACATGGAACAAAACATACTGCGTTTTTTTGCTGCATTAAACCACAAAGTGTATGCTCTATAATGACCTTATCGGGGGAGGCAGATGCAGAGGAAGATTAGTCCTTGCTCAGCTCCAGAATCAGCACCACAAACCGCCGTCGTGACAGGAAATATCTCTCTCGATGTCTTGTCAGCTAGTTATTTTAAAAAGCCTCTATTTAACATTGTTTGGGATTATTGGATGGATTATTCCTGGAGTTGTGATTTGGCTGGAGATTTTGACTTTAATGGCAAGCTGTCACAGCAGATTTAGTTGTTTCGTTGCAACAGCAGATAAGATACTGCACGAAGAGAAAAATCCCCAACAGAAAAGAAAAGCACAGAATCTCTAATCCACTGTGTTTTCACTAACGCTAATGACAAAGCAAACTCTTTTCTGATAAGATCTGCTGTATGTCTGCATGTACACACACACGCTTAATTCCAGTGTGACCTGCAGTGTAGTGAAAATGCAGGAGAGTGGACGCAGCAGCTCTCTGCAGGCTTACGTCTCTTACCCGTAGATGGCAGTGTGTCCATGAGTCTCCAGCATGGCGTCTGTGTGTCTGCTCCTCTGTAATGGTGTGAAGAGAGGCAGACGGCCACTGACAGGCCTCCGTAATGCAGATTTACAGTAATGGCCTGCAAGGAAATGAGATGTACACTGTTAAATAGTTTGGAAAGACATCTTGCTGCGTTCTGCCGTGGGCTGACCTCGCTCTCCGAGCAGCCGAAACACCAGACCAGATCATCGATCTGACAAAAGCTTTGAGTAATGATGCTGGAGAAGAAGTGGGAAGAGAGGACGAAAGACAAAAACAAGCAGTGTGTCTTTTCTTTTTTTATCCCCGCGCTTCTGTCGAGACGTGGGATGAAGTGATCCGGACCTGTTGATAAGGTCACGGCGGCAGAGGGGTGGTACATTAACGAGCGCCATCGACACATGCTCTCACCCCGTCTGCTGTGAATTTGCCACCTTTTTCCTCCGCTACCTCCTCTTTTGTCCTTTTACTTGGATCCCTCAATTAAGGCTGCCTTTTGTTCCGGGGGCTCGCATGGAGCCAGTGGTCTGTGTCATTCTGCTCATCCATTATGGATCAGCACCGAGACGAGGAAGAAGAGCAGCGATTGGGCTGTTTGAATACTGAGATGACTCGTATCCTGTAGAAGCTTTGATAGACTTGATTTCTTTTCTGTGACTGGATGACTGTAATGATAACAATGACATTGAGTATCTAGAAGATAAAACGCCTGTCAGCGTATATTAGCATTTTAACATTTAAATAAAGTTAAGTTGATATTAGAAAGTAAGCACAAAAGAAATACATGGACGGACTGTTTTGCAAAGAAAAACAAAATAAATCTTGTGTCACTTACTGTGAAAAGCGCTGGTATATGCGACTGTATGTCTATTTATCCTGTTAAAGCACACAAGTCTTTTGTTTGGCAACCTTTCTATATGATAATTTTACAAAACAAGTCAGAGATGTGCGTGCATCTTTTTGTAAGTGGCTCTTTAATTTTAAAGGGAAACTTTGCAGATTTTCAACCAGCTCTTTGTCATGGCAGCATGTGCAGAAGAACTGGCTTGGCATTCCTTCCAGAGTCGTAAATGCTTGCAATTGACCCTTTGCTAAGCCCCACACCTTTGATAAGGACCGTCAAGCTTGTCAGAGCAAGCAAGGAGCCCACACTGACAGTAGAAATGAAGAAATATCAATTTTTTTGGAAAACAAAAAAGTGATTTCAGTCATTTCTCTGGGTAACGAGTGTCATTATTACACATGCCCCTAGCACTGCATTTGGTGCTAAATCCACAAAACCAGCCTGAAAATGAAGAAAATCTGAGTGCATGAGAGTCCATGGAGCACACCTTTGTAGTTGTCGGACCTTTGTTGGAGCTGGCTGATGCTGCGCTATGATTGGCCAGTCTGCATTCGAGGGGCGGGATTAACCAAAACATCAGTTTTCTGTTTGTTTGCCAGTGGAAGTCAGCCAAGTGACCCAAATTGATGGCGCGCATTGATGACGTGTTCCCGGACAGATTTTGCATGCGGGGTAAGAACAGCTGACAGCCAAATAACATCTGACTGCAAATACTGCAGTGACACAGAGCTGGGTGAAAAATGGCAAAGTTTCCTTCTAAGTCTGAATTCAGTGTTTTTTCTGCCCCTCTTTAGTCGCGCTGACTTTTCCTCATTAGTGTGTGTGTCTGTGTGACAGTTTCATGACACACTTCTTTTACACTGAACACTCATGATAGCCCACTTATAGCATCAGAATCAAAGACCTCCTGGATGATTTTGGTAGCGAGCCCCGTCCTGTCGCTCTCCCTTTGCATCATCTCTCTCTTTTGGTCTGATTCTCTGTCTTTCATATCTCCCTCTCTGTCAGTCTATAGCCTCCCTGTGTCCCCGTCCCTCTGGCTGTCCCTCAGCTCTAAAATGGGAAATGTCTAAATTACACTTGCTAATAGGTTGCTGCAGCACTGTTTGCCCTCTCTCCCTCTCTCTGTCTTCTTTTTTAATTTAGTGTTGGGGACAGAACACATTTCATTTCATACTAAATAAAAGCAATTGTTATTATCAACTCTAGAAAAAGAGGGTAGACATTTCTCCTCTCCTCTCCTCTCCTCTCCCCTCTCTCCTCCCCTCCAGATGGGAACATCAATTCTTAATGCTCGTTCTGCCATGCTGGTACCGTCCCCCCCCCGGGCGTACAGACCCGGAGTACAGGACACCATCTTGAACACTCCGTGTCTCGCTTTGCTTCTCTGAAACACCTACAACATGTAGTCCTCTCTTTTTATGAAGCACTCCCGAGACACCTGAACCAAATCTTCATTAAAAGTGCGTCATGCGGTGCACACACATCAACAGATCATTAACATATTAATGTTACGGCATAACAATAGCTGCTCTCAACGAACGAGACAATCACGGAGGAGATTGGCAGCATCCTTTGGCCTCTACAGTAGATCCTTTCATTTCGTGCTGCTGGGTTGGATTTGGTTGGAGCTTCATTGTATTGGGTTGAGAGAAAACATCTTTTTGACACAAAAGTGAAAATGAATTTGTCAAGTGCAACTAGATTTAAAAGTCTGAGTTGCTTAAAATGGCAGAAAGTCAAAGAAGTGACAGAGAAATTAGTTCTTTTTCTGAAGCATGTCAGAAAGTCTTGGGGAAAAAAAAATACAAAATTAAATATTCAGTTGACTCAGTTTCATGACAGAAAACAAACTTTAACTTTAATCACAGTTTTAAGAAGTGGTAAACAGGAAATGGCTTAAATGGCTCTTTTTGCATGGATGTGTGAATGATGGTGGGTTGGTTGTTAGCTCTGCCACTTTGGTAAAAACTGAAATATCTCAGCAACTAAGTTGTGATTAAATTTAGTGCAGAAATTCCCAGTTCCCAGAAAGTGGTAACTGTGAAAGTGATGGAGTGAATTTCTATAGATTTGACCTCATTAATTTCAGCTTAGCTGATTTGATTTTGGTGATTAAAGGTCAAGGTTACTGTGGCATTGCATCTGCCTCATTGTCGTAAATGAAATATGTGAAGATCGACAAACCTCCACTTGGAATCAAGAATGAACCAATCAGAATCTAGTAGTCAAACATTTAAGGTCGAGGTCAAGGTCATGGTGACCTAATAAAACATGGTTTTGACTTAAAAGTTCATATGCACAAATTTCACACAAATGTCTAATAGTATAAAATTCCAAAGTTATGACATTTTATATCCAAGAGGTCAAAGGTCAACTTAATCCACACAATTCCCTCTGCACAGTTTTACAATTTGAGGGTGTAGTTTGGTAAAAGAAAACAGTTCCTTTCATGAAACTGCTCACAACAAGATGTGTGGATTATCTTAAGTAAGTGATTTCTGCTGTTGAGTTTTTCAAATGTATTTTTTTGGGAGTGCCATTATATTCCATTATATTGGAGAGAAGACAGACATCTTTATGGCTGGTATCTCCAGTGCTCTAAAACTCACACCAAAAGTATCTACACTGAAAATGAATATGTTCATTGATTTATTTTCTGTTGATCTGCTAATCAGATAATGAAGAGATTTCAGCGCTGCAGTGTCATTTGTTTATCACAGTTGTGCCGATAAAACACAGTGTGCCAGTCATGTCAGTCTCTACTACATTATTCATTTTTCCCACCAACATTTTTGGACTCACGAGTGCAATTTCATTGTATTTTCTGTCAAACTGGCAGCCGAGTCAGTGTGTTAAACTGGCGGTGGTTGAATCACAGCCGACGCTGTTACCTCGATGTATGCTTGGGCAGCGATCCGTGGCAGACAGGATGGCGAGACTTGCTCATTTGTTACTATGGCTTCGTGTTGCCTTTTAAGTGGGCGAGAAATTCAGCCGTTATACACCTGTAAATGTCACGGCTGGATGTTTTCTGGCTGCAGAGTTACATTTTATTCTGCCGTGGTGATGTATGGCGTGCTTTTTCACATTGCGTTTTATATCCGCACAGTGTTTGCTCTCACTGCGGAGATAAGGAGAATCATACTCTTCACTCCGTTTCCATTCTACAAGTATTTTAACCTTTATTTCACCAGGGAAGGCTGGCTGAGCACAGACGGCTCTTTTTTTCATAAGCTTTTAGTACACAATGCTTTCATTTTCCCAGCACTGAGGGCACCTTGACAGGACTTTTTGAGAGGGCCGATTGCCCCCCATTAACTTTTCCCACCCAGATTTTCCTATTTTGTCCAAAATTTCCCCAAGTCAAATGTTCTCACATGCTTCCTGTACTCACCATCTAATTGTGCTTTAGAGGTTTTGCTACAGAGGAGTTACCTAATGTAGGTTGTTAATAATTTGACCCCTTTAACCTTCCTCATTAGTCATCATTGCTAAACAGCGGTTGGGCAGTGGGCGGCTCCGAGCTGCAGAGAACAAATGGTCTGTGTCATTGAGTTGGATGTTCACAGCGCAGGTGCCCTTTAATGGCACAGACACTATTAACACAATAACTAAAAGGCAATTAGATTGACTTTCTAAAATGGCAGTCAATTAGCAAAGCTGCTGCGCTGCACGGAGAGAGAGGTGAGGAGAAGGACTTGAGACAGAGGACGGGAACACTTAGGGATATCGATGATCAGCAACAAGAAAAACTGCTATTTGCCTTTAAGTGAAGAGAAGAAAACGCTGCCTAGGAGCGACTCATGTTTTATTTGCTCTAGCAGATACATCTGGTCTCCCTCCCATTTAGACAGATTCTGGGCCGGCCTGGCACGGGTCCGGCCGTCACAACTGTTGATCTGATATGGCGCATTTTTTGACAATAACTGACAACTTGGGGAGCCTTTGTACATTACACAAAATACGTAATAACATCATTTTTAGGCACTATGACACTATGCGTGTGCATAGGAATGTGTTTAGCTTCATACTTTTGGTTTTGCTGCTCTCAGTTTCTCTTTAAAAGAAATACATAAAATACATAATTATTTACCAATTCCTTCTTTTATTTGCATTAATTAAGGATTTAGTGTTATTCAGCTTATATCCTGAAATATGACCACATTATTTAATTAACTGTAACAAGGCTGGAATTGCTTTGTTTAAATCTGACATGACTAATAATACATTGTCAGCATACATGGACACTCTGTCGGCCCTACTGTTATTCCAGGAAACTGTGGATGTGAACGTAATACTATTACAAGCGGGTAAATTTCCAATGTAAAAAGTGAGGGCAAGATTGGGTAATCTCAACCTTTACTGGTATTTCATGTGAAAAAAGTTTCACTGGTGGCACCGTAACATAGACTGCAAAAAATGAAAATTTTCAAAATAGAAACTCAGAGAAACAAAGTGGCGATTATAACTCAACTGACCTTTTTTTTTTTTGACGTTAGACCTCCTGCTCTGTCTCTTACTGGCATTTCAAGCACTGACATTGATTGTCCCTTTTTACACACTTAAAAACAATGTGTAATAAAGTCCAAGTTTATTCTTGGACTAGATTTTTGTTATCTGTCTAGCCACACACTCAGGTTTAGTTCTTTCAGAAGTGATGGACAAAAGAGAAGATTTTTTTTCAATCGCAAGAGTTAACTTTGGCAGATGATTTGGCAGAGTTTCATTATTTGTGGCTTAAAACTGAATTGTCGTTGTTGTTGTTGTTGTGCAGACATCTGTCTTTGTCTTCTGTCTCCTGTCAGGACAAAGACAGAGCCAGGTTGACTGGCATAGATTAATCCTAAATTTTGAAATTTCGAGTGAAGTCGTTTTGACTTTGCTCGACTTGCCACTGCTTCGCACGCTGGCAGACATTTTTGTGCCTGAGAAACACTTCTGTCTGTGAGAACACGTCTTGTTTGTTATTCAAGGGAGACAGCTCTAAAGAAAATGATGAAAAAGCCTCTGCTCTCTCCATGCAAATGAAAAGTATTGACTCTCTGAGATGTTTTGGTTGTGTTCTGTCAGAATGTACGAGCACTCTCCGACCCGGAGGCTGAATGGAGGATAGATGATGTGAGGCCATCACCAGGTGTAATGGCGTCTCACAGTGTGCTTCTATTAGAAGGCAGACTTGACAGGAAATAAGAAACTCGTGTTGTGATGGAAAAATAATGGCTAGACGTAAAAGGCTGATACCTGCACTGAAGGTTGGCCGGTTCTCCGTTCCGCTCATCACTGGTGGACACTGGGCTAAATGTGGTAGAAGGATCTAATAAAAACCACATTTTGTGGTTGTGATGAAGGTAACTGTAGGTTTTTACAGAATAAAGACCTGAAACATCAATCCAACTTTAACAATACTTCAGAGACTTTAAATTACATTTGTGTTGTTACTCTGCAATTCTCAGCACTATTTTCCAAAGTGTAAATCAGCGCTGTGCAGTAACGCTCACAGACTTTAATATGCATGGAGTGTACTTTCTATATGAATAACAAATCATGTCCGCCAGATGTAACAGCTGACTTACACTGGAGCGCTTTTGCTTCGGTAAAAGCTGTTTGTTCCTGAGCTGTCTAGACCAGGAATATGTCACCGACATGTGAAAAGTTCATGCATGAGTACGCCTTTATGTGCAATATTTCATGCATAAGTGAATGCACAGTAAATGCCTGTATGCTGCGCTGTGTGAGTGGTTTCCTGAATCACTTAAATTGGTACGTATTGTGTTTGTGAGTCACTTTGTAAGTAAATATGTGAACACGGTGAGTTTGAGATTCAGGTTTTGCATGCAAGTGGTGCTGTAAATGTGCAAATTTCTTCACACATGAGTGTGCAAGCGCTCTGTGAATGCTCGCAAACTCTTTTAATAGGTTGCAACAGATTGAGCTGTGATACTCTCCAGCGGAGACATTTTTGGGTCGGAGTCTCATTTTTTCTAATAATTGCTTTGATCACAGGAATAATTAGGTTTTATTCTTTCCCTCTGCTCAAAACACGCATTAGCAGGCACCTGCTTGCACACATAGCACTCCTGTCCCTCAGTATACACTGTCAGGATACAAAGATTTTAGATTGGGCAACAAAACAAGTGTGGCACTGTCAGGTCAAAGATTTAGTGGAAAGTCAATCTTCTTTATGCTCGCACTGAAGATAATGTGAATTTTAAATAGAAGCTTTACTTTACGAGTGCCAAGATGAGAAGCGTTAATCGCTCTCCTGAAGCTGCTGTACTAACTGTTACCTGCTTGTTGAAGAGAGCTGGGCCTGCTGTGCTCAAGGTGGAGACTTATAAACCCCAAATTCAATTACAACACCCCCCACAGTGAGTCATTTTTGTCTTGGAGGTACAATTAGGTTGTGTGGTGAAGTTTATTCTTGGAGTAATCAGCATTTAGTTTGTATTTTTTGTTTGTTTTAAAGATAGCACGGATGGAATCCTGATTATGCAACATTTGGGCAACAAAAACAGATTAACGCTGCTTTCATGTGGTGTCAGAATAATCAGATTAGTTAGTTTAATTCCTAACTGAGAATATTAATACCCCCTCAAGTCAGAACAACAACTCGGAACTCTTTAAAAATTTTGGTTTACAAGTTGCGGAGTTGACATCATGCAGAAACATGGCAGAGAACTAGATTTCTATGTGCGTTGGTAGCTGACGACGAGGCAAACAACTGGTTTTTGTTATGCCTCCACGCCTTCAATGGCCGAGTCCAGATGCATATTGTTTTTGGGTTGTCTGTCTTTCCATCTGCCCTTTTTCATGACACAATATCTCAAGAACACCTTGAGGGATTATTTTAAAATTCGGCATAAATATTCAAGTGGCCTCAAGGATGACCTGATTAGATTTTGGTGTTTAAAAGTCAAGGTCACTCTGTTCTTCACCAGTGTCATTGCTGTGAAAGCAATATCTGAAGATAGAGATAGGAAGATGGGAAGTTTCCTCAGATTTGGCAAAAAACATCCATTTGGACACAAGACTGAACTGATTAGAATCTGGTGGTTGAAAGTCAAAATAAATAGGATAAAAATTCTTGAGTTATTGCCAAAAGCAAGTTTTGTGAGGTCACTTTGACCTTAACCTTTGATATATACCAACAAATTCTAATCAGCTCATCTTTAAATCCAAGTGAGTTTGTGTCAAATTTGAAGAAATTCCCTCAAGGTGTGCCTGAGATACTGCTTTCACAACAATGAGACAAATCTGATCTTGACCTTTGACCACCAAAATCTAATCAGCTTATTGTTGAGTCTATTTGAAGGTTCTTGCAAAAAAAAAAAAATCTCTCAAGGTATTTATAAGCTTTAACGTTCACAAGAATGAAACACACCACGTCACCGTGACCTTGACCTTTAATCTATTATCACCAAAATTGAATGAATTCATCTTTTAGTTTGATTAAGCACCTTTTCCAAATTTGAAATTCCCTCATGGCATTCTCAAAATATCACGTTTACAAGAATAGGTGTACACACGGATGGAACCCGAAAACATTAAGCCACCTTGGCTGTCGCTGGCATAGAGACATAAAATCACGAGTCCCTCCACAGTGCTTAAAAAATTACATGACGTGCCTCCCCCATTTTGCACCACCTCTCCCATCTCATAAATAACAAACTTTACCTTAACAAACCTTATTAATGTGTTTTTTAAATGCCCAGAGCAACAAAAAACAACAAATTTGCTCTGTAGCTTCCATGTTGTTTTTACGTTACGACTTTAAGCTCCTGACCAAACCAAAGTTGAAAGAAAAACTTTTCAACTGAGGAAATGGGACCATCTGAGGAGCACATAAATGCAGCGTTATATAATGTCTGAGTTAACTGCAATAACTCCATATTATGTGAGGTGAAATAAATTCAGTCTGCAGCAAGAGGACATTTTTTGTATTATAAATGTGATTTTAAAAAAAAGAGTTTGGACCACCGTAGCAAAGTGGCTTATTTTTCCTGACACAAGTGAGTTTCCCCCGCGGAAACTTAAGCCATCAAGGTGCTAAATATGCTCTGAGTGAAGAAAGTTTTTTCACAGGTTTAATTTAGCGAAATGAGATTGTGCATGGCAGAGATGGGGAAGTGAGCTGTGCAGATTTGGATTCTCTGTGAGTCCGTCTGTATTTTCTGAGCATTTTCTGAGCAGCATTGTGAGCATTTCTGATTAACCCTTTGAAACCCTGAGCAAATTAGCTTGATTTCTTTAAAAAAAAAAAAAAAAGAAGAAAAGGACAATAAGCAACCAAAGAAGAAATTATCCCCAAATTCACAAGAAATTACAAAAGGACAAGAAAATAATCTGAAAGTTAGTTAAAAAATGAAAAAGAAAAAGAAAGCCATGAAAACAAACAAAAAAAAAAACAACTTAGGAAAAAAGTGCTTAAGAATTATAATAATTCTGTAATATAATTTTAAACATGTAATTACGAAAAATATAAAAAGTTTTCCCCATCTTTTTTCTTCTTTTCCCTAAACATTTCTTTCTAGCTTTTTTCCTTTTTCCCTAGAAATTTTTCCCTGGCTTTTTGAAAATAATTTTTAAATCTACTAATTTCTTGCAATTTATGGATCATTTTTCACCAAATTCCTCATTGCCTTTTTCATCCTTTTTGAAAAAAAAAAACAAAAAAATTCCCCCTCAGGGCACAAATGTTAAAGTAATTTTGCAGGGCGTCTGAAAGCAGCATAAGAGAAGCGGTGGCGCTCCAGGTTTCAAAGGGTTAAACTTCCTAGAAATATTCAAAATTATTCCACAGCATCATCTGAATATTGGTTGCCCACCTTTCCCCTACATATCTTATCATTTCCTCTGCACTGTGTTGCACGCCGCTCGCATGCAGCTGTAACCTCAGCGAGTGTTCGTTTAACGCTGCGAGGTGCGGAGGCTAAACAAAGGCTGACTACTTCAGATCAGAGCAGATGATAAAATGAAACTTTAATAATCCCCGTGGGGAAACTGGGTCATTGCATAAGGGAAGAATAGACGACAAGAAGAGAGAAAATGAAGACTTGCAGATAATGCAAGTAATTACAACCAGAGAACACACTGTACTGTACGGAGGGTAAATCAAAGGAGAAGTTAAGATCTGTTGGCAGCAGCAGGGTGGAAACGTTTGGGCTGAGTTTCGAACATATGTTCAAAGCATATGTGCCAAGATGTGAGCCAGCCACTTGCAGATTTGTTTAGGTTCATGTAAAAAGGCTTTCAAATAATCTTGTCAAAAATGAGACACACACACACACACACACACACCAGGTTGCAGAGTGTTCAGGTCATACTGACAGATTTATTCGGATTATGCGCTTGTCCAAACAATCACCCTGCTGATTTGATCAGTATTGCCGTAGACGCGCAGTCTGATTGCAGGCTGAATCTCTCATTATAACCTCGCTGTAACATAATCAGATTTAATCGTCCGAGTCCTCAGAAGAGCGTCAGATGAACTTTATTGATCCTGGCAGCTAAATTGGGTCATTACAGTATCACCGATTAAAGGTGCATGCTGGGGAATGTGAGACAAACCCATTTTCTGATTCTGTTGATCCCTGAAGGAGAAATTCATCTTTTTGTGTGACCTTCAACACAACGGGATGTTGTATACTGCTCCTCTAAGAGGAAGAGAGGTTTTGAGGTTTCCAAAGCCAAACTACCACCCCGCGCTCACTCCCAACTCATCAAATACCGACGCTTTGTCAGTGATGTTTGCGTTAGACATCGACGCAGAGGCACCTCTCATATCAGTATGATACGCACTGGGTTACCAATATAATATCAGGAGCTAAAAAGTTCCTTTAGGGCGGGTGGGAGATGACGAGGATGGGTCCAACAAACCCCAGACTTTCACCCAGGAGCCTGCAGTTCACTTCCCATGTGAATGTTCAGACAAACCATGATGTTTTCTGTAAACCTAACCATTTGCTTTTGTCACACAAGGAAGTAAATGCAAATATGAGTTGTTTTATTGACATTGTAAGTCTATTTTGAAAAAGATTGTGTACATGTAACGGGTGCAAACTAGGGCTGTCAAATGATTACATTTTTTAAAATTGCGATTATGAGAAAATGTTGATATTACATACCAGTGGTGGGACCAACCCATTATTATACAAGTCAAAAGTGAGTCTCAAGGCTTTGCATTCCAGTTCCGAGTCAAATTTGTATTTGTTTTTATTTTTTAAAACATGTTTGCTTAAAAGTTACTCAGCTATTAAGCATATGTTAACATTAGCTCACTAACTATGCTAAAATTAGTCTCTTCTTACTGTTCGTTGTGCATCTTCATATGATGACATAAGTTGTAGTTTTTTTTTTATCTTCATCAGTCATTTCTGACTCCCCCTTTTTGCATACTGTTATTTGGTTTTAGTCGACTTCCACATAGTTTCCGTAAACAAACAAAATTAATCCAATGAGGGACTATTCTACAAGGAAGATTGCCTTTTTTCCCAATTTTTCTACTTTACTGTCTAATGTCTACTCTATGTACTTCACCACAGTAACTGTTAAACAAATCTATTGCAAAATTAATTATTTAATTATTAAATTATTTTTAAAAAATCCTGAGATCCAGCCTGAATCCACCCTCTTGCTGAAACCTTGGCTCCGGCTGTTCAGAAGTAATCTGTCCAGATTGTGGCTATTGAATTAGATCAAATGGGTTGTTAAAAAAAAGGATTTTAAAATCAGATCAGAGCTGGAAATCTGCTAATATTTAAATAATAAGAAGTATCACGTCTAATGTTCAACATGCATTACTGAGTGTGCCCACACCATCATTAACAAACTCAGCAACACACTGTTGATGTTTTCTTACAAATGTTGTGTGTGAGTCATCTTCTGGCGCTGTGATGTCATCAGGCCGGTGACTTCTCCTCTTGTTACTATGAATGGCTGCTAAAAGGGAAATGTTTGTCCATTAGTATTCCTTACCATCTGCCAATGTCTGATGTTACATTTTACGTCTTAGCTGTGAAACTAACGAGACATTGTGTTACTAAGGGAGCAGCTCCGTGTACAGTCAGAAAGTATTCTGCAGCGTTATGTTTCCTAAAGAAAACTAGCTTTCAGCTTTCTATTCAAAGGGCCGGGACATAATTTGACCTGGTGTGTGGTGTGAAAAAGGATATTCGGGGGCAGCAGAAAAGTACTTTCAAATGCTTTTTTTTCACCTATTGTGTGATACAGGGCTTGGAGCTGGCTTTGGTTTGGTGGATGGCAGTGGTTTGCTGTGATTGGAGCTATTTTGGACACGTCCAAGAACAGAGAGAAAAAAAAAAAAGCTCAAAAGCTCTCTTGAAATGAAAGTAGAGCACACACACAAACAGCCAGATGGTTTCCAAATGATAGGTCTGAGTGTGTGTGCGTGTTGTGGGTATATTTTTATACATACAGAGCTCTTTTTACTGTGAAAACATTAACATAACATTTAACTTGATAATCCAACTCCTGCATATTTAGTTTGTTTAATTTATTCAAAGGAGGGTTTTAGATCACATTTCTTGGTGTTTTTATTCAAGTGAAATTCCTCAGAAGAGCCCATTTCCCACTGGACAAAAACCCATTAACCCCCACCAACATCTGGCTTTTTTATTTAATGGGAAAGGTTACAATCGGCAATTAGTCCCTGGAGAAATGACTCTGCAGTAGTCACGGGCATTTATAGGCTCCGATTGCCGCTTATGGAAAGATGACACCCGGGTGGACGTGCTAGTTTTAGCTCCTTTCTAACGCAATGCAATAAAGTGCCACCACAAAATCCCGTCTGTCTCTGCTAAAGCAGTGCTTGAACAACTTTCCAAATTAGTCTGCACCGAGTTTGAAAGACAGACTGAATAAAAAGACATTTTAAAAAAAGTAACCACTATAACCTTTTCACTGGCCTCCATGCTGCTGTGTACTGTTAACAAACCTGTTGTCCAGGCCGTTAGTGACACAACATGTCACACCAGTAAAAACCCCAGAAAGGCATTCTCTTCTGCTGCAGAGCCATGTACATTTAAAAAAACCTTTATACATCTGCTAAATTTGGTCAAAATAGGGTTTAAGACTGGCGATGCACATTGTATATTGGGTGGATAAATTATTAGCCAATAATGGGAAATTTTTATTTTTATTATTTCAATAATGAAAATAATACACAGACAGACTGCTCTAATGGACTTAACAAGGGCAGCAGGTACACACCCTGATACAGTAGGTGGTCGTACATTTTTAAAGTTGGTTAAGCCGCCACTTAACACAGAAAAGAAGAAGACCAAGCGCAGCGAGCTCACTAGACAGGCAAAGTAAAACCAAAGTATGTTTGAGAAGTTTTTACTAGAAAAAATAAATGAACATTTGAAGAGTTAGACCTGTCCTTTGTTTTTGTTGTTTGGATAATGGTTAATTTGTTTAGTTCAGAGCTATTAAATTATTCATATTTTCTCACTATGTTTCAGCCTTTTTTACCTTCAAATGTGCGTAAACTACACTATACACTTCTTTTTAAAATAAAAAAATTGAAATGAGTTATGTTATTGTTGGCAAGGAAAAAAAAAATATGTACCATGCATCCTTCAAAAAAAATCACCACACTCTTGCTTTTCACATCTTTCTCCATTATAATTGGGGTGTTGTTTTTCATACTACCTCAGACAACTTTTGGAAAACTGTAGACAGTAATGGATTAGTTACTGTGTGTTATTGTGCACACCTGTGCGCAGTGTTGTTTTTGGCATCTTTTAAATGCCTGTGTGTCCTTTTGTATGACTCTAAATTGTTTTTGTGGGTCCGTGAACACAACGCAGGCAGAGCTCTTTATGAGTTCTCAAATTTCCTGTAGCAGCAGTTTGTCACTCACGGGATAGATAATCGATCTGTTTGTTCACAGCTGATCAGATCAAATGGATGGATAAGAGAAGCAGATGATTGTAAGTGAAAGCAAACTGTTAGACAGTTTGCATATGAATACAAACCTGTTTGTCCCATGTAAAAGCAGTGAGCCAGCCTGATCTCTGCACATAGATGTGCTGATATCTGAAGGAGGGGAGCACAAGAAATGAGCTATGAACAATTGGAAAATGAAAGAAGATTGCTTTTGATTACCACTCATTAGTTAATTAAGTCAGTCAGCCGCTTGCCTGCTCGCTCGCCAACCTGTCAACAACGTATGGCCTGACTGTGTGATTAACTCAAGTCTGTGTGTGTGCTGGTGTGTGTGCTGTCAGTGTAGCGAGGCACAAAGACATTTTTTTCTCCCATTCCTGATTTTTCGATCTTGTAGTTTGGTAATGCAAACCAGATGAACCCTGAACCTCGCTCTGCTTTGATGTCTGTCTGCACGTGTGCAAAATCTTTTTATGCATGTTTTCATTGATATGCACGGCGTAAAGTGGCCGGCCTTCGCAACATGCATGATTAGCGGTGTGGGACTGCTGTAACACCACCACGGCGCAGAGCTGCTGCCAAGCTGCACTGAATGATTGATGCAAGGAAAAAAGAAATTAAAGGAGAGGCGAGATATTGTTGAAGGCAGGTATGAAGAAAAAGGATGAATGAAGGTTGCATAAATGAGTAGCGCTGGAGTTTGAAAGAAAGAAGCAACAAATCAATACTTCATAGAGGAGAATACTCGACAAAAAACAAGGACATGTTTTCTGAGCGAACAAAGATGAAAGAAAGTTAGCGGCACAAAAACAAAAAAAAAGAACAAAGGATGGGAAGCAGGAGCTGCGAGGGACGGATTTCATGAGAAGATAAGATATGGAAGACGAGATTCAGAAGAGCCCCAATTTCACAGTGGTGTGAGTGCCGCGAGTTTACAAGGAGTGCTTCACTTGATTGCACATTAGTCCTATTGTAGAGGGAGCCCTGCACATGTTTTATTTAGCAGGCCTGCTCCGCCTCGGCTTGAGCGGGACGGACGTTTGTTTGTTCTCCGGCCCCACTGTGTGCTCGGGGTCGCAGGTGCAGAGCCACGTCTCCTTGCTGCTAATGGACGGAGCAGCGTTAGTCAAGTGTGTCAGCCTCTGCCCGCTTTCCCCACACTGATGTTATTATCAGCCGTCAAAGCTTCCACTTTGGAGGATATTTCAGGGTTTTCTTGATTTCACAGGAGGGTGAAGTCCTTTCTTACGCGAGGATCTCTCTGTTCCTGTTTTTTGTGCAAGAGGAATGCAGTGTGGGCCGAACACAAACCTGCTGCTACAGTATATGTAACACATCTAAGGTGAACACAACTTCGAAGATTGCGAGAGTGGAAACGTTCGTTGACGTTTCACCCTTTGCCATAGAAGTTCTGTGGTGGATCTTTCTCTTAACCTCCTGACCAGCACGCATTAGGCAGCTTCCGGCAGCTTGCCCTCATATCAACCAGATACATGAGAAAGACTTCAGACTGCAGTTTTGTTCTGTAAGCTGTGCTAACCATCTGCTCTGTGGTGCAGAATTAGAAATACTTTAATCTGCAAGCAAAAACAACAGAAATCTGTTGGCTGAACATATTAATGGACACAATACCAAGAAAGAAGTTTACTGCATGTAAGTTTATTGGAATAAACACATACCAGACTTTGCAGTGATGCTGCAGCCCGCTAGAGAGAAGGAGTTGGACTAAGATGCCAGCCGAAACAGACAAGTCAGCACAGTTGCCTGATAGTCAGATAATCAACATGAAGGGGTCAGTTGAAAAATACACCAAAATAAAACAAGATGTGATGCACCGAATGAAAAATTCTGAAATTAGCAAGCACATTAATATTTTGAAACTTGTTTTTTTTGTGTGTGTGCTGCGATCAGACACCTTTCACAAGCTATTTCACCCAATGAAACCTCAGCAAATTGGTTTATTTTTTTGAAAACATGGGAG